>NC_141874.1:43001514-43304544 GCF_056163025.1 Triticum urartu | reverse complement strand
TGACGGACACTAAGCTGTCATGAATGTTCTTGTCGGCACAATTGATTAATTTATCGGGTATTTCCACTTCACATAGGCAACGCTATCCTTACGACGTGCAACCCACATACCAGGCCAAAGTAAACCTCACAATGTAGTCCGTAAGCAGATTCACATGTGTAGGCATATTTAACTCATAAACTTTGTGAATGAAAATCATTTTTATTGCAATGTGTACTAGATAGTATCATTTTAATGCCCGTACACTACCCATAAGCAAGAGCTGCCCTTGAGCTTTCTTGCTTGTGGAGACCCCCCACAATGTATGGGCAGACCATCAGGAGTAATTTTTTCCTTATGGGTAGGTCTTTCTTAAAGCACTAAGTGTTGATCAATTGTGTTCATTCCATCTATTCAGGTGTGGCCAATTGAGGGCATCAAGAAGTTCGAGACCCTGTCTTACTTACCACCCCTCTCCACGGAGGCCCTCCTGAAGCAGGTCGACTACTTGATCCGCTCCAAGTGGGTGCCCTGCCTCGAGTTTAGCAAGGTTGGCTTCGTCTTCCGTGAGCACAATAGCTCCCCCGGGTATTATGACGGTCGATACTGGACAATGTGGAAGCTGCCTATGTTCGGGTGCACCGACGCCACACAGGTGCTCAACGAGGTGGAGGAGGTCAAGAAGGAGTACCCTGACGCCTATGTCCGCGTCATCGGCTTCGACAACCTGCGCCAGGTGCAGTGCGTCAGCTTCATCGCCTTCAGGCCACCGGGTTGCGAGGAGTCCGGCAAGGCCTAAAGTGCAAGTTGAAGTAACCGATATACATGTCATGTTAGTCAAATTTGTCGGCGGCTCTGCTTTCTCAGTTTTACTTCTCGTTCTACTCATATGTGAATATATGAGCATATGTATGTAAGCACCTACCAATGTAGGTCGAGGAGGATGCATATGAGAATTATAGCACCGGCTATACATATACATATATATTATATGCAATCAACGGATTAGTGTCTTGCCATCAATTGATGGAAATGTTACTTTCTTTGCAGCCGGAAATGCCTATGTCTTGCATTATTTTCTTCTCATGCATTTTTTGCTCAATCATATGTTGTGTATTGTCTAATACGGAAATTGTTATGGAATACCAAAGTACTTCAAAAAATACTGTGGAGAAACACATAAAAGATGGTGAGACCCCCTTGAAAACTAATGGCAAAACAAACGGGAATTGACGAGAAACAGATAATAAAAAAACAAAAAACAAATAAAAAACTAGAAAAAAGGACAAACAAAGGTGGCATAACAAGACAAGGACAAACCTACCATAATGCACTTGTCATGTGAGCCATATTCCTGCATCGATTCATCAAAGACATGTCACTTTTTCTAACCATTTTACACGGCAATTAGATACTGTTTTTTTGCAGTATTACAGAAATTCCAATAAACCAAAGAACGTGTTGAGGGCACAAATATGTGCAAATTACATATCCAATTGATGAGCCCCAAGATACATTGTACTAGTAATATTTGGGCCTTCTATGATGAATTATCTGCGATGTTTGGTGTTCGTGTCATAAACATCGGTCCTTCCATGGTGAAACTATCAATTTTGTCTTAAAACCTGCCTAAGAGGCAGAAACCCTATATGTCTCGTGAGAAAATCCATATTCAGTCATAACATTACGAAACAATTAGTTGCAAACAACAGTAGCCCATTACATTGTGGAGGTACACGCATGCCAGGCTAAAATTATATTAACTTGAATTATTTTTTGGGTGGATGATTGTTTGGGGGGGGGGGGGGGGGGGGGGGCTAAGTCGCGCGTGCGTCCGCGTGGTCGATTTCCAACTGGTTGTCCACATCCCTATAAGGAAAGTGTGCAGTGATATTTCCGTTCCCTTGGATTATTCATTATTGTAGGGAAACTAGCCCCCACCTGAAATTTCGTGGGAGATTATATATTGATCACGGGGTGGGCCTGCATGCCATGGCACCCTTGTTTTTTCATTTCAGCACCTACAAAAATTACTAAGTTTCAGTAATGTCAGTTTGCATTTTGACCAAAAGACCAAAATATTCACCCGAAATTAAAAAAATATGAAAATATTTTGAAAAATATTTGCATTCACGTGTACAACTGAAATGACTGATATATTTTGGTCGAAAGGTAAATATTTCATTGTCTACTGAAATTTGGTGAAATTCAAAGATATATCATTAAAAGTGAAAACCATCATGCCACCACAACTAGCCCCTCTGCGAATGCGCGTATCAGGTAGGGTGGGCCCAACACATTTAATTCCATGGCAGTGGGCTGCTATACTATATGGGGCCACCATTCTCAATTAAACGACATGTGAAAGCTGGGCTTGACTTATTGTGTGGAGCGCTTCACCCACCCAACACGCGCGTGCGAATGAGTATTTTCGGACTGTGGAACCTATATGAAGAAGTTTTACTAAATTAGAAAAAAAATGATGATATCACATCGTATAGGAATAGGAAAATGCCACATCTGATACTATGGTGGAGCCATATCAACACTTTAAATGAAGAAATAATTACCGTCTCATACAATGAAACATAAGAGTATGGATGACTTTCCTTCATGAATTTTAGTCTTGGCGTGGTTTAGTTTCGCGCCAAAGAATTTGTTCGTAACTAATGCAGTGACATTAGATTTGGATGATCAATGGTGATCTTATATGACGTTTTGGGGTCTTTCCGTGGCACTCATTTTGATTTTCCACCCCTCTTCCGCTGATCCAGAGGGATAAGGCGCCTTGCAGCAAGCAAGCGACGACCACCCCTTCGAAATCTCGTTTGAAAGGAGCGGCGCTGCGCATATGCTGATATATACTGGAGCGGCATGAGGAGGGCTCAAGTCAAGTGTGGCCTAGCTAGCTATCGCCTCCCACCTAGCAATTCACGTACTCCACCATGGCCCCAGCCGTGATGGCTTCTTCCGCCACCACCGTCGCGCCCTTCCAGAGGCTTAAGTCGACCACCGGCCTTCCCATCAGCCGCCGCTCCGGCAGCGCCGGCCTCAGCAACGTCAGCAATGGCGGAAGGATCAGATGCATGCAGGTATGAAAGCTGAATATTATTTTTGCGAAGGATGATGTGGTCAAGGCACATCATCGTACTTGTAGGTGTAGCGATTTTGTTCGTCTTGAAGATGGCTTTGGTTTAAAATCGTATTTGTTTTGTTAGACTCTTTCAAATAATATAATAAAAATGACAGTGTGCATATCACTTGATGCAGAGGCTGGAGTTATCCTCCTTTTCGAATTTTTTTCGCGAAGGATGACGGACACTAAGCTGGCATGAATGTTTTTGTTGCCACAATTGATTAATTTATCGGGTATTTCCACTGCACATAGGCAAAGCTATCCGGAGGACGCCCACATGCCCGGCCAAACTGTGCATCACAATGTAGTCCGTAAGCAGGTTCACATGTGTAGGAATATTTAACTCATAAACTTTGTGAATTGAAATCGATTTTATTCCAATGTGTACTAGATAATATTAATTTTAATGCCCATACACTACCGATAAGAAAGAGGTGCCCTTGTGCTTTCTTGCTTGTGGAGACCCCCCACAAATGTATGGACATAAGGAGTAATTTTTGCCTTATTATGGCTAGGTCTTTCTTTAAGCACTAAGTGTTGATCAATTGTGTTAATTCCATCTATTCAGGTGTGGCCGATTGAGGGCATCAAGAAGTTCGAGACCCTGTCTTACTTGCCACCCCTCTCCACGGAGGCCCTCCTTAAGCAGGTCGACTACCTGATCCGCTCCAAGTGGGTGCCCTGCCTTGAGTTCAGCAAGGTTGGCTTCGTCTTCCGTGAGCACAACAGCTCCCCAGGATACTACGACGGTCGATACTGGACAATGTGGAAGCTTCCTATGTTCGGGTGCACTGACGCCACGCAGGTGCTCAACGAGGTGGAGGAGGTCAAGAAGGAGTACCCTGACGCCTATGTCCGCGTCATTGGCTTCGACAACATGCGCCAGGTGCAGTGCGTCAGCTTCATTGCCTTCAGGCCACCAGGCTGCGAGGAATCCGGCAAGGCCTAAAGTGCAAGTCCGATATACATGCCATGTTAGTTAACATTTGTCAGCAGCTCTGCTTTCTCGGTTTTATTTCTGGTTCTACTCATATGTGAATATATGAGCATATGTAAGCACCTACCAACGTAGGTCGAGGAGGATGCATGTCAGAATTATAGCACCGGCTACACATACACATATATATTATATGCAATCCGCAGATTATTGTCTTGCCATCAATTGATGGAAAGGAAACTTTGTTTGCAACTGGAAATGCGAATGCCTATGCCTTGCAATGTTTTGTTCTCTTACATTTTTTGCTCAATCATATGCTGTGTATTATCTAATGCGAAAATTCTTATGGAATACCAAAGTACTTCAAAAAATGTTGTGGGAAACACATAAAGAGATGGTGAGACCCCATTGAAAACTAGTGGCAAAACAGTAGGACATTGATGAGAACCATATAATAATAAAAAGCCAAAAACTAAAATTTAAAAACTAGAAAAAGGACAAACAACAGGTGTCAAAACAAGACAAGGACAAACTACCATAGTGCACTTGTCTTGTGAGGCATATTCCATCATCGATTCTTCAAAGACATGTCACTTTTTCTAACCATTTTACACCACAATTAGATACTATTTTTTTACAGTATTGCAACAATTCCAATAAACCAGAGAACGTGTGGACGACACAAATATGTGCAAATTACATATCCAATTGACGAGTCCCAAGATATCTTCTACTAGTAAAGTTTTGGCCTTCTATGATGAATTATCTGTGATGTTTTGTGTTTTTGTCATAAACATAGGTCCTTCCATGACAAAACTATTGATTTTGTTATAGAACCTACATCGGAGGTCAAAACCCTATATGTTTCATGACAGAATTCATATTCAGGCAAAAACACTACTGTTGTTTCAGTACCTATCAAAGTTACTGAATTTCAGTAATTTCAGCTTGCATTTTGGCCAAAAGACCAAAATATTCACTTGAAATTCAAAAAAATATTTAAAGATATTTTGAAAAGTATTTGAATTCATGTGTACAACTGAAATGACTGAAATATTCTGATTCAAAGGTAAATATTTCTGTGTCTACTGAAATTACTAAAATTCAGTGAAATCAAAGAAATCACACTGAAGTGAAAACCAAGATGGCACCACAACTAGCCCTTCCGTGAATGCATGTAACATGTGGGGTGAGCCCAACACATTTAGTTCCATGACAGTGGGCTGCGATACTATGTGGGGCCACCATTCTCAGTTAAACGGCATGCCAAAGTTTGGAAAAGAATATAGCGCACGGTCGGAACCTGACTTCTTGTGCGGAGCGCTTCACCCGTCCCAATGCGTGCGTGCAAAGGAGAGTTTTCGGATTGTGAGACCAATATGTAAGACTTTTTGTTAGATTAGAAAAAAATGATGATACCACATCGTCATAGGAAAGGCCACATCTAATACCACGGTGGAGCCATATCATCACTTTAAATGATGAAATAACTAGCGTCTCATATAATGAAACATAATATTATGGATGACTTTCGTTCATGAATTTTAGTGTTGGCGTGGTTTAGTTTCATGGAAAAGAATTTCTTTATAACGAATGCGGTGGACTTAGATTTGGACAGTCAATGGTGATCTTAATATGATGTTTTGGGGTCTTTCCGTGGCTTTCATCTGATTTTCAGATGACAAAATTATACATTTCATTTGATGTCTGCTATTTTTTCCCCAAGTAATCTTGAGAAAAAAATGTATTTACACTGAAAGATGTATCACTTATAGAAATTATTTATAAACTAAACACTTTGATATCAAGTTCAATTCAACAATATAAGTGTTCCTACAAAATATGGATCAATGTTGTGGACCATCCAATTGGAATGGTAAACTGAAAGTAGTGCCCCAAGAGGAGGAGATAGGTGGTCAAGGAGGCGCCGCAGAGCAGAGAGGAACTGGGAGGAGAAGGCGCGGGAGAAGTGGCGGCGGTGGCGGCGTATGGACGCGTAGCATTCGTTGAGGAGAGCGATGCGACAACGAGGTTGCGTGTGGAATTGGAGATTGCTTAGTGAGAAAGGAAAAGCAGATCGAGAGGCATGTGTTATCTGGCGGCTGCCCAACCGACCATCATTTTTTCTCCCAGCAATCTTTTTTTTTGCAGCGATCTGTTTTGTCTTCCAGCTATCTGACGTGGCATAGCCTAGGAAGCGCCCAACCTGCGTATCTTAATGTGTTTGATGATTGGAAGGGAGATTGCAGTTTCACATGATGAACCAATCTCAATTCTCAAAGCCGCACTAGCTAGCCCTACTGCTGCAGCTAGCCCCGTGTTTTACTAGTACTTGCGGGTTAATTTGACAAAAAAGGGGGTATATGCAAAATGGAACACAACGACCTGAACAGGCCAGCTGGCGCCACTTGGCCGCCTCTCATTAGCTTTGGACTAAATTTGCACGTTGTGTACAAGTTATAGGATTACATAGTTCACTTTTGCAAGTTTTAGGACTAAACCATCACATGTTAGACAAGTTCTAGGACCTCTAGTGCTTTTACCTCCTAGTTCAATTTCCTTTTTTTTGCATAAAGAATAAGATCTAATATAAAGATACACCGAAAGTCGCGCCTTAGGCTAGCGCTTTGTACAGCAGTGTTTTGTGCAACTGGATCTCTTTTCTGGTTTTTTTTTTATGTTTTTCTTCTTTCCTTTGGCACTTTAGCCCTCCCCTATACCTTCCTAAACATCAATGAAAAGGCAGAGCACCTGCCTTAAAAGAAAAGATTCACTGAAAATAGAAAGCACCTCAAACATAGTAAAAAGTACATCTAGGTCTATGGACCATCGAACGACACCGAACGACCATTGCCTCCGTCAAAACGAGCCGTTGTCTTTGCTTCCACACTGGATCTAGCCAGACCTTGTCGATGGCAGCGAGGAAGTCTTCATGCACACGCCCCTAAGAATGAACGCTCTGGAGCCGTAGTCATCGTCGTCGAATCCCTGAATCAGTCTAAAGAACCTGACACCAAATCTCGTTTTGCATATGCCCGAGGAGCGGGAAGGAATCTACGTCGGACCTCCATCTAATCCGTCTAGACAGAGGAACTTGAAGACGACCGGATCCCGGAAGATTGACTCAAAAAAGAAGGGCCGCCATCTGTCCAAGCGCCACTCCTACGAGAACTAAAATCCTATTCCCTCCGTAAATAAATATAAGAGTGTTTAGATCACTACTTCTTTACAGAGAATTTCCTTCCCTCCAAGGGGAGGCGAATCCATAGGCACATCGACGGATATTGAGGGGGGAAACATATATTTTACTATGCTAGTTCAGTTAATTCTACCAAGAAAACATATATTTTATTTTGACAAACATTGTATAAATGTAGACATTCACATACACGTATGTACACCACCCTCTATGATTGCACACCCGCACACTATATGCCTATGAGCATACTTTCAAGAGTGAGCCAGCAAATTTTATGATAAAATGAAATATTTTGCCCACCCAACTCAGTCGCATCCTCGGACAATTTGTTATCAAGGAACTCACCCAAAAACAAGCAAAGCTAGAAAAAGGTTGTGTGGCAGCCACCTAATGACATGAAGGACTGAAATTTCCAGCACACACAATGTATCCGACGGCAATGCTTCTTCCACTGATCCGGAGAAGATAAGGAAACGAGGCAACCAGCGAACGTGAGCCATCCCAACCACATCTGTACCAAAGAAACGGGGCTATATATACCGTGGTGACCCGGCAATGGGGTCCTCAACTGTAGCCGGCATCCTCCTCTCCTCCGATAATACAAATACCATGGCCCCCGCCGTGATGGCTTCGTCGGCTACCACCGTCGCACCCTTCCAGGGGCTCAAGTCCACAGCCGGCCTGCCCGTCAGCCGCCGCTCCAGCGGCAGCCTCGGCAGCGTCAGCAATGGCGGAAGGATCAGGTGCATGCAGGTATGTTGGGGCACTAATTAAACTGATACGAGTTTCTTTGTCAGTGCAAGTAATTCACTTACAGAACATCCCCAATGTATATAACCAAACCCATCCTCGAAATAGGACCCATATACTAGAACTAAGTACAACCAAAGCTTTATTGATTGTGAACAACCCAGCAATGCATATGAGAGCTGCCCATAAGGAGCAATTTTTGGCTTGTCGACTGATTTTTTCTAGCATTGTTAGTACAATTAATTGACTCATCACCAAGTATTGAGCATCTGTGCGCATTCTATTCATTCAGGTGTGGCCAATTGAGGGCATCAAGAAGTTCGAGACCCTGTCTTACTTGCCACCCCTCTCCACGGAAGCCCTCCTGAAGCAGGTCGACTACCTGATCCGCTCCAAGTGGGTGCCCTGCCTCGAGTTCAGCAAGGTTGGCTTCGTCTTCCGTGAGCACAACAGCTCCCCCGGGTACTACGACGGTCGATACTGGACAATGTGGAAGCTGCCTATGTTCGGGTGCACCGACGCCACACAGGTGCTCAACGAGGTGGAGGAGGTCAAGAAGGAGTACCCTGACGCCTATGTCCGCGTCATCGGCTTCGACAACCTGCGCCAGGTGCAGTGCGTCAGCTTCATCGCCTTCAGGCCACCGGGTTGCGAGGAGTCCGGCAAGGCCTAAACTATGAGTTGAAACAATGGCCTATCTCATATGAAGATCTTTTGTGAACTTCACTTTTGTCCACGACCTCTGTTGCACGACTCTGCTTTCCGACCGGAGCATACCTTTTGTTCTATATGATTTGTGTATGTATGTAGGAACCTATGTTCTCGAGCATGCATACATAATTCCTCATAGGTCTATATACACCGGCTATACATATGCAAAACCTGTGTAATATTTGTTATATACAACACGCGGACCATTCTCTTGCTGTTATTAATTCTTTTTTCCGGCAAAAAAAGGAAAAGTTTCTTTATTTGGCACTGCAATGGATATGCCTCACAGCTAGTGGGTGGAGAATTCAGTATTTGACATTAAGATTCCCTGATTTGCAATTGCAAATTTCAGTTTCTTTACTTATATCACTACAAAAGTCTTATTGTTTCTTTTCCACGTCATTACCATCTGCTCCATTGGTTTTTGCTAGTAGAATAGGATGAAGCATGGACACGGATTAACTGAGCTCGAGCTCATATGAGCTCAGGTGAACAATAAAATCTGAAAATACTTAGAAAGAATTCAAAATTTTCTGTTTTTTGTGGCAAAATTTGACAAATGTTATAAACACTTGCAAAGTTTCATCATAGAACGACATTCGTGGATGTCATGGCAAAAAACAAATTCAGCACTCTGATAATAACTTTTTTGAAGTATCGATTTTGTTTTTTGGGCCACGACTTTCACAAATGTCATTAAATGATGAAACTTTGCAAGCATTGAAAACATTTGTCACCAAAAAATTGCAATTTTTTTTGTAATTTTGTTTCAATTTTTTTTCAGATTTTACTGTTCACTCGAGCTCATATGAGCTCGATCTGAGGACACTTTCGATGAAACATATTCTTGTCAGAGACCCTTACTAAAGAACTTTTGTTGGTCTGGATAATTAGCATCTAATTAGAGTTCCATGAGCTTCATGTTTTATACTAGGATGGGGAATTTATCGTGTTTTATACTTCGTATTGCAAAACTTTCCCTGTATATCTCGATGATGAGCTTTCTCAAATGCTCGAGGTCTTCATGAGCCAACAAGTCGGACACACCCCCACTTAATCCTTGGGAGAGATTTCATATATTCATAGATATGTTTGCATCCTAGTTGCATGACGATTCCTACTCCTTGCGTTAACATCAATTATAAGGCCTTCCCGTTTGGTTGCGGAGGCTGAAGCCAAAGGCCGGTTAATGCAAGCGTACGCTAAACAGGTCGAAGCAAACCTATCATGTTGTTGGTATAGAGAAAAATAAACATGGCTGAAGCAAAATTCGAGAGGTTTCTATACAACTTTTCGTCCTTGACATTCCAGGGTAACCGATCCTAGCCTATTCAATAATATTTTCCAAACGACAAACCTGCTCGGACATCCTAGCATAGGGAATGACCCGTTGGAAATTGCCATTAAGCATAATCTCCTTACCGTCAGGTCCTTTTGGACCAACTAGGGCAATAGGGCAGATGTTCAAGCCCGGATAGTGGGTCTGGAACATGGCCCAAGCTTGACGAGCATCTCCTCAGGCCACTGACGCCTTTCACCGGGCAATCCGAGCATGCCCCTCCTGGAGGCGGCGGGAGAGGTCAAACTGGTTTTCCGACAACCTTTCTCCAGGCCATAGGGCCTTGAAAATACCCTGCATTTCCCGCCTTGCGATCTTGTTCAACTCTCCAAGCTGCTGCGGTTTCTTCCTAAGGGACGCTCCAGCAGCACTGGCTGGCAGGTCGGAAAAAGATGCCGGAAGTAATGAATTTCTATGTCAGATCGGCAAATAAAATTTCCACCTAGATTATGAGTTGAAGCACGGAAAAACTCACTGACTATGATCTCAAGGGCCTGCCGCATCGCTCTCCGCATCGGCCAGGCCAGACTTAGGGGCTGTTTGGTTTGAGATTAAGTTTGCTTAAGGTTGCCACATTTAAGGTTAGACAAGTTTGACCAACTTAGGTGGATGTTTGATTCAAGCCACACCTTAGACAAGCCACACTAGGGCCCCACATCACATACACTCAAAAAGTGTGGAAAGATTTTCTTAGACTTGTCAACTTGTGGCTCTCATTTTGAAGAACTAACCTTATACAACTGTGACAACATTGTATGGCAAAATGTGGCATGGTTAGGCCTAAAATCAAACAACCCCTTAACTTTCACCAGCTCCAGCTCTTGTTGTCTCGTTCTCTCGGTTAGGGACGCCTTCTCTACTCGGAGGTTGTTGCATTCTTGGATGCACCTCTTAGGGACCTCCCGTCCGGCAACCTGCTGAGCCCGGGCCGCCTGAGCTCCTACATGCTTCTTTTGAAGCAGGTCGGTGATGGGAATTGTTGCATGAAAAATAATTTATTTTCCTACGAGACAATAAAAACATCCAAGATCTAATCAACTGATCAATCAATCAATCTATCTATCTACCCTCTCGCGTCGGCCCCCTCGCAGGCGGCACGGAAGGCCAACCTCCGCCCCCAGCGACCCTCCCCACGTCCCGACCTCCCCTCCGCCGCCGCAGGTAGTCGGCGCCGGGCAAAGCCCATGCGTGCGACGCGATGGAGGAGGGCCTCTCCCCTCTCCCCCGGATCCATGGGTGGCGCGGGCGCCCAGATCCGTGGAGGTGCGGCCCCCACTTCGGCCCACGGCGGCGCTGCGTCCCAGCGGCGGCGGCTGTGGTGGTGCCAGTGGGAATCGGCCGGATGCACAGGGGGCGGCGGTGGCCGGGGCGGCGACCCCATGGCTGGGTGGCGGCGCGCCCGTTGGTCCGACCGGTTCCAGCTCGTCCCGGATCTAGTGACTACCGGACGGCGCGGGGGTGGCGGCGGCCTGGCGTGGCCGGCGATCTGGACACGGTGGTGCCGGCGGTTCGCTGGTCTGCCGGAGATCCAGGAGTATCATCGTCTCCGACTCGATTTGCTCCGGTTCGTGCTAGCTCTGGTACAGGGAGACTGTCGTCATCTCCCGGTGCTGGCTGCATGGATCTGGCGGCGGCTAGATCCTTTTGATCTAGTCTCCGACAGAGAAGGCGGCGGTCCGTGCACAAGAAGCTGGATGGAGTTCTTCCAACAGATCTGGGTGAAAACCTGCTCTTGCCTAGATGCCAAAGCCGGCGGTGACGGCACTCTACGACGTCGTTCCCATCTTGAAGGCATCGCAGCGGAGAAGTTCTAGACTACTATCTGCTACCTCCGGGGAAAACCCTAGATCGATAGATCAGAAGATGGCGGCGCGATTGTGTCGTTTCCCCCCTGGGGGCATCTTTCTTGGAGGTGTACGCAGGCTCGAGGGACCAGTGGACGACGTCTTTTGGTGGAGCGGTGGTTCATCATACACATGGATGGTGACAGATCTCGCTGGCATGGCGCCCTGGAGATTTGGAGTCTGATGTGCGATGATGGACTCGCGCAGGAGGGTGACGTTGTCTGGCGTCGTGGTAGCGTCGACGGCAGCTACACCGAGTAAGGTGGATGCAGCAGTGCAACACTGAAGATGGATTAGTGGCAGGTGACTGCGGCGGCCTCATACCCGGCAGGCGTCCTGGTTGAGGAGTGCGCCGGACTGGTAGGTGCCCCATACCCGGCAGGCGTCCTGGTTGGGACCTTAGTTCTTAGATGTTTAGGTTTGACTGTGATGTCTGTTTGGTATTAGGCTCATGCTATCAGCGCCTCTTCATCAATTGGATAGGACTAGCGACAGTTGTTGCTTAGACGGTGGCTTTAGTCTTACTGTTGTATGACTTTATAAGGTCTTGTTAGAATAATTAATAAAGTGGTCGTATGCATCACCCAGATGCAGAGGCCAGGGGTCCTCCTCCTTTTCTAAAAAAATATCTAATCAACTAGATGCTAGCAACGAGGGGAAAAAGTCTACAAACCCTTGTAGACCTAAAACGGAAACGTTCTAATGAATGTGGTTGGCGTAGTCATACACTTTCCGTGATCCAATCCGATCCAGCACCGCACGAACGACACCTCCGAGATATGCACATGTATGGCTCGGTGATGTCTCCTTCTTCATCCAGCAAGCGACAGGATAGGTAGACGAGATCTAGGCCAACACGATGGCGTGGTGGTGGATTTTATGGTGGAGCTGTGGTAGGGCTTCGCCAAGTGTCTATGGAGGAAGGAGGAGTAGTGCTACTTGTAAACTGCATTGGGATTTCCCTCGAAGAGGATGGGTGAAGCAGTATAATAGAGATAAGTATTTTCTTCAGTGAGAACCAAGGTTATCAAACCAATAGGAGAACCACGCAAATTCCCTTTTTAGCACCTACACACACAAAAGCAAATACTTGCACCCAACG
Organism: Triticum urartu; assembly: GCF_056163025.1. Classification (NCBI taxonomy): domain Eukaryota; kingdom Viridiplantae; phylum Streptophyta; class Magnoliopsida; order Poales; family Poaceae; genus Triticum; species Triticum urartu. The sequence continues at coordinate 43,291,547 of NC_141874.1, read as the reverse complement.
CGGCAAGAGTATTGTCATTCCCCTTAAACTCGTTATTTGCAAGGATTAATTCTGATAGTGATACATAGATAAAAAGAAAAGTAAAATAAAAAGTATAAAATTGCATGAAGGTATTTTTGGTTTTAATAATATGATAAAAGTAGATCCGGGGGTCATAGTTTTCACCAGAGGCTTCTCTCTCGAACACGTAGCATATTATGGGTAAACAAATTACTATTGGGCAATTGATACAAAAACACATAGTTATGACGTATTCATGGCAATGATCATGTATATAGTCATCATGTCCGTGACAAGTAGATCGACTCCTGCCTACATCTACTACTATTACTCCACCAATCAACCGCTATCCAGCATGCATCTATCGTATTAAGTTCATAACAAACAGAGAATGCCTTAAGCAAGATGACATGATGTAGACAAAGTAAACTCAAGAAATATGATTAAACCCCGTCATTTTATCCTTAATGGCAACAATGCTATATGTGCCTCGCTTCCCCTTCTGTCACCGTGTGAGGACACCGCAACATTGAACCCATTACAAAGCACCTCTCCTACTAAAGATAAGTCAATCTAGTTGGCCAAACGAAATGAATTGATCAAAGGGTAATAGGAAGCTATAAAAATCATGCATAATAAAGTTCAGAAAAGAACCAATTACTTTCAATTAATTTGATCATAAATACACAATTCATTGCATCCCAATAAACACACCGCAAAAGAAGATCAAATAGGATAAAACTCTAAGAATTCGAGGAGAACATTGTATTGAAGATCAAAGAGAAAGATGAAGCCATCTAGCTACTAGATATGGACACATAGATCTGTTGTGAACTACACATGCATCATCAGAAGGCAGCAAGGATGATGTAGAAGCCCTCCGTGATCGATTCCCCCTCCGGCAGAGTACCGAAAAAGGCCTCCAGATGGGTTCATGGAAGAACAGAAGCTTGTGGTTGCAAAAAATGTGTTTTCGGGTGACTCTCTGTTGGTTTGGAAATATATGTCAATTTATGAAGTTGAAATTAGGTCAAACGGAGCTGCATGGGGCCCATGAGCTCAGGGGGCGCGCCCTACCCCCCCCCCCCCAGAGCGTGTCCTGCGAGCCCGTGGCTCTTCCGTAGATCTTCTAGCCTCCTCCCAAACCTTCTAGGGCCCCTTCTGGTCCAGAAAAAATTGTTGTAAAGTTTCATCATGTTTGGACTTCATTTGGTATTGATTTTCTGAAGAGCAAAAAACAAGAAAAAAACATGAACTAGCACTGGGCATTGGGTTAATAGGTTAGTCCCAAACCACGTGACACATGTGGTAAGCAATACAAACAATTCAAAAAAATTCAAAATAATAGGTTAGTCCAAAAAATATATAAAATAGTATAAAAATGCATATAAAGCATCCAATATTGATCATATAATAGCATGAAACAATAAAAAATTATAGATACGTTGGACACGAATCAACATCCTCAAGCTTAATTCCTGCTCATCCTCGAATAGGTAAATGATAAAAACGGAATTTTTGATGTGTAATGCTACCTAACATGTGTATCATGTAATCTCTTTATGGTATAGTTATTGAGAAAGAATGAAGTAACAATATCAACATAATAATATCCATGAATATAAGAAACATAATCATTACTTTTTCAAAATATACGATCCTTAATGAATGTTATCCCCACTCATTTTATCATGTTAGCATGTCATGACTCCGCCTTCATTGCATAAATATAAATCATGAGCACCCCGGTGTCAAACCAGGCAAATGGATCGTACTTCTAAGGCGCTTCAGCATTTTCAGCTCCATGCAATACATGAGCGTGAGCCATGGCTATAGCACTATAGGTTCAACTTGATGGCATTGCAAGGCCATGGGTTCAACTTGCATTTCTTTTCCCGCATTACTTTTCTTTCATTGTTATTTGTTGCTTCCCTTTGCTTATGTCAAGTTTGTTGTGGTTGAAATAGCATAGTGAGTCACTAGAAAGGATACCTTTATTTGGTCCTAGTGGAATAGAAGTTTAACTATGACTCGTAACCGGTAATTATTTTGCGAACATGAATCATAAGCTAAATAGGTAGCAACATTCATGAAGGTTCTTGGGGAAAGCCTTTACTTAGGATGATGAATCCTCATGAATACTTCACCCTAGTAAGATAACAAGTTGTGGATTTCAGTAGCTAGTACAAAGTTATGGTTTTACTTTCCTTCTTAACCCAACTTTAAATAGCTGGTCAATCCAAGTGCCACGAAGCGGAACAGCCTCAGTATAGCCACATCTTCCCGAATGGGAGGGCCTTATTCCGTTTGTAGTTATGTATGTTTCATGTGTCTCCGAAGACGGAAGCTAGAATGTGTAGGCTTCCTCTGGCTTGGAAGTTGCCATTTAGTCAAGATAGTCTGGGTCTGTGGATGAGCTCAACAGAAAATATTCCCAAGGGAATACAAGTGGTGCAACATGGGATGGCAAGGACCCAGATCCTCTCTCCCAGGGCTAGCCTGCAGGAGGTCAGAGGAATAGTTAGAGTGCCATGCTATAAATGAGATTCGTTAGACAAAGAGTCTATGGTGTTCGTAAATTAAAGTGTGTGACCTTTGCAGAGTGTGTGTTGAAACTATTCGAATAGGTGAGTCTCCGACAATGGGACACCATTTGTGTTAGGTCACACTATTTGACCAAGTACCCAAATTCCTTTACTTTAAACTCTAATAACTGTGGTAACAGGTAACTTATGTTGACGAGTCGTTTGAGCAGGACTCGTTCCAGGAAGAGGTCCAGTGGACGTTAAACGAGCAGACGAGAAGTTTATGGAGTAGTCTTGATAGTAGTAGCTTTACTAGTCTTTACTTCGTTGCTATGTTTATTTGCGTTGTTCTTGCTTGCTTTGGATTGTTTGTGAGCTTGCGAGTACATTCAAAGTACTCACATGGCTTATCAGGCTAGATACTAGATAGCCGATAGAAGAGTTCCCCGAAGAGTTCGTGTACCTGGACTAGATGGTGTCCCAGCAGTGTCTCTTTGGATTGGAGCCCCGCCGGTACCCCCGTCTTCCGTTGTGTCATTAGTATTATTTTCGTCTTTAGTACTTCCTTAAGTCACTCGTAGAATAAAGCCGTCGAGCTTTTGACACTTAGACGTGTCCCCTTAATCTACATAAGTACTTATTTATTTTGGTCTTTCTATACCAAGCTATAGTCGTGTTCCAGAAGAATGGATTTCTGGGCTGGAACGCGGGGACCTCCAGTTCTCCGAATCGGGGTGTCACAAATGCATTGCGGATTCTACCCCAATAGTGCCTCCTTATAAACCCATGCGTACTATCTCTGGAAGTCTGCCCAGAGATGCTATGTGAGTTGTAATTTGGTGTGTGCATTAATATAATATGGCCCTTGTTGGAAATATGCCCTAGAGGCAATAATAAAAGCATTATTATTATATTTCCTTGTTCATGATAATTGTCTTTATTCATGCTATAATTGTGTTATCCGGAAATCATAATACATGTGTGAATAACAGACACCAACATGTCCCTAGTAAGCCTCTAGTTGACTAGCTCGTTGATCAACAGATAGTCATGGTTTCCTGACTATGGACACTGGATGTCATTGATAACGAGATCACATCATTAGGAGAATGATGTGATGGACAAGACCCAATCCTAAACATAGCACAAGATCGTATAGTTCGTTTGCTAGAGTTTTTCCAATGTCAAAGTATCTTTTCCTTAGACCATGAGATCGTGTAACTCCCGGATACCGTAGGAGTGCTTTGGGTATACCAAACGTCACAACGTAACTGGGTGACTATAAAGGTAGACTACGGGTATCTCCGAAAGTGTCTGTTGGGTTGACACGGATCAAGACTGGGATTTGTCACTCCGTATGACGGAGAGGTATCACCAGGCCCACTCGGTAATGCATCATCATAATGAGCTCAAAGTGACCAAGTGTCTGGTCACGGGATCATGCATTACGGTACGAGTAAAGTGACTTGCCGGTAACGAGATTGAACGAGGTATTGGGATACCTACGATCGAATCTCGGGCAAGTAACATATCGATTGACAAAGGGAATTGCATACGGGGTTGATTGAATCCTCGACATCGTGGTTCATCCGATGAGATCATCGTGGAGCATGTGGGAGCCAACATGGGTATCCAGATCCCGCTGTTGGTTATTGACCGGAGAGTCGTCTCGGTCATGTCTGCTTGTCTCCTGAACCCGTAGAGTCTACACACTTAAGGTTCGGTGACGCTAGGGTTGTGAAGATATGTATATGCAGTAACCCGAATGTTGTTCGGAGTCCCGGATGAGATCCCGGACGTCACGAGGAGTTCCGGAATGGTCCGGAGGTAAAGAATTATATATAGAAAGTGCTGTTTCGGCCATCGGGACAAGTTTCGGGGTCACCGGTATTGTACCGGGACCACCGGAAGGGTCCCGGGGGTCCACCGGGTGGGGCCACCTATCTCGGGGGCCCCATGGGCTGAAGTGGGAAGGAACCCAGCCCAAAGTGGGCTGGGGCGCCACCCCCCTAGGGCCCATGTGGCTAGGGTTGAGGGGAAACCCTAGAGGGGGCGCCCCCTTGCTTGGGGGGCAAGCCCCCCACCCTAGGCCGCCGCCCCCCTAGTAGATTCAATCTACTAGGGCCGACGCCCCCCCCCTTGGCACCCCTATATATAGTGAGGGAGAGGAGGGACTTCATACCTTAGCCCCTGGCGCCTCCCTCTCTCCCCATTACATCTCTCCTTCGTAGTATAGGCGAAGCCCTGCTACTGTGACGCCCTGCATCCACCACCACGCCATCGTGCTGCTGGATCTTCGTCAACCTCTCCTTCCCCCTTGCTGGATCAAGAAGGAGGAGACGTCTCCCGTCCCGTACGTGTGTTGAACGCGGAGGTGCCGTCCGTTCGGCGCTTGGTCATCGGTGATTTGGATCACGTCGTGTACGACTACATCATCACCGTTCTTTAAACGCTTCCGCACGCGATCTACAAAGGTATGTAGATGCATCTGATGACTCGTTGCTAGATGAACTCCTAGATGGATCTTGGTGAAACGAGTAGGAAATTTTTTGTTTTCTGCAACGTTCCCCAACAGTGGTATCAGAGCTAGGTCTATGTGTAGTTCTTCTTGCGCGAGTAGAACACAATTTGTTGTGGGCGTAGATTTGTCAACTTTCTTGCCGCTACTAGTCTTTTCTTGCTTCAGCGGCATTGTGGGATGAAGCGGCCCGGACCAACCTTACACGTACGCTTACGTGAGACCGGTTCCACCGACTAACATGCACTAGTTGCATAAGGTGGCTGGCGGGTGTCTGTCTCTCCCACTTTAGTTGGAGCGGATTCGATGAACAGGGTCCTTATGAAGGGTAAATAGAAGTTGACAAATCACGTTGTGGCTTTAACGTAGGTAAGAAGACGTTCTTGCTAGAACCCTAATTCAGCCACGTAAAACTTGCAACAACAATTAGAGGACGTCTAACTTGTTTTTGCAGCAAGTGGTTTGTGATATGATATGGCCAAAGTTGTGATGAATGATGAATGATCTATATGTGATGTATGAGATGTTCATGCTATTGTGATAGGAATCATGACTTGCATGTCGATGAGTATGACAACCGGCAGGAGCCATAGGAGTTGTCTTTATTCTTTTGTATGACCTGTGTGTCATTGAGAAACGCCATGTAAATTACTTTACTTTATTGCTAAACGCGTTAGCCATAGTAGTAGAAGTAATAGTTGGCGAGCAACTTCATGGAGACACGATGATGGAGATCATGATGATGGAGATCATGGTGTCAAGCCGGTGACAAGATGATCATGGAGCCCCAAGATGGAGATCAAAGGAGCTGTGTGATACTGGCCATATCATGTCACGTTTATTATTTGATTGCATGTGATGTTTATCATGTTTTGCATCTTGTTTACTTAGAACGACGGTAGTAAATAAGATGATCCCTTATAATAATTTCAAGAAGTGTTCCCCCTAACTGTGCACCGTTGCGACAGTTCGCTGTTTCAAAACACCACGTGATGATCGGGTGTTTTATTCAGACGTTCACATACAACGGGTGTAAGACAGATTTACACATGCAAACACTTAGGTTGACTTGACGAGCCTAGCATGTACAGACATGGCCTCGGAACACAGAAGACCGAAAGGTCGAGCATGAGTCGTATAGAAGATACGATCAACATGAAGATGTTCACCGATGCTGACTAGTCCGTCTCACGTGATGATCGGACACGGCCTAGTTAACTCGGATCATGTAATACTTAGATGACTAGAGGGATGTCTAATCTAAGTGGGAGTTCATTAATAATTTGATTAGATGAACTTAATTATCATGAACTTAGTCTAAAATATTTTACAATATGTCTTGTAGATCAAATGGCCAACGTAGTCCTCAACTTCAACGCGTTCCTAGAGAAAACCAAGCTGAAAGACGATGGCAGCAACTATACGGACTGGGTCCGGAACCTGAGGATCATCCTCATAGCTGCCAAGAAAGATTATGTCCTACAAGCACCGCTAGGTGAAGCTCCCGTCCCACAGAACCAAGACGTTATGAACGCTTGGCAGACACGTGTTGACGACTACTCCCTTGTTCAGTGCGGCATGCTTTACAGCTTAGAGCCGGGGCTCCAAAAGCGTTTTGAGAGACATGGAGCATATGAGATGTTCGAAGAGCTGAAAATGGTTTTTCAAGCTCATGCCCAGATCGAGAGATATGAAGTCTCCGATAAGTTCTTCAGCTGTAAGATGGAGGAAAATAGTTCTGTCAGTGAGCACATACTCACTATGTCTGGGTTACATAACCGCTTGTCTCAGCTGGGAGTTAATCTCCCGGATGATGCGGTCATTGACAGAATCCTCCAGTCGCTTCCACCAAGCTACAAGAGCTTTGTGATGAACTTCAACATGCAGGGGATGCAAAAGACCATTCCTGAGTTGTTCTCAATGCTGAAATCAGCGGAGGTAGAAGTCAAGAAGGAACATCAAGTGTTGATGGTCAATAAAACCACTAAGTTCAAGAAAGGCAAGGGTAAAAAGAACTTCAAGAAGGACGGCAAGGAGGTTGCCGCGCCCGGCAAGCAAGCTGCCGGGAAGAAGCCAAAGAATGGACCCAAGCCCAAGACTGAGTGCTTTTATTGCAAGGGAAGCGGTCACTGGAAGCGGAACTGCCCTAAGTACTTAGCAGACAAGAAGGCCGGCAAAACAAAAGGTATATGTGATATACATGTAATTGATGTGTACCTTACTAGTGCCCGTAGTAGCTCCTGGGTATTTATACCGGTGCAGTTGCTCACATTTGTAACTCAAAGCAGGGGCTGCGGAATAAGCGGAAACTGGCAAAGGACGAGGTGACGATGCGCGTCGGGAATGGTTCCAAGGTCAATGTGATCGCCGTCGGCACGCTACCTCTACATCTACCTTCGGGATTAGTTTTAAACCTTAATAATTGTTATTTAGTGACAGCTTTGAGCATGAACATTGTATCGGGATCTCGGTTAATTCGAGATGGCTACTCATTTAAATCCGAGAATAATGGTTGTTCTATTTATATGAGAGATATATTTTATGGTCATGCTCCTATGGTGAATGGTTTATTCTTTATGAATCTCGAACGTGATGCTACACATGTTCATAATGTGAGTACCAAAAGATGTAAGGTTGATAATGATAGTCCCACATACTTGTGGCACTGCCGCCTTAGTCACATAGGTGTCAAACGCATGAAGAAGCTCCATGCAGATGGACTTTTAGAGTCTCTTGATTATGAATCATTTGACACGTGCGAACCATGCCTTATGGGTAAAATGACCAAGACTCCGTTCTCAGGAACAATGGAGCGAGCAACCAACTTATTGGAAATCATACATACTGATGTGTGCGGTCCAATGAGTGTTGAGGCTCGCGGTGGCTATCGTTATGTTCTCACCCTCACTGATGACTTGAGTAGATATGGGTATGTCTACTTAATGAAACACAAGTCTGAAACCTTTGAAAAGTTCAAGGAATTTCAGAGTGAGGTTGAGAATCAACGTGACAGGAAAATCAAGTTTCTACGATCAGATCGTGGAGGAGAATACTTGAGTCACGAGTTTGGCACACACTTAAGAAAATGTGGAATAGTTTCACAACTCACGCCGCCTGGAACACCTCAGCGTAACGGTGTGTCCGAACGTCGTAATCGCACTCTATTAGATATGGTGCGATCTATGATGTCTCTTACCGATTTACCGCTATCTTTTTTTGGGGCTATGCTTTAGAGACTGCCGCATTCACTTTAAATAGGGCTCCGTCGAAATCCATTGAGACGACACCGTATGAATTATGGTTTGGGAAGAAACCTAAGCTGTCGTTTCTGAAAGTTTGGGGATGCGATGCTTATGTCAAGAAACTTCAACCTGAAAAGCTCGAACCCAAGTCGGAAAAATGCGTCTTCATAGGATACCCAAAAGAAACTATTGGGTACACCTTCTACCTCAGATCCGAAGGCAAGATCTTTGTTGCCAAGAATGGGTCCTTTCTAGAGAAAGAGTTTCTCTCGAAAGAAGTAAGTGGGAGGAAAGTAGAGCTTGATGAAGTATTACCTCTTGAACCGGAAAATGGCGCAACTCAAGAAAATGTTCCTGAGGTGCCTGCACCGACTAGAGAGGAAGTTAATGATAATGATCAAGATACTTCTGATCAAGCTCCTACTGAAATTCGAAGGTCCACAAGGACACGTTCCGCACCAGAGTGGTACGGCAACCCTGTCTTGGAAATCATGTTGTTAGACAACGGTGAACCTTCGAACTATGAAGAAGCGATGGCGGGCCCGGATTCCGACAAATGGCTAGAAGCCATGAAATCCGAGATAGGATCCATGTATGAAAATGAAGTATGGACTTTGACTGACTTGCCCGTTGAACGGCGAGCCATAGAAAATAAATGGATCTTTAAGAAGAAGACAGACGCGGATGGTAATGTGACCATCTATAAAGCTCGACTTGTCGCTAAGGGTTATCGACAAGTTCAAGGGGTTGACTACGATGAGACTTTCTCACCGGTAGCGAAGCTAAAGTCCGTCCGAATCATGTTAGCAATTGCCACATTCTACGATTATGAGATATGGCAAATGGACGTCAAAACGGCATTCCTTAATGGTTTTCTTAAGGAAGAATTGTATATGATGCAGTCGGAAGGTTTTGTCGATCCTAAGAATGCTGACAAGGTGTGCAAGCTCCAACGCTCGATTTATGGGCTGGTGCAAGCATCTCGGAGTTGGAACATTCGCTTTGATGAGATGATCAAAGCGTTTGGGTTTACGCAGACTTATGGAGAAGCCTGCGTTTACAAGAAAGTGAGTGGGAGCTCTGTAGCATTTCTCATATTATATGTAGATGACATACTTTTGATGGGAAATGATATAGAACTCTTGGACAGCATCAAGGCCTACTTGAATAAGAGTTTTTCAATGAAGGACCTTGGAGAAGCTGCTTATATATTAGGCATCAAAATCTATAGAGATAGATCGAGACGCCTCATAGGTCTTTCACAAAGCACATACCTTGATAAGATATTGAAGAAGTTCAATATGGATCAATCTAAGAAGGGGTTCTTGCCTGTGTTACAAGGTATGAAATTGAGCTCAGCTCAATGTCCGACCACGGCAGAAGATATAGAAGAGATGAGCGTCATCCCCTATGCATCAGCCATAGGTTCTATTATGTATGCCATGCTGTGTACCAGACCTGATGTAAACCTTGCCGTAAGTTTGATAGGAAGGTACCAAAGTAATCCCGGCAAGGAACACTGGACAGCGGTCAAGAATATCCTGAAGTACCTGAAAAGGACTAAGGAAATGTTTCTCGTTTATGGAGGTGACGAAGAGCTCGTCGTAAAGGGTTACGTCGACGCTAGCTTCGACACAGATCTGGATGACTCAAATTCACAAACCGGATATGTGTATATTTTGAATGGTGGGGCAGTAAGCTGGTGCCGTTGCAAGCAAAGCGTCGTGGTGGGATATACATGTGAAGCGGAGTACATGGCAGCCTCGGAGGCAGCACATGAAGCAATATGGGTGAAGGAGTTCATCACCGACCTAGGAGTCATACCCAATGCGTCGGGGCCAATCAAACTCTTCTGTGACAACACTGGAGCTATTGCTCTTGCCAAGGATCCCAGGTTTCACAAGAAGACAAGGCACATCAAGCGTCGCTTCAACTCCATTCGTGAAAATGTTCAAGATGGAGACATAGAGATTTGTAAAGTACATACGGACCTGAATGTAGCAGATCCGTTGACTAAACCTCTCCCTAGAGCAAAACATGATCAACACCAGAATTCCATGGGTGTTCGATTCATCACAATGTAACTAGATTATTGACTCTAGTGCAAGTGGGAGACTGTTGGAAATATGCCCTAGAGGCAATAATAAAAACATTATTATTATATTTCCTTGTTCATGATAATTGTCTTTATTCATGCTATAATTGTGTTATCCGGAAATCGTAATACATGTGTGAATAACAGACACCAACATGTCCCTAGTAAGCCTCTAGTTGACTAGCTCGTTGATCAACAGATAGTCATGGTTTCCTGACTATGGACATTGGATGTCATTGATAACGAGATCACATCATTAGGAGAATGATGTGATGGACAAGACCCAATCCTAAACATAGCACAAGATCGTATAGTTCGTTTGCTAGAGTTTTTCCAATGTCAAAGTATCTTTTCCTTAGACCATGAGATCGTGTAACTCCCGGATACCGTAGGAGTGCTTTGGGTATACCAAACGTCACAACGTAACTGGGTGACTATAAAGGTAGACTACGGGTATCTCCGAAAGTGTCTGTTGGGTTGACACGGATCAAGACTGGGATTTGTCACTCCGTATGACGGAGAGGTATCACCGGGCCCACTCGGTAATGCATCATCATAATGAGCTCAAAGTGACCAAGTGTCTGGTCACGGGATCATGCATTACGGTACGAGTAAAGTGACTTGCCGGTAACGAGATTGAACGAGGTATTGGGATACCGACGATCGAATCTCGGGCAAGTAACATATCTATTAACAAAGGGAATTGCATACGGGGTTGATTGAATCCTCGACATCGTGGTTCATCCGATGAGATCATCGTGGAGCATGTGGGAGCCAACATGGGTATCCAGATCCCGCTGTTGGTTATTGACCGGAGAGTCGTCTCGGTCATGTCTGCTTGTCTCCCGAACCCGTAGGGTCTACACACTTAAGGTTCGGTGACGCTAGGGTTGTGAAGATATGTATATGCAGTAACCCGAATGTTGTTCGGAGTCCCGGATGAGATCCCGGACGTCACGAGGAGTTCCGGAATGGTCCGGAGTTAAAGAATTATATATAGGAAGTGCTGTTTCGGCCATCGTGACAAGTTTCGGGGTCACCGGTATTGTACCGGGACCACCGGAAGGGTCCCGGGGGTCCACCGGGTGGGGCCACCTATCCCGGGGGCCCCATGGGCTGAAGTGGGAGGGAACCCAGCCCAAAGTGGGCTGGGGCGCCACCCCCCTAGGGCCCATGCGGCTAGGGTTGAGGGGAAACCCTAGAGGGGGCGCCCCCTTGCTTGGGGGGCAAGCCCCCCACCCTAGGCCGCCGCCCCCCTAGTAGATTCAATCTACTAGGGCCGGCGCCCCCCCCTGGCACCCCTATATATAGTGAGGGAGAGGAGGGACTTCATACCTTAGCCCCTGGCGCCTCCCTCTCTCCCCGTTACATCTCTCCTTTGTAGTATAGGCGAAGCCCTGCTACTGTGATGCCCTGCATCCACCACCACGCCGTCGTGCTGCTGGATCTTCGTCAACCTCTCCTTCCCCCTTGCTGGATCAAGAAGGAGGAGATGTCTCCCGTCCCGTACATGTGTTGAACGCGGAGGTGCCGTCCGTTCGGCGCTTGGTCATCGGTGATTTGGATCACGTCGTGTACGACTACATCATCACCGTTCTTTGAACGCTTCCGCACGCGATCTACAAAGGTATGTAGATGCATCTGATGACTCGTTGCTAGATGAACTCCTAGATGGATCTTGGTGAAAGGAGTAGGAAAATTTTTGTTTTCTGCAACGTTCCCCAACAGCCCTACTACTTAAACAAGGCTCCCAGTTGAGATCTCCAGAAGTGATGATTCTTGGTAGATGATAGCTTCAAACTATATGATATACAAAGTTCATCCCCCAACCATGATGACCAGAGTGCATAGAGAAATACAAACCTCTCTTGTCTCTCTATAAGGGGCGGACATACATTTCAAAACTGAAGTAGGAACATCAGCTGACAATTAAATGTGTCTGTTTAACTAATATCAATATCGATCAAATTCGTATTTGAACAAATAAGCTCCGAAATTATGAGTGACATGTTGTTTAGCTTGAAGGGTGGAGTGTTGCTACTGCGACACAAAGCACGTAGGCAAATCACCATCTATGTAAAAGGTGGTTATAACCCTTCTTTCTATACAATGCAATGTTCGTTGCCCATCCATGATGTACGAGATCACACAAAAAAATAATATTCACTCATGTCTCTCTATAAGTGGTGTACATGTATTTTGAAACTCAAGAAGGAACATTGGCTGACCAACTACCTGTGTCTATTTTAAACTAATATTAGTACCATATCAGATTCTTACTTGAACAACTAAGCTTTGAAATTATGGGTGGCACTTCGTTTATATTGATGGCTGGATTAGTGCTAGTACGACACGAAGCACCTAGGCTAGTCTTGCTGTATATAAAAAGGGTGAACCCTAAGCATGGCGAGTATAGTGTTGACAGTGCCATGCCAGATCTGAAGGTACGAACCGCACTAAGGCTACTTAGCAACCGATATTTGCTTTCAACTAACAACTAATCCCTGTAACTAGCAGGACAAGAAGCTTGACGACCTTCTTGAAACATTGGGGGCAAGATTGTTTTGTGTTTGGTGTGCAGGTACCGAGGACTTGGGTTGTGAAATAAATTCCTACTGGTTCGATAAACCTATCGAGGAAAATGCTTATTACTAGGTTACTCTGTCCTTACACTTGGGGTTTACCCAACCACTCTTACGAGAGAGCAAGCGGGAAGCCACAACCCGCGCCATCACGAGTAATCGAAGAGTAGTGACGATGATCGCGGGAATGAGACGGTAGCGTTGTTACGGCATATCTCTCTCAAGGTAGTTTTGGTGATTGATGACAACATGTTTGCGGACTAATCTTGTGCTTTGAATAATTCACAGATTCTCCCCTGGCACGAGACGTTTTCTTCCCCTCGAAGTGTATTTCAAGACGGTGTAGCTCTTTCGTTTCTTTCTCGGTGGACTAGTTGCGTAGAGGGCACCGTACTATCAAGAGGGGGTCCGCTGGGGTATTGCATGGGTGGAATCAACACGTACACATCAGCTTCTCACCCTCCGAGCTTTTCCATTCCATTGTAGAGATCTCTCATCTCTTCCTTGTCCTGTCTGGGTCCAAGCGGTAGTACCGCGCAACCCAGCGGTAGTACCAATGAGGAGCCACAAGTGGCAGTACCGCTCTACAGCGGTAGTACCGCCCGTGGCTCCACAGCAGTAGTACCGCTGGGGTGCCTGGCACCTCCGCCTCGTCCTCAGCCTCTTTGGAGAGATTCTCTCTCTCTCTTATGTGCCCCAGTGGTAGTACCGCACTACCAGCGCTAGTACGGCCGAAGGGTCACAAGCGGCAGTACCGCTCCATGGCGGTAGTACCGCTCCATGGCGGTAGTACCGCCCGTGACCCCGCTGCTGTAGTACCGTTGGGCTGTGTGGCTCCTACCGCCTCGACTCGAGGGGTCTTTTTCTCGTGTCAGGTTTTGCGGCACTAGTTGCGGTTGTAGAGGCGGTAGTACCGTTCTAGGAGCGGTAGTACCGCCCCTACCACCGCGGTAGTACCGTGTTGGGTCCTATTCCCTACTAGTCTCCTCTGCGCGGCAGTGCCGCTGGCTGGCGCGGCAGTACCGCTGAACTGGCGGTAGTACCGCCCCCTCTCAGCGGTAGTACCGCCCTGTGCGGGGCTGGTTGGTGAGGGGCAACGGGGGATTGTTGCCCCCACTATAAAAGGGAGTCCCCTTCTTCTCTTCCACCTACCTCTTCCTCCCCCAAGCTCCATTTATTGCTCAAGCTCCATTAAATGCTCCAAGCTCCATTTTCGCCCAATCTATCTCTCTAGCCAATCAAACTTGTTGATTTGCTCGGGAGTGGTTGAGAAGGCCCCGATCTACACTTCCACCAAGGGATTTTCGATTCCCCCACTCATCCCTAGCGGATCTTGTTACTCTTGGGTGTTTGAGCACCCTAGACGGTTGAGGTCACCACGGAGCCATAGTCCATTATGGTGAAGCTTCGTGGTTTTGTTGGGAGCCTCCGATTAAGTTGTGGAGATTGCCCCAACCTTGTTTGTAAAGGTTCGGTCGCCGCCTTCAAGGGCACCAATAGTGGAATCACGGCATCTCGCATTGTGTGAGGGTGTGAGGAGAATACGGTGGCCCTAGTGGCTTCTTGGGGAGCATCGTGCCTCCACACCGCTCCAACGGAGACATACTTCCCCTCAAAGGGAAGGAACTTCGGTAACACATCCTCGTCTTCACCGGATCCACTCTTGGTTATCTCTTACCTTTACTTGTGCAAGCTCTTTAGTGTTACTTCTCTTGCTTGCTTGTTTGCTTGTTGGAATTGCATCATATAGGTTGCTCACCTAGTTGCACATCTAGACAACCTACTTTGATGCAAAGTTTAATTTGATAAAGAAAAGTTAAAAATTGGTAGTTGCCTATTCCCCCTCCCCTCTAGTCAACCATATCGATCCTTTCAAGTGTTGGACCAGATCAATGTGGAAGAAGGAGGGGGCACACATGTAAGGAGACGAAAACATTGGATGAGGTGGTGATGACGTTGGGGAGGAATAGATTGGGGGCGATGGCATGGTTTTGTTTAGGAGAAAGAGAAAGCGCATATAAGGCCAGTTCGTCTTCAGTAGATAGAAATACCTTACTTTAGCACTAACGGGCCGCCCAACATTGACGGGTGGTGTGGTATGACCGTCAGTAGAGATGGATCATCCATTCAGTTGGATCTTTGGGCCCCATGGGTGCCCCTCCATTGATGACCAACTTAAGGGCCCGTTAGTGAAGGTCCTCCTACTTGGCTGGCGTTTTGCGGCCCATGAGTGATGAATCTCTCTAGCGACAGGCCCAAGTGGAGCGGTCTATGGAAGGTTCATTCTGCAATAGTAATTTATTGATTCGTTCATGATAATTATGGATATTTTGTGAATATCTGGGCCATGTTAATTATCATTAAGGATTCATAAAAAGTAATTAACTACAAACTCAGCTTTATCATCTTACATGCAGGAAATTCGCAAAAGAAATGGAAGAATGTAAGATTCGATTTGCATCTCAAATCTATGAGACAGTCACACAAGAAGATCATGACATCTATCTTGAACGACTAGATGATCACGATATTCATCCTACATGATTGCCAAATCACTGAGTGGTCACGGTCGATCGCATCTTGCTTCATCATCATGAAATGAATGAACATACATCTACCTTTTTTTGTGGGCTAGATTCAATGATGTTACAAAATCATGATGAATCATGATGGGCTCACCATATGTAATTTATGAGTTCGCTGGGGATGGCATGAACTGAGCAGATGGATAACAGAGGGATCTAAAACTTTAGCTCATAGATTAAAACAAAGTTATACCTTTCTTGGACACCTAATTAAATAGCATTTCCAATACTAAAAATCCTCCAAGGCATGTAAATGGTTATGTGCAGAAAATAATACAACACTTTGGTGTTCCAATGAATAATTGTGAATAAAAGACATAAAGGTTGTTGGGTTTAGTCCCACATCGGTTGTGGGAGGAGACATAACACGATTTATAAGGGCGGGGGTGTCCCCTCCTAACAGGCTAGTCTTTTTTTTGGAGGGGGGGGGGAGCATAAGTTGGTGTTGCTCTCCGGTTGGGCCTGGTTGACGCATGTGGGTCGGAACGCTGGTGATAGCGGACCTGGGATTGCGTAACAATTGGTATTAGAGCCCAGGTGCCCGGAATAAATCTTGGTGAACTCATGGGTGGTCGGTCATGGTTGCTGGGCTGGAAATGCTTGTGTTAGCGGGCCCATGGATGACCGATGTGTGAGGGGGAGATTGTTGGGTTTAGTCCCACATTGGTTGTGGAAGAAGACATAACACGATTTATAAGGGCGGGGTGTCCCCTCCTAACAGGCTAGTCTTTTTTTGGGGGGAGGGGCGAGGGACCAAGGCCTCTCATAAGTTGGTGTTGCTCTTTGGTCGGGCCTGGTTGACGCATGTGGGTCGGAACGCTGGTGATAGCCGACCCCGAATTGCGTAACAAAGGTCATGATGGCACACATCACACATGCAGCAAATATATGTTAATTACCTGTATAAAATTTTATAAAATGAAGCACCAAGGATTACAAGCAAGCATAATTGGTTGACAAGTTTGTATTATAAAAGTGGATAAAGGACGTACTATAACATTCCTTATGCCTGTGCCACTGAACTTAAATCGCAAATCAACAAAGGAGGTTCTTCGTGCACCTTTCAAGCGTTACCTTTAGCAAGATGAAATGAAAAGAATAATACAGTACATGCAAGGCTGGAAAAAAAGGGTTTGTGGCAATCACACAATGACATGGACGACTGAAATTTGCAGCACACACAACTCATCCAACGGCCATGCCTCTTGCACTAATCCGGAGAGATAAGGAAACCAGGCAACCAACGAACGCCAGCCACCCCTTCCACATCTTGATTAAAGATAGGAGCTGGCCATATATGGCTATATATACCGTGGTGACCCAGCAATGGGGGCCTCAAGCGTAGCCTGCCACCTTCTCTCCTCCAACACCATGGCCCCCACTGTGATGGCTTCCTCGGCCACCTCCGTCGCACCCTTCCAGGGTCTCAAGTCGACCGCCGGCATGCCCATCAGCCGCCCCTCCAGCAGCGCCGGCCTCAGCAGCGTCAGCAACGGCGGAAGGATCAGGTGCATGCAGGTATGTCGGTCACTAATTAAACTGATATGAGTTTCTTTGTCATTACAAGTAATTCACTTACAGAACATCCCCAATGTATAACATAATTTGGTCAATAGATTATTCCGAAACCTTATTATCTGTTTGTTTTGTTGCCTATGGAAACCATTTGGCTTTGGATGCTCATTTAGCCTTGTCCATAAGCTGGGATCCGTGTGTAAAAGCAATCAACTCATAACTTAGTGAATGGAAATACTTTTTATTACAGCATGGACTAGATAAAATTATCTTAGTACCTCCAGAGTGCCCATCAGTTTAAGGGCTACCCTTAAGCTTTCTTCATTGTGGACAACCCAACAATGCATATGAGACCTGCCCATAAGGAGCAATTTTTGGCTTATCAACAGATTTTTCTAGCATTGTTGGTACAGTTAATTGACTTAGCACCAAGTATTGAGCATCTGCGCATTCTATTCATTCAGGTGTGGCCGATTGAGGGCATCAAGAAGTTCGAGACCCTGTCTTACTTGCCACCCCTCTCCACGGAGGCCCTCCTGAAGCAGGTCGACTACTTGATCCGCTCCAAGTGGGTGCCCTGCCTCGAGTTCAGCAAGGTTGGTTTCGTCTTCCGTGAGCACAACAGCTCCCCCGGATACTATGACGGTCGATACTGGACAATGTGGAAGCTGCCTATGTTCGGGTGCACCGACGCCACACAGGTGCTCAACGAGGTGGAGGAGGTCAAGAAGGAGTACCCTGACGCCTATGTCCGCGTCATCGGCTTCGACAACCTGCGCCAGGTGCAGTGCGTCAGCTTCATCGCCTTCAGGCCACCGGGTTGCGAGGAGTCTGGCAAGGCCTAAACTACGAGTTGAAACAATGGCCTATGTATGAAGGTCTTTTGTGAACGTCACTTTTGTCCACGACTCTGCTGGACGACCAGAGCATATTTTTCATTCTATATGGTCTGTGTATGTATGTACGAACATAGGTTCTCGAGCATGCATATGTAAATTCTAGAACCGGCTACACATATACAAAACCTGTGTGATATTTATTATATACAACACGCGGACCATTGTCTTGCTGTTATTAATTCATGAAAAAGGTTCTTTATTTGGCACTGCAATGAATATGTCTCACAACTAGTTGTGGAAGCATTCAGTATTTGACATTAAGATCCCCTGATTTGCAGTTGCAAATTTCAGTTTCTTTACTTATCAATACAAAAAGATTATGGTTTCTTTTCCATGTCACTACGAGCAACTCCATCGGTTTTTGCTAGTAGAGTAGGATGAAACATATTCTTGTAGAGACCCTTACTAAAGAATTTTTGTTGGTCTGGATAATAAGCATCTAACTGAACTAGATAGCAACAGCATTCAAAACATATTATGGAACTATTGAAATAAATCTCCAACATGCATGGCATAAGATCCTTGTGAAGGAGTGTAATCATACTAGTGAAAAATCAAGAAAATCTCGGATTTTTGTAACTACTACTCCCTCCGTTCGGAATTACTTGTCGCAGAAATGGATGTATCTAGACGTATTTTAGTTCTAGATACATCCATTTCCAAGACAAGTAATTCCGAACGGAGGGAGTATGGAGCAACAGCTCCACAGTCCTTTATTCCATCAAAACAAAAGCAAGCAAAAAATGCTTACAAAGGGAACCAAGAAAAGAACGGAAAATCAACACTTTCCTACCTACCTATTTATCTAATGGAGATTACTAATCCAATCCAGGAGCTTTGGTAAGCATTAACTCTATCTGCAAGAAGAGATGTCATGTACAAATTTACAACACCAAGCAGGAAAGGTTGGCCTCTCCCCTATGAAGATCTTGCCATTTGTAATAACTAGATGACCAGTTGCGCCAAATGGCGCAAAGACCCGTTTAAAACCACGTTCGTGTTGAAAATGTTTGCATTTTTTCAATAACCGTATATTTGAGTACATTTGGTCAGAACTTATACCCCTATATATAAAGGAAATTAAATGCAAATATTTTCTTAAGGTAATAATGCCACAAATTAGATCATCAGTAGGTCAAGATAGTTAAGTCTACAATTAGGAACTCTGAGTAGCTGTAAACTTGCATTAAAAAAAGAGTAAACACAAGTGACACAATAAAATGTACTTAATACATGAACTCGTGAACATTGTATACAAGAGAAGTTAATAGAAAGTGGTCAATTACATCATATAATTTGGTTCTATACTCTTTTGTGTATATATCCTGAATGCTACGCCTTTGTGATCAACTCTTTGTCCTTCGAATCGAATGGCACAACTACTGCCCCTTGTGGAAAAAGAAAGGACAATGTAATACTCACAAACGTAAAAGGAAAACATCATGTGATGCATCTCAACCTGCGCAAAACAATGTAAAAACCATACATGCTATCTACATACTCTCATTGTCTACCAAAGCATAAGTAGCCGAGGGACCCTGTACAAAAGAATTGACAATTAGCAAGAAAGAAGCATGCCATCAGCTGTCTAGACAACAATAAAACAATAAGTGCGAAAAGCCCCATCAGAATTAGCATTTGCCATCTAGTTTATGAGCTAAAGTTGAGCATTCAACAGTCGATAAAACATATTAAGCATCAGCTATTAAACAAAATCTTTTTTCCTAATAAGACAACATAGATATGAAATGGGCAAACTCTATTTTGCCATCCAGTTTATGAGCTAAAGTGGAAAGCTATGGTCACAAATGCATAAATAAGCAATATAGAAAATTAGTTAAACAGATTCTGTTTTTCCCTTGAAATACCTAAAGGAGCCCGCTAATTCCACGTGTGCTTTGAAAAAAGTACAATGTATTACTTGTTTTAGTCGTGGGCAAACACATTCTGCCTTATAATCTTTGATAATAAGATATACATAGTTTTGAAAAGGATGTGCATTTTTAGAAGCATGTGTATTTTGAAGTAATTTTCTGTGCGAGCAAGGATGCATGGTAAAAATTTATGGCCTTGCATATAAAAAAGAAACAGAGAAGGAAAAGCAATCAAAAAAGAGGAAAAATACAATGGAGCCGAATAGAGCCCTTGGAAGCATCTCACGGGGAAGTAATATGCCTGGGAAAGCAGTAGAAGACCAGCGTGCAGGGTAGCCTGCTCATAGGCGTGCATAAAACCACATTGCACCGTGTTCCATGAGAAAGCCCTCAGTGGCACCCCCTCTGGGGCGGTGTGAAGACACTGTCAAAGCCCGCTATCTTGCTCCCTCCATATGCTCTAGATGACAAGAGAGATAAAAGCGTTTTGTTTTACTCACCCTGCATTCTTGACCAAGCATCCCGCCACCAGGCCTGGATAGCAAGATTAGTAGGGAGTGACCTCGTTTCAGAATCATTATAAAAATAAAAATAAAATACCTAAAGGCCGTCAATAGAAAAGAACACAAAATTCTTGAGTATTCACCGAGGCATCTATATGTAAATCTGGAAGAGACAAAAAGACATCACAACATAAAACAGGATAGAGAAATTCATCCAGATCACATGGACATGCTGGCTGCGTGTATGAGTCAAATGTATACATAAATGAGACCGAGAGGCCAACTTGTTGCTATTTCAATGCACACAAAGCCGTATCGTGTATGAATCTACAAAATAGCCACAATTTATGAATAAGACAGAGCACAATTCTAAAATATTATTCGATGGAAGCTTTGATTGCAAAACGAACAAAACGATTATATCCAACTGTTGTTCGAGGTTTCATAATTCAAGAAGAAAAACATTGTCTTTAACCAACAATACAACAATGTAACCGTGGACACACACAACAGCTGGCCTGGTTGCACTCGTCCAACTTGACAGCATGCCTCGAGTGCTCGCTTAGGGTGCCCCTACTGGTCTGGTTCCGGACATGGCTCAGGATGACGATGCCCAGCCGGTAGCAGGACTGTCAAGGCTCATCAAAGCCGGGTCTTGAACACGAAGGGCCGGTTGACCCAGCCCTACCAGATCTTGAATGCCTACAACAGCAAAGGTGAATAATCCTCTCAGTTACTAAAAAATATGTGTTGAGGATTTGGGCAATAGTGTCATTCCTGCAGCAAAAAAGAAATCTCCAGCATATTTGCCACTACTTTTTCCTGAAGATGCCACTACCTATTGTGAAGTTTAATATCAATGGACCAATACTCATTTCAAACTGCGAAAATAGAATGCCGACAGAGACCAATGATATTCAACTATCTAACAATCTCATGAGTTAAAAAGAGGAAGGCAAGAATATAGAAACATATGCACGATTTGAGTACAGTTCAAACAAAATCTACATAGGTATACATAGGTAGCCATATGGAGCTGTAAACCAAGACAGAGGCCACCCAAGGTAGAACATCAAACAGTGACAAAGGAACATCAAAGCATTATATAGAACACTTTGCAATACACAGAGCAGAGAGCCTAATGCTTGAACTCTGATGGAGTTATCAATATAAGCTTTAAATACTATTGTGAAGGAGCTTTACCTAGGCTGTAGCACCGGAGTACATGAATCCAAAAAAACTAACCATTAGAATTAAGTCCCAAGAGCCTAGTATTTAGAAACCTATAACTCTGGGTGAACATAAAATAATTCATACAGTCAATCCGCTAATAACTAAGCAACACAACTAAGCAACACGTAGTAGTTATCTTCCTGCTAGTAAAGAGAGCCAACCAAACAACCAATATGCCTAGGCTTCAGAAGAAAAAAATTGCCTAAGGAATAACCTTGGCAGATAATTTATAAATTTTTCGATAAAGGGCGACTTTATTATCTCAAAATGTAGCATCAAGCGGATACAAAGCATTATGAGTAACACCAGGCCTCTGCATAACTAAGATGCACACAGCCAAATTCAGAAGTCTGACAAAATTCATGAAATAAAAATCGACAAACCGGCAACAGTAGAGTCTTTTAGACCGACACTATGCCTATGTCGAAGAAGGTGGTGGCTCGATCCGTAGGTTATGCTGCCACCCATGTTGGGAAAAAACATCCGTAGCCACCTGCTCCAATCGCGTACACACCGCCATGAACAGCGGTTGGTACTCCGGCCGTTGTAGTATAGACCATGTACGTAGCGAGTGCGTACACCGGAAAATAACCTGTAGAGGAGAAGCATTTTTGTCATTAAAAACCAAATCATTTCTACATAGCCAAAGCGACCAAATTAAGGCATACGCTCCCACCCTTATTAGCGTTTTGAACCTATTTGTAATACCGTCCAACCAATGACCAAAAATATTGGCAACACTTGTGGGCGGATACAAATTTGACGCTATTTGGATGATTGACCACGTAGAACGTGCAAACTTGCATTGGAAAAAGAGGTGTTTGATTGTCTCGCCATGAGTACAAAAAGAACACTTCTTACTCCCTCGCCAGTTGCGCCGTGCGAGGTTGTCTTTTGTTAACACAACTCCCCTACGAAGATACCACATGAAGATTTTCACTTTTAGTGGAATTTTAGACTTCCAAATTTTCTTATTATTACTCGTTGGTACCTCAGAATGCGTGAGTGCACGGTACATAGAGTCCACTGTGAAAGACCCTGATGTAGTAAGGTTCCAGTGAAACACATCCCGACCTTGTGTCAGGTTAATCGAATCCAGCCGGGATAAAAGATTATGCCATGACACAAGCCGGGGGCCAATCAAATCCCGCCTGAACGAAATATTCGGCAGGGAAGAACCGAGCACGTGCGCAATAGTATTATTCTTATCGCGAGCGAGATAATTTATAAATACACCTCAAACATCATCACCAAGTTTAACAGGTACGTGTTAATTTAAATCAAGAGAACACAAAAGGATCATGTAACATGGTTCTTACCTTCTACCATTTTAGAAATTATTGTACGCTGAAATCTACAGCTTCTGCTGGACAATGAACATATGTTAAGAAGAAAAGTATAGTTTAGGAAGGTGTGCATAACAAAATATGGAGCGCGCGTCCCCTCCTCCCATTCTCTTCTACCCTGCAACGAAAGAGAGTAAAATTCCTCAGTTCTTCGGCTATCTATGAATCAAGCTTTTGGTCCTAGGATGCACAACCAATAAAAAGCATTACAATTTTATAAGGCATGAACAACTGTACCTTGAAGCACGGTCAACATGCAGGACCTAGCTCGTAATTCTATTTAGGAATCATCATCTTCATAAAGTAACAAGTAAACTTGGTCATCCATGCACCGACTGTAGCTTTCTTGCTAATTTTCACCTATGTCACAAATAGGACAATCATGTTCAAACTGAAGGTGAAAGCAGTACACATTCAGTTTCTTATTTAATTTAGTATACTGATAAAATCTCTATGAAGAAGCAGACCAACTGTTGGAAATAAACTGGCATGGAACGAAATCAGTGCCACAAAACCATATAGACATGCATGCTTCGGCCTTGCAGATGATGATTGGGATATGAAAAAAAGATAGAAAAATGCATTGAAAGCTTGGACCTGAAATGTAGAAGATTACCCCCTTGATCTACTGATGAGAAATACACGTAAGCGTCAACCAAATGCAATCACAGTCAAGTATGATTTCTTTAATCTATTTAGGGTGTTTTTCACGTACTGTGCAAGTAAGTAGCAAGGGGCTGTTGTTCAGTAACAACATCTTATTAGCTTCAGATGACGCCCATTGACACTATACTGCTAATTTAAGTTAAGTTGTGATCCTAATATTCGGCTAAAAAGACACATGGAAAGCTCAAACTGAACCGGGATTATCAATCTGCATATTATAACCTACCAAGGTTACCATGACAATGTAGATAGTCTGGAGGCTAACTTAAGAATGTAAACAAATATATATATATATATATATATATATATATATATATATATATATATATATAGACATTTCACGACATCAAACAATTACAGGTTGCGGTTTTAAACAGAAATACATGATGGATCATTGCATACAGCTATGATTATAAAGGTACTACTCTTACTGTCTATAATTATAATTCAATTCTTTGTCGATAAGAAAGCAACCATCATTGTGGATACCTTTATATGCTTCTAGTGATCCTATGAGCATATGCTAATACTCCTTAACATAAATCTCACTTGTCATCGCCATCGTCACTGTCTTGCTGGAATCACATCCTCTATCTGCAAACTGAAATAATAGCAACATCAAATCCCTCTTGAAGGTCTCACCCTGGACCCCCCCCCCCCCCCTGTTGATCTGCACAGGCATGGCATTAACCAAGCAAACTCAACAATCCACACCATGCATATAATATCTCAAGTAAACTTTTTCAGGAAATTCACAGTACACTTCAACCCACTTGATTTATACACATGAACTTAACGGGATATGAGTATTTACACACAACAATTCATGGTTAATGTGGAACTGAAGTGACAAATTGAGAAAATCAAAATATTACCTTAATGAATAAGCGGGGCAAGGAGGAGACTTCAAGGGTAACCACTTGTGTACTCTGAACAACAGAATGACCATATTCATTAAATATCACATTCAACATACCCTCAAATCGACTGATGTAGATTATTGGGCTAATCTGCAAAAATAAAAGCTAACAGAGGCTCTTCTCCTTGTGCAGACGTGTAAATTGGAAGGTTGACTTGCCTAAAGTACTGCCCAGCGACAGCAGGCATAGCACTGACCCAAACATGCAGTTACAGCTAATCAAAAGAGGAGAGGAGCAGGAAGGAAGAAGGAACCTGCAGACGTGTGGGCTGTACAGAGCCATCTCTGGCCCAGCGCGGTCTGAACGATGACCAGTTGTTCCTTCCGGTGACCCTCTCCTGTCGGCCGTCGCACATCCCTCTCCTCTTTCCTCTCTATTTCTACCTCCTCTCCTTCCTTCTCTCTCTCCCTCTCATCTTCTCTCTCTCCTGTAGATCAAATCGAGCGCCGTCGCCCTTTGACTGCAGGTCGCCGCCGCCGTCGGAGAAGCTCACCTCCGTGCCCGCACGAGATGAGGAGGGGTGGGCAGCGGTGGCGTAGGGGAGGAGAAGCCAGCGTTGTCGGATGCCCTGCTCGGGAGCCGCCTTGTCTCTCCGGACGGGGCGCGCTCCACGGCCACCCCATCGTGTCGAGCTCTCCTAGGAGGCGACTGAGGTGGGAGGAGGAGGAGGAGGCGGCGGCGACGACTGAGGTGGGAGGAGGAGGGGGCGGCGGCTAGGGTTTTGAGGAAGGACGGGAGGAGGAGGAGGAGAGGAGGAGGAGGGGGTCGGGCGTGACTCGTGAGAGGAGGAGGAAGGGGCGTGGGAGGACGTGGGATCATTTCTTTTTCTTTCGCTGCCGCTTTTTCGTTCGCTGCCGCGCGAGTCGCAGGCCTATTCACAGTCGACGTGGATGCCGCGGTTGTGACTACCAACCCGCTCATCCTTTATAAGTTCAATACAAATATTAGTTCCAAGAGAACACCACTTCAAAGAAGAAACGGTATCCATTCCAGCGACCAGCGCGAGCGACCCCCGCTCCCGCTCACCAAGTCACCGGCCGCCGCCCCGCCCCCGCTCCGCCCTTAGCCGCTCAGTGCCACTGGTGCTCGCCGTCCGCCGGCCGTCCCTCAGACTACATCGCTGCGACGACGCCCCGCCCCGCCCCAGCCGCCCATTGCCCGCCGCGGCGCCGCCCAGCCCAGGGTCCAGCGTTCAGGTACAGTATTAAAGAAAATAGAGTTTCAGTATTTTAGTTGATTCGATTTTGCAGCTGGAGTAGGATTCTTCCTTGTTTTGTTAATTTGTAGATGCTAATTTCTTCCTTGTTTTGTGGTAATGTAGATGAAGAAGAAGAATGGGACTGGTGGTGGCAATAGGATTCTTGCATTGTGGGAAAAAGCTTCAAAAGCAAACAAGATTGATGAAATGTCTACACCGAATCAGAGTGCAGCTGCATCAGGTACTTGTACCTCTCATGTTCAGCTTGAGAGCAATTTGCAATTGGCATTAGTGCAAGCACCGGATGCGGAATGTGAACCGGGGAGCAGAGAAGCAACCCCAACCCCAATTGATAAAGATGCTGAAACAAGTGATGCAGATGATGAACCAATGGAAGCAGATTTGGAGGCACTCGAACCTGATCCTGGGAAGCGGATTCCCATCTCAATGTATGCTGTCAGTGACCAAGATAGAGTAAGAAGAAGATATATTGAGATTAAGCCATGTCAACCAAAGAATCATAACTTTGAGTATACAAATAAAAGTGGAGTTGACCGTCGCTTTTGTCGTGCTTGGTTTAAAGAATTTCCATGGATTGAGTATAGTGTGACAAAAGATAGTGCTTTCTGCTTTGTTTGCTATCTGTTCAAGGATAAGAAAAAATATCCTGGTGGAGATGCATTTGTGAAGAATGGATTTAGGAACTGGAACATGAAATCGAGATTGAAGAAACATGAAGGTGAGGTTAGTAGTGCTCATGCTGAAGCTCAAGAGAAGTATGATATGTTCACACCACAAGCATCAATTAGGGAGTCTTTTGCTTCAAACACCTCACAATATAAGGCTTTGTATAAGCAGAGTTTGACATGGACACTCAAATGTTTGAGATTTCTATTGCACCAAGGCTTGGCATTTAGAGGACATGATGAAAGTGAAAACTCACTAAATAAAGGAAATTTTCTTGAGCTTTTAAATTGGCTAGCTGGAAATTTTGAAGAGGTTGATAGGGTTGCTCTCAAAAATGCTCCACAGAACTGCAAGATGACTCACCATGATAAACAACATGAGTTAATAAAATGTTGTGCACAGGAGACTACAAAATTAGTCATTGAAAAACTTGATGGTGGCCACTTTGCAATACTTGCAGGTGAGTCTAGTGATGTGTATCAGAATGAACAGTTGGCAATTTGCTTGTGTTATGTTGATAAGAAAAAGAAAGGAAGGGCTGTTGTAAGATTTCTTGGTCTTGCTCATGTTCAAGATACTACCTCTTTGACACTTAAAGCTGCAATTGAGCAAATGCTTATGAAGTACAATTTGACCTTTGCAATGGTTCGTAGGCAAGGATATGATGGAGTTAGCAACATGAAAGGTAATGCTAATGGCCTAAAAACTGATTATGGATGAATCTCCTTCCGCCTACTATGTTCATTGGTTTGCCCATCAACTACAGTTAACTCTTGTTGTTGTTGCTAAAGAGAGTGGTGATTGTACTTGGTTCTTGTTGGAAATATGCCCTAGAGGCAATAATAAAATGGTTATTATTATATTTCCTTGTTCATGATAATTGTCTATTGTTCATGCTATAATTGTGTTATTCGGAAATCGTAATACATGTGTGAATATATAGACCACAACATGTCCCTAGTGAGCCTCTAGTTGACTAGCTCGTTGATCAACAGATAGTCATGGTTTCCTGACTATGGACATTAGATGTCATTGATAACGGGATCACATCAGTAGAACAATGATGTGATGGACAAGACCCAATCTCAAGCATAGCACAAGATCGTGTAGTTCGTATGCTAGAGCTTTTCGAATGTCAAGTATCCTTTCCTTAGACCATGAGATTGTGCAACTCCCGGATACTGTAGGAATACTTTTGGTGTGCCAAACGTCACAACGCAACTGGGTGACTATAAAGGTGCACTATGGGTATCTCCGAAAGTGTCTGTTGGGTTGGCACGAATCGAGACTGGGATTTGTCACTCCGCATGACGGAGAGGTATCTCTGGGCCCACTAGGTAAAACATCATCGTAATGAGCTCAATGTGACTAAGGGTTGGTCACGGGATGATGTGTTACGGAACGAGTAAAGTGACTTGCCGGTAACGAGATTGAACGAGGTATAGGAATACGGATGATCGAATCTCAGGCAAGTAACATACCGATTGACAAAGGGAATTGAATACCGGATTGATTGAATCCTCGGCATCGTGGTTCATCCGATGAGATCATCGTGGAACATGTGGGAGCCAACATGAGTATCCAAATCCCGATGTTGGTTATTGACCGGAGAGTCGTCTCGGTCATGTCTGCTTGTCTCCCGAACCCGTAGGGTCTACACACTTAAGGTTCGGTGATGCTAGGGTTGTAGAGATATTAATATGCGGTAACCCGAAAGTTGTTCGGAGTCCCGGATGAGATCCCGGACGTCATGAGGAGTTTCGGAATGGTCCGGAGGTGAAGATTTATATATAGGAAGTCTAGTTTCGGCCATCGGAAAAGTTTTGCGGGTAATCGGTATTGTACCGGGACCACCGGAAGGGTCCCGAGGGCCCACCGGGTGGGGCGACCTATCCCGGAGGGCCCCATGGGCTGAAGTGGGAGGGGAACCAGCCCCTGGTGGGCTGGTGCGCCCCCCATGGGCCTCCCCTGCGCCTAGGGTTGGAACCCCTAGGGGTGGGGCGCCCCACTTGGCTTGGGGGGCAAGTCCCCCTTGGACGCCGCCCCCCCTTGGAGATCCCATCTCCTAGGGCTGGCGCCCCCCCTAGGGGCCCTATATATAGTGTGGGGGAGGGAGGGCAGCCGCACCAAGTCTCTGGCGCCTCCCTCTCCCCACGTAACACCTCTCTCTCTCTCGTTGGAGATTGGCGAAGCCCTGCCGAGATCACCGCTGCTTCCACCACCACACCGTCGTGCTGCTGGATCTCCATCAACCTCTCCTTCCCCTTGCTGGATCAAGAAGGAGAAGACGTCTTCCCAACCATACGTGTGTTGAACGCGGAGGTGCCGTCCGTTCGGCGCTAGGTCATCGGTGATTTGGATCACGACGAGCACGACTCCATCAACCCCGTTCTCTTGAATGCTTCCATTCGCGATCTACAAGGGTATGTAGATGCACTCCCCTCTCCCTCGTTGCTAGATGACTCCATAGATTGATCTTGGTGATGCATAGAAAATTTTAGAATTCTGCTACGTTCCCCAACAGTGGCATCATGAGCTAGGTCTATGTGTAGTTTCTATGCACGAGTAGAGCACAAGTTGTTGTGGGCATTGATTTTGTCAATTTACTTGCCATTACTAGTCTTATCTTGATTTGGCGGCATCGTGGGATGAAGCGGCCCGGACCGACCTTACACGTACGCTTACATGAGACTGGTTCCACCGACTGACATGCACTGGTTGCATAAGGTGGCTAGCGGGTGTCTGTCTCCCCCACTTTAGTCGGATCGGATTCGATGAAAAGGGTCCTTATGAAGGGTAAATAGAAATTGGCATATCACATTGTGGTTTTGGCGTAGGTAAGAAATGTTCTTGCTAGAAACCTATAGCAGCCACGTAAAAACTTGCAACAACAATTAGAGGACGTCGAACTTGTTTTTGCAGCATGTACCATGTGATGCGATATGGCCAAAAGGATGTGATGAATGATATATGTGATGTATGAGATTGATCATGTTCTTGTAATAGGAATCACGACTTGCATGTCGATGAGTATGACAACCGGCAGGAGCCATAGGAGTTGTCTTAATTTATTTATGACATGCGTGTCAACATAAACGTCATGTAATTACTTTACTTTATTGCTAAACCGTTAGCCATAGTAGTAGAAGTAATAGATGACGAGATAACTTCATGAAGACACGATGATGGAGATCATGGTGTCATGCCGGTGACGATGATGATCATGGCACCCCGAAGATGGAGATCAAAAGGAGCAAATGATATTGGCCATATCATGTCACTATTTGATTGCATGTGATGTTTATCATGTTTTACATCTTATTTTCTTAGAACGACGGTAGCTTAAATAAGATGATCCCTCACATAATTTCAAGAAAGTGTTCCCCCTAACTATGCACCGTTGCGAAGGTTCGTTGTTTCGAAGCACCACGTGATGATCGGGTGTGATAGATTCTAACGTTCGAATACAATGGGTGTAAGCCAGATTTACACATGCAATACACTTAGGTTGACTTGACAAGCCTAGCATGTACAGACATGGCCTCGGAACACGGAAGACCGAAAGTTCAAACATGAGTCGTATAGAAGATACGATCAACATGAAGATGTTCACCGATGACGTCTCACGTGATGATCAGACACGGCCTAGTTGACTCGGATCATGTATCACTTAGATGACTAGAGGGATGTCTGCCTGAGTGGGAGTTCTTTAAATAATTTGATTAGATGAACTTAATTATCATGAACTTAGTCTAAAATCTTTGCAATATGTCTTGTAGATCAAATGGCCCACGCTAATGTTGCCCTCAACTTCAATGCGTTCCTAGAGAAAACCAAGCTGAAAGACGATGGCAGCAACTACATGGACTGGGTCCGTAACCTGAGGATTATCCTCATAGCTGCCAGGAAAGCATATGTCCTTGATGCAACGCTACGTGAAGCACCTGTTTTCCCTACAGAACAAGACGTTATGAACGCTTGGCAGACACGTAGTGATGATTACTCCCTGGTTCAGTGCGGCATGCTTTACAGCTTAGAACCGGGGCTCCAAAAGCGTTTTGAGCAACACGGAGCATATGAGATGTTCCAAGAGCTGAAAATGGTTTTCCAAGCTCACGCCCGGATCGAGAGATATGAAGTCTCCGACAATTTCTACAGTTGTAAGATGGAGGAGAACAGTTCTGTCAGCGAGCACATACTCAAAATGTCTGGGCTGCATAACGCTTGTCTCAGCTAGGAGTTAATCTCCCGGATGATGCGGTCGTTGACAGAATCCTTCAGTCGCTCCCACCTAGCTACAAGAGCTTTGTGATGAACTTCAATATGCAGGGGATGGAAAAGACCATTCCCGAGAAATATTCAATGCTGAAATCAGCGGAGGTGGAAATCAAAAAGGAACATCAAGTGTTGATGGTGAATAAAACCACTAAGTTCAAACACTACTAGGGAAAACCTTATACACAGAATCTTAGCAGCAGCGCGGTCTAAAAACAGACGCTACTGCTAATTAGTAGCAATGAGCTTTAGAAAAGAGCGTTGCTAATGACTGAGTAGCAGTAGCGCTCTAGGTGAAAAGAGCGCTACTACTATAATTGCCACGGTGTTGCCTCCAGGCTAGATATAGTAGTAGCGCCCTTCCCGTGGACGCGCTACTGCTAAAGAACTTAGTAGCAGCGGTTTTGCTCAAAACTCGCTACTGGTAAGTATGACCGCAACTAATTAAGTTTAGTCCCATACTGCTAAGCGAACAAGGTGTTTACCACCTTAAATATGTTGCTTCTCAACCTATCTCGAGCACTTGGTCTTCATTGAACTATATGTGTATGATTTGTGGTTGCAATATGAATCCTCGCCTGTACCTATACAGGTACAGTGAGGATTCATGTTGACTATTTAGATTATACACAAAAAGATCAATGATGACCAATGTATATTTTTGATGTTTTTACTAAACAAAAGAAATAACTGCTTCCATTAGCAGTAGCGGTTTTTCCCAAAACGAGCTGTAGATAAGTTAGCTATAGCGCATTTTCTGTACGTGCACTACTGCTAGTTCGAGTTAACCACCCCCCGCATCAA
This sequence comes from Triticum urartu, assembly GCF_056163025.1. Classification (NCBI taxonomy): domain Eukaryota; kingdom Viridiplantae; phylum Streptophyta; class Magnoliopsida; order Poales; family Poaceae; genus Triticum; species Triticum urartu. The sequence goes on along the minus strand of NC_141874.1, from coordinate 43,260,080 downwards.
AATTTCGCTAAGTCCTCCTTTCCTCCCCACCGGCCTGTTCCCCTACTCCCTGTCGCCGCCGCTCGAGCCCGAGCGCGCCTGCGCCCTCACCGCCGCCGCCGCTCTCGACCACACTGTCGCCGCCCTCGACCTCACCGTCGTCGCCCTCGACCGAGCCCGCCGAGCCCGCCGCCCAGGACCGCCGCCCTCCCGATCCCGAGCCCGCCCTCGCCGCCCCTCCGTCGCCGAGCACCTCCCCGCCACCGTCTCTCCCTCTGTAAGCCCCCCACCCCTCCCCAACCCCCTCTCTCTTTGCTTAGTTAGTAGATGATTTTAGTAGTAGTAGATGTTAATTTAAGGTTCATAGATAATGATTTTTAGAAGTAGTGGATATTAATTACTAGTAGTGATGGTAAACTAGTTGTATAATTAGCGGTAGTACATGTTAATTAGTAGTAGATGTAGTAGTTAGATGTTAATTAGTAGTAGTAGATGTGCGAGTTTCTTTCTATTTATAGTAAGTTTATATTTAGTAAGAACTAGTTGAATTAATAGAACTAGTTTAGTTTTAGTTGAACTAGTTAAGTTTTAGTTGAACTAGTATAGTAAGTAAATTAATAACTAGTTGAACTACTTCATTTTTAGAAAGAACTAGTTTTTTTCTTTTTATACTAAGTTTATATTTAGTAAGAACTAGTTGAATTAATAGAACTAGATGAATTAATAGAACTAGTTGAACATGCCATATTTGGTGTTATTTTTTAGTTTAAGCAATTATTTCATGTTTTGGTTACACCTCCGAGTGGCCTATGTTTTGCCGGAGTGTTGATTAATTTCCGTTCCGGCAAATTTCAGGCGCTCGATATGTCCTTTTTTAGCAAAGGTCATGCCGGATTTTTCCGTGAATTCTGGCATGACTTGTGCTAGAATATGTGGGAAATATCGAGTGGCCTGGATTTTCTTTGAAAAATAATGATCTAATTTAGGTTTTTTAGTACATATATTTAATTGTACAAGTTTAATCTTTGAATTATGAATGTAGGAAATGTCGTACTTGGACGACGACGGTCTCCCGGGGGAGTGCAGCTGGTGGCACGATGATCGAGGTATGTGCGACAGGTTCGTTCAGCTGGACGAAGATCGGCGCTTCAGCATTAAGCTCGAGGAGACCTTCGATATTGAAACGGTACGCAACAACGACAAGTGTTTTTTTCGTAATTAAGCATGACTTCAACTATTTCAACGTCTAATTTTCATCTTTTACAATTCGACTAGCTTATCCCATGCCATGCAAGACGCTATGTCTTGGAGAGGATGGGTTTTGAAGACCATGAAAATTTTCAAACAAAGAAAATACAACTAAGGACCCATCATGATATCGATTTTGAAGTAAATCTGTATAATTCTCAGAGCGTAACCCATTTTGGTTGTCAAAATTGGGAAGCACTTTGCAAAATGTATGGTTTTTATGAGGGTATGATTGTCACCATGGATCTTGGTCATCCTGACATCGAGCAAGACAATATGGACATTTGGGTCCTTGTTGATACGCTTCCGATTCTACCGCAATGTGAGTTTCTCAAACATAGTTATTAACTAATTTATATTGTTTATTTCAAAATAGTTGACAGCTTATTTTCATTGACAGCTTATTTTGAATCTTCAAAGAATGTGGAGAAGATGGTAGACAAAACCCACTACACTGATGGCTTCGAATTAACTTATAAGGAGAAAAATCATCTGATTGCTTATTGTACTTTTTTTGAGAATTACAATACCTATTATCGAACTCCTCCAAATTATGGTGAATACGTGCCACTAGTGCACGTGTTGAACCACGATAACTTCTATGGAGATATCCTGGTAAGATATTTTACTATTACGACATCCGTGCATCTTTTGCATACTTCTAAAACTAGTACATCATTGCTAACTACGAAGTTATTACTATGTTTTTCAACAGAAAATCTCGATGGATTGTGTGCCTCGTCTGATGTATTACAATGGTCGCCTTGAAGTTCTGAACCTACAGCCAGTTCATCCTACGGATCTCACCTGTGCATATCGAATTTCTGAAACCGGTGAACACATGCTAATCAAAGAGTGGAAAAAATGTTTGGACATTCGTAAGGAGGTTCTTGGAAGCAACATTAAGCGAAAGGTAAGAATCGGAGACAGGATAATCTGCATTCTCCATAATGGAGAGCGAGGGGCTATCTTGTTTTTTGCTATTTTACCTTAGAGAATATAGTAGGTCCTAAGAGAATGTAGTAGGTCCTATGAGGTACAATATGTCTATTATGTGGTACAATGTGTTAGAGTTGAAGATGTCAGGAGTACTTGTGATTATGACTAGTGACCAATGATATGATGATGATGATGATAAGTTGTTAATGATATTATGATGATGATGATATTTATTATATCATTGGGTGAAAGAACCGCGGATTAGTTTCAAGTGGATGTCCGTCCACTTGAAACTAGTCCACACGGTTCTTTCACCCCGTGATGTAATAACTCATTATGATGTAAAAACAATTTGTAAATTCCTGTTGTATGAAAATTTGTGTAAAGGTGTACGAATACAACATGAAATAAAAAAGAAATAAAATACAAAATAATAGTAGCAGCGCGGGCAGAGAGAAGTGCTACTACTAATTACCAGCAATGCTCCTCCTGGAACTCGCTGCTACTAAGTCGATTTAGCCGTAGCGTGGGTGGAGGCATGCTACTGCTATTCGTTAGCTGTAGCGCCTTATCAGTAGCGCACCACCCCGCGCTACTGATAGGTCTAAAACCCGCGCTGCTGCTAGCCTTTTCCCTAGTAGTGAAGAAAGGCAAGGGTAAAAAGAACTTCAAGAAGGACGGCAAGGGATTTGCCGCGCCCGGTAAGCAAGCTGCCGGGAAGAAGTCAAAGAATGGACCCAAGCCTGAGACTGAGTGCTTTTATTGCAAGGGAGACAATCACTGGAAGCGGAATTGCCCCAAGTACTTAGCGGAAAAGAAGGCCAGCAATACCAAATGTATATGTGATATACATGTTATTGATGTGTACCTTACCAGTGCTCGTAGTAGCTCCTGGGTATTTGATACTGGTGCAGTTGCTCATATTTGTAACTCAAAACAAGAACTACGGAATAAACGGAGACTGGCGAAGGACGAGGTGATGATGCGCGTCGGGAATGGTTCCAAGGTCAATGTGATCGCCGTCGGCACGCTACCTCTGCATTTACCTACGAGATTAGTTTTAAACCTCAATAATTGTTATTTAGTACCAGCTTTGAGGATGAACATTGTATCTGGATCTCATTTAATGCGAGATGGCTACTCATTTAAATCTGAGAATAATGGTTGTTCTATTTATATGAGAGACATGTTTTATGGTCATGCCCCGTTGGTCAATGGTTTATTCTTATTTAATCTCGAACGTGATGTTACACACATTCATAGTGTGAATGCCAAAAGATGTAAGGTTGATAATGATAGTCCCACATACTTGTGGCACTGTCGCCTTGGTCACATTGGTGTCAAACGCATGAAGAAACTCCATGCAGATGGACTTTTGGAGTCTCTTGATTATGAATCATTTGACACGTGCTAACCATGCCTCATGGGTAAAATGACCAAGGCTCCGTTCTTCGAAACAATGGAGCGAGCAACCAACTTATTAGAAATCATACATACTGATGTGTGCGGTCCAATGAGCGTTGAGGCTCGCGGTGGCTATCGTTATGTCCTCACCCTCACTGATGACTTAAGTAGATATGGGTATGTCTACTTAATGAAACACAAGTCTGAGACCTTTGAAAAGTTTAAGGAATTTCAGAGTGAGGTTGAGAATCAACGTGAGAGGAAAATCAAGTTCTTACGATCAGATCGTGGGGGAGAATATTTGAGTCACGAATTTGGCACGCACTTAAGGAAATGTGGAATGGTTTCACAACTCACGCCGCCTGGAACACCACAGCGTAATGGTGTGTCCGAACGTCGTAATCGCACCCTATTGGATATGGTACGATCTATGATGTCTCTTACCGATCTACCGCTATCATTTTGGGGTTATGCTATAGAGACTGCCGCATTCACTTTAAATAGGGCTCCGTCGAAATCCGTTGAGACGACACCGTATGAATTGTGGTTTGGCAAGAAACCTAAGCTGTCGTTTCTGAAAGTTTGGGGATGCGATGCTTATGTCAAGAAACTTCAACCTGAAAAGCTCGAACCCAAATTGGAAAAATGTGTCTTCATAGGATACCCTAAAGAAACTATTGGGTATACCTTCTATCTTAGATCCGAAGGCAAGACCTTTGTTGCCAAGAATGGATCCTTTCTAGAGAAAGAGTTTCTCTCGAAAGAAGTAAGTGGGAGGAAAGTAGAACTTGATGAAGTATTGCCTCTTGAACAAGAGAGTGGCGCAGCTCAAGAAATTGTTCCTGAGGTGTCTGCACCGACTAGGAAGGAAGATAATGATGATGATCATGAAACTTCAGATCAAGTTGCTACTGAACTTCAAAGGTCCACAAGGACGCGTTCCGCACCAGAGTGGTACGGCAACCCTATCCTGGAAATCATGTTGTTGGACAATGGTGAACCTTCAAACTATGAAGAAGCGATGGCGGCCCCAGATTCCGACAAATGGCTGGAAGCCATGAAATCCGAGATAGGATCCATGTATGAAAACGAAGTATGGACTTTGACTGACTTGCCCGTTGATCGGCGAGCCATAGAAAATAAATGGATCTTTAAGAAGAAGACAGACGCGGATGGTAATGTGACCATCTATAAAGCTCGGCTTGTCGCTAAGGGTTATCGACAAGTTCAAGGGGTTGACTACGAGACTTTCTCACCTGTAGCGAAGCTGAAGTCTGTCCGAATCATGTTAGCAATTGCCGCATTCTATGATTATGAGATATGGCAAATGGAAGTCAAAATGGCATTCCTTAATGGTTTCCTTAAGGAAGAATTGTATATGATGCAGCCGGAAGGTTTTGTCGATCCTAAGAATGTTTACAAGGTGTGCAAGCTCCAACGCTCAATCTATGGGCTGGTGCAAGCATCTCAGAGTTGGAACATTCATTTTGATGAGATGATCAAAGCATTTGGGTTTATGCAGACTTATGGAGAAGCCTGCGTTTACAAGAAAGTGAGTGGGATCTCCGTAGCATTTCTCATATTGTATGTGGATGACATACTATTGATGGGAAATGATATAGAATTCTTGGAAAGCATAAAGGCCTACTTGAACAAGTGTTTTTCAATGAAGGACCTTGGAGAAGCTGCTTATATATTAGGCATCAAGATCTATAGAGATAGATCAAGACGCTTCATTGGTCTTTCACAAAGTACATACCTTGACAAGATATTGAAGAAGTTCAATATGGATCAGTCCAAGAAGGGGTTCTTGCCTGTATTGCAAGGTGTGAGATTGAGCACAGCTCAATGCCCGACCACGGCATAAGATAGAGAAAAGATGAGTGTCGTCCCCTATGCCTCGGCCATAGGTTCTATCATGTATACCATGCTGTGTACCAGACCTGATGTAAACCTTGTCGTAAGTTTGGTAGGAAGGTACCAAAGTAATCCCGGCATGGAACACTGGACAGCGGTCAAGAATATCCTGAAGTACTTGAAAAGGACTAAGGATATGTTTCTTGTCTATGGAGGTGACGAAGAGCTCGTCGTAAAGGGTTATGTCGATGCTAGCTTCGACACAGATCTAGATAACTCTAAGTCACAAACCGGATACGTGTATATTTTGAATGGTGGGGTAGTCAGCTGGTGCAGTTGCAAGCAAAGCGTCGTGGCGGGATCTACATGTGAAGCGGAGTACATGGCAGCCTCAGAGGCAGCACAAGAAGCAATCTGGGTGAAGGAGTTCATTACCGACCTAGGAGTTATTCCCAATGCGTCGGGCCCGATGACTCTCTTTTGTGACAACACTGGAGCTATTGCCCTTGCCAAGGAGCCCAGGTTCACAGGAAGACCAGGCATATCAAGCGTCGCTTCAATTCCATTCGTGAAAATGTACAAAATGGAGACATAGATATTTGCAAAGTGCATACGGACCTAAATGTCGCAGATCCTTGACTAAACCTCTTCCTCTAGAAAAACATGATCAACACCAGAACTCTATGGGTGTTCGATTCATCACAATGTAACTAGATTATTGACTCTAATGCAAGTGGGAGACTGTTGGAAATATGCCCTAGAGGCAATAATAAAATGGTTATTATTATATTTCCTTGTTCATGATAATTGTCTATTGTTCATGCTATAATTGTGTTATCTAGAAATCGTAATACATGTGTGAATATATAGACCACAACATGTCCCTAGTGAGCCTCTAGTTGACTAGCTCGTTGATCAATAGATAGTCATGGTTTCCTGACTATGGACATTAGATGTCATTGATAACGGGATCACATCATTAGAAGAATGATGTGATGGACAAGACCCAATCTTAAGCATACCACAAGATCGTGTAGTTCGTCTGCTAGAGCTTTTCGAATGTCAAGTATCTTTTCCTTAGACCATGAGATTGTGCAACTCTCGGATACTGTAGGAATACTTTGGGTGTGCCAAACGTCACAACATAACTGGGTGACTATAAAGGTGCACTACGGGTATCTCCGAAAGTGTCTGTTGGGTTGGCACGAATCGAGACTGGGATTTGTCACTACGCATGACGGAGAGGTATCTCTGGGCCCACTCGGTAAAACATCATCGTAATGAGCTCAATGTGACTAAGGGTTGGTCACTGGATGATGTGTTACGGAATGAGTAAAGTGACTTGCCGGTAACGAGATTGAACAAGGTATTGGAATACCGACGATCAAATCTCGGGCAAGTAACGTACCGATTGACAAAGGGAGTTGAATACAGGATTGATTGAATCCTCGACATCGTGGTTCATCCGATGAGATCATCGTGGAACATGTGGGAGCCAACATGGGTATCCAAATCCCGATGTTGGTTATTGACCGGAGAGTCGTCTCGGTCATGTCTGCTTGTCTCCCGAACCCGTAGGGTCTACACACTTAAGGTTCGGTGACGCTAGGGTTGTAGAGATATTAGTATGCGGTAACCCAAAAGTTGTTCGGAGTCCCGGATGAGATCCCGGACGTCACGAGGAGTTCCGGAATGGTCCGGAGGTGAAGATTTATATATAGGAAGTCCAGTTTCGGCCATCGGGAAAGTTTTGGGGGTAATCAGTATTGTATCGGGACCACCGGAAGGGTCCCGGGGGTCCACCGGGCGGGGCCACCTATGCCGGAGGGCCCCATGGGCTGAAGTGGGAGGGGAACCATCCCCTGGTGGGCTGGTGCGCCCCCCATGGGCCTCCCCCTGCGCCTAGGGTTGGAAACCCTAGGGGTGGGGGGCGCCCCACTTGGCTTGGGGGGCAAGTCCCCCTTGGCCGCCGCCTCCCCTTGGAGATCCCATCTCCTAGGGCCGGCGCCCCCCCTAGGGGCCCTATATATAGTGGGGGGGAGGGCAGCCGCACCAAGTCTCTGGCGCCTCCCTCTCCCCGCGTAACACCTCTCTCTCTCTCGTTGGAGCTTGGCGAAGCCCTGCCGAGATAACCGCTGCTTCCACCACCACGCCATCGTGCTGCTGGATCTCCATCAACCTCTCCTTCCCCTTGCTGGATCAAGAAGGAGGAGACTTCTTCCAACCATACGTGTGTTGAACGCGGAGGTGCCGTCCGTTCGGCGCTAGGTCATCGGTGATTTGGATCACGACGAGTACGACTCCATCAACCCCGTTCTCTTGAACGCATCCGTTCGCGATCTACAAGGGTATGTAGATGCACTCCCCTCTCCCTCGTTGCTAGATGACTCCATAGATTGATCTTGGTGATGCGTAGAAAATTTTAGAATTCTGCTACGTTCCCCAACAGTTCTTTCAACAACTTGCACACTTGTTAAATTCTCTTGGCATGTCTTGTAAAAATATGAGAATGCTTCGTATAGCTCAGGCTGAGGAACTCATTGATGCATTGGAATTGGAAGAAGTAGAAACAGGGAGTGGGCCGAATCAGGAAATGGGTTTGGGAAGGCCATGTGATACACGTTGGGGCTCTCACTTCAAACCCGTGAACCATGTCATCTGTATGTATGGTGCAATACAACTAGTCCTCATCAAGATTGGAAAAGAGTACCATGGTGTGGAGGCGCAAGCGGCTCTAACCATATTGACACCATTTCGATCATTAGAGTTTGTTTTCATGGCACACTTGATGCAAGAAATATTTGGATACACAGATGAGTTGAGTAGAGCTTTGCAAAAGCAAGACCAAGATATTGTTCATGCTATTGAGCTTGTTGATATCACAAAGTATCACTTGGAGGGTTTGAGGACTGATCCTGGATGGGATGATTTTCTCAAAAAGGTCACATCTTTTTGTACAAAGCATAAGATCAAAATTGTTGATATGGAGGGTCCTTACTTTCCCGCTGGCCAGCCTAGAAGGGGTTTCTTTAATGGTGCAACGAATTACCATCGCTTCAAAGTTGATATGTATGCGAGTGTCATTGATAGGCAAATTAGTGAGTTGAATGGCAGATTTGATGAGGTAAACACAGATCTACTTTCTTGCATGGCAGCATTTTGTCCACTTCGTCTATTTGCTGCTTATGATCAAGAGAAATTGGTTAGGCTTGCTACAAAGTTTTATGCTAATGATTTCACAAGTGATGAACTGGCAAGACTTCCATGGCAACTAAACATGTATGTTACTCATGTGCGTAGAGATGAAAGGTTTCAAAACTTGAAGAATCTGTGTGAGCTTTCAGTTATGCTTGTCGAGACAAACAAGCATGAACAATACTATATTGTTTACAAGCTTCTTAAGTTGGTATTAATTCTGCCAGTAGCTACTGCTAGTGTTGAAAGGGTGTTCTCTTCAATGAACTATGTGAAGAATAAGCTAAGGAGCAAAATGGGTGATGATTACTTGAACAATTGTTTGGTTACATTTGTTGAGAGAGAATTCTTCAATCAAGTAAAGGATGAGGATGTCATCAATCTCTTCCAAAAAGGCGATTGCAAAGTTATATTGTAAGATGGGATATCACCAATCTGTCAATCAAAAGGTACTGGTGTCTTTATGTTTATGTATAATTAGTATGGTTTGATGCATTAAAAAATTACTATTGTTGTACTGGTGTCTTTATAATACATTTAGAGTAATTTTTTTGTGCCAATGAATACCCACCCTCAAAATCTTGGCGCCGCCACTGGTAACCAAATCTTTTACATGCAACATCAATACATTGTCTAGCGATTCGTCTGGGGCTCCAATCAACTGTAAAATAAGTCCAAATCCTTTGACTAAAATTATAGGAGAAAAACAAGTGGTCTCTTTGCTGATGTGAGCACAATGGGTTTCATCCCGAGGAGAAAGCCAATGCCTTCTAAGAAGCATGTTCCAAGCGTTCAACCGATAAAACAATAGGATCTAAGCAAAGATCTTGATCTTCATGGTGCTCTGTCATATCCATTCGCAAGAGGTTCATCGGTGGGCATGTGCTTGTGCATCATGCAGTAGAAGCTTTTGGGGGAAAATGATCCTCCTTACCAAGAAAAAACATCTTTCGCTGAAGGCTATGTAACCAACCATCCAGAGGTCGCAATTCGTCTATCGCCTCAGCAGAAATTGGCAGGCGCAAAAGAGTGGTCCGATCAGGGGTTTCTGTAAAATCTTTAACAGATTTTTTTATCCAAGGCAATGAAAAGAGCCTTCCAAATGATGTCGAAGAGGTAGAGAAGATCCCTCAATCAACTAGGCATCAAGCAAGAACAGGGCAAAGTTGCCAGTATTAACTTTGATTGAAGAGATTGCCATGTACTGATCATTAAGTTCCCAAATATCCCTCCACCAGAAAGAGCCACAAAGAACTGTTGCGTCAGGTATGACTCCATGATAGTAAGAAGTCTATATCAAAGTTACCCATGGAATATGAGCTTTATTATAAAATTTGCAAAGGTTGGTCCTGAATATGATGGTTAATGATACCGATACAACCATTCTCCTTTTGGTTTACAAACCAGATGACATATCGCGAATGGTCGATTTATGCTTTCAGCATTGCCATGCCAGATATATTCTTCTCAATTCTCTCCAGTTGTTTAATTATACCAAGGGGGGGTCTACAGACTACAAAGATAGTATATCGGTATAGATGAAATGGCAGACCTCAAAAGTTTCAATTTAGCGCCTTGTGAGAGTAGAGAAGAGATGGCTGCCAATTTCCTTTTCATTATATCAACCAAAGGCATTAAGTCCTAGATCTTGGGCCTAGTGTTACCCATAGGTAAACCAGGTAAGTGAAAGGCATCTTACCCTGTTGACACTCAAACAAACTGGCCAATGAGAAGCTTCATTGGCAATCACATTTATAAGAACCATGGAGGATTTTCAAAAATTCACTTTCAAGCAAGTGGATTTAGACAAAAGTTGTAACATTTCTTTTAGGTCAAGAAGCTGAGAATCAATATCCGGCATAATCAACAATATATCATTAACATACTGGACAATTGGAGATTCTAGATCATGAGATGGGATTGAAAAAAAGATCTCCCCACAATGATAAATGTCACTGAGGATAGACTGAAGTAAATCCACTACCAATAAAAATAGAAGTGGTAACAGTGGGCCACCTTGGTGAACTCCATGTTTTCACTGGAATTGTCTACCGGGCTCACCATTCAAAAGGATGGAAGGTGTTCCACAAGATAATATCTCGTTGATCCTAGTGATGGCTCCTATTTTTACGCACGTTTAGAGCTCATTTGTCGCCTATTATCTCCGTATAGCATGTGCCATTGAGCCAATTACATTGTCCATATGCATGATCTCTAGTATTTAACATTTGCAGCGCGAGCATTGCATAATGTTTATTCTTTATTTGTTCTTATTAGTATTCTTTGTCGTTGTGTGTTTGTACGTGATGTGGAACTCTCATGCACTTAACATGATGAAAAGAATCCAAACGAAGGACATCGAGACACCAGACTTGGGCATTTCAGAGAGTGAAAAAGGTAATTTTCCAAAGTGCTCACAATCAATATCTAATATCAAAAGTGCATCAGCGCTGTTATCATGATTCCAACGAGCATATGAACATCAAAAACAGAGTCCGGATGTAAAAGTTTCGGCGGTTTTACCAAAGAGTCCAAAGCGTTCGACGAACTTTGATACATAAAAAAAATGGTTGTACCAGTGCTCGTATTAGGCCTAGACAAGCACGAAAGTTGCCCTTTCAGATAGGATTCTTTGAGGATTTTGTCCCGGTTAATTCCTACTACTTTCTTTGCCATGAAGGGATGTTTTGGGAAAGATTGGGCTCACCTAGAGCACTTGGATCAAAGTAGAGATGCTACATCAACGAAGGGGGCTTTGGAAGAGTTCTTATAAATACACCTCCAACCCTAGCCACTCGGGGACACAATCCATATGTTCAGATGCCATCGACATCAAAAATCACTTGAGGGTTGTGCCAAGCCTCCATCTCCATCATTGCAACCTTGAAGAGGCAATGCCGGAGAAGTGTTGTCGTCGCCGCATCGTCCTCACCCATAGCCCTTCTCGTTCCCCCTCCCATCACGGTCTCTGTAATGGGTTGTAACACCTCTTAAACCCTTTTATATGTGATGTTATTTGAGTAATCATTGGCTATGGGTCGGTCAGCTGTAAGCTGTTATTCGATATGCGTTGTCTATTCATGTTTTTCCTCTTCATGTTATTATTTACTCTTGCGGTAATTTAGTGATTGGAGCCATCTGATCAATTGGTGTAGTTGGAGACGTTCAACTCCAGGTGCAAATCGAGAGACCTCCAGGTGACAGGGCATCGATATCATGAGAGGAACACAATTATTCTGGGGATCACGGTTTTCCATAGAACTTATTGCCTTCGGTCCAGGCCTTGTGATACTAATGTCTTTCCGTTATCCGCCACTGATATGGGATGGAAAGTATGATGATTGAGTTGTCTCAACATGACGTTGCTTGAGATTAGGGCTGGAAGAAAAGCTTGAGGCTCGTGAGCGGCTCGAGATTGACTCGTTTTTTCACTCGACTCGAAAAAAAATGAGTTGAGTACGAACACTTCATGTAGCTTAGTCGAGAAACGGGCTGATCTTGAACCAATACTGGCTCGCTCCATAGCTCGGCATAATATCATTATGTTAAATGATCATGCCATATAATAAATGAAAATACGATAATTTAATACCATATATGTCATCCAGGTTTTTCTCCATTTTATTTACAAACGAACATCGAAGCATAATTAGTTATAGAGAAAATTTAGGCTTTATTATGGTACGTGGTCCGCTATGTGTTAAATATTATGTTGTTTCTGGCAAGAGTTCCCAGTATATGCATCTTCGTTTTCCCAATTATATATATGTCATGAATCGTTATCTTATGTTGATACTAGACTTTCGGTTGTGATAGAATAAGTTAAACTATTTCTAACAAATTTGTATCATTTCAAAAGAAAGTTGTATTATCCTCGTTCTGATTGGAATAATATTTTTTGTGCTTTTTTATGTCGTGTTGTGCTTATCTAGTTGGAATAATAGTCGTAAATTTTATATTTTCTATCATCTCATTTAACTCGAAACTAGCTCGAGATCGACTCGAGATCATTACAAGCTAAGCATGAGTCATATTCTACAGCTTGACCTTAAGCTTCACTCAGTTTGAGCTCGCTCGAATTTTAATATGAGTTGAGTTGAGCCAAGTCCAACTTGCTCGAACTCGACTCATTTGCAGCTCTACTTGAGAGACAATGTTATGTGGGAGACCGCCCACCATTGATCAATTGGCATATCCTATAATTCAAGGTACAGATTTAGCCATACGTGTTAATAGTTGAGATATAGAGCTTTTCATTCCTACCCACTAGTGTTTAAAAGAAGGTATGGAGTAGCTCAATCCCATTGTCACATAGTTGTCAAAATGTCGAGATATAGGGCTTTTTTTGGTTCCTACTCACAGAGACGAGCCACTAACACACCGTTGTCGTTGCTCCCACTCTGGAGCTATCCTAACCTTGTCGATGACAGTCAGGAAGTCTTCATGCACGTGCCCATAAGAACCAGTGCTCTGGAGCCGCAGTCGTCGCCGTTGAATCTCTGAATCGGTCTAAAGAATCTGACACCAAATCTCAGTGTGCGTACGCATGACGAGAATTCCTAACCTCGCCGCTTGAGGAGCTGGCAGGAATCTATGTCGGAACTCCCCAGACAGAGGAACTTGAAGAGGATCGGATCCCGAAAGATTGGCTCAAAGAAGAAGGGCCGCCATCCGTCCAAGCGCCTCACCTATGAGGACTAAAACCCTACTTATCTACTAGCCAGAGCTGAGCCACCAAGAATGCCCTTCCCGCAGAGGGAAGGCGGATCCATAGGCTCACTGGCAGATAGAGAGGTGGAGAGCTTTCAATAGTTGCCTTGCAAGAGGGAAAGAACTTGTTCTATGTGTGGACGGTTACTATGCTAGTTCAATTAATTGTACCAACAAAACATATATTTTATTTAGAGAAATGGTGTACAAAAGTAGACGTTTGCATACACGCCTGTACAATAACCTCTATAAATGCACACACACACTCTATGTCTATGGGCATACTTTCAAGGGAATGAGCCATCAGATTTTATGATAAAATGTAAAAAAAATTGCCCGCGCCACTCAAGTCGCATCTCAGAAAATTTGTACTCGAGAAACTTTTGGCTTTAAATGAAACCAAAAACAAGAAAAGCTGGAAAAAGGTTGTGTGGCAGCCACCCAATGACATGAAGGACTGAAATTTCCAGCACACACAATGCATCCGACGGCCATGCTTCTTCCACTGATCCGGAGAAGATAAGGAAACGAGGCAACCAGAGAACGTCAGCCACCCCAGCCACATCTGTACCAAAGAAACGGCGCTAAGTGTCTGGCTATATATACGGTAGTGACCCGGCAATGGGGCCTCAAGTGTAGCCAGCATCCTCCTCTCCGCCGATAATACAATACCATGGCCCCCGCCGTGATGGCTTCGTCGGCTACCACCGTCGCACCCTTCCAGGGGCTCAAGTCCACGGCCGGTCTGCCCGTCAGCCGCCGCTCCAGCGGCAGCCTCGGCAGCGTCAGCAATGGCGGAAGGATCAGGTGCATGCAGGTATGTCGAGGCACAAAACTGATATGAGTTTCTTCCTCAGTACGTACAATTTACTAGCACGAAGTGTTAAGCAGTTGTGTGCATTCCATAATTTCCATTCACTCAGGTGTGGCCGATTGAGGGCATCAAGAAGTTCGAGACCCTGTCTTACTTGCCACCCCTCTCCACGGAGGCCCTCCTGAAGCAGGTCGACTACCTGATCCGCTCCAAGTGGGTGCCCTGCCTCGAGTTCAGCAAGGTTGGCTTCGTCTTTCGTGAGCACAACAGCTCCCCCGGGTACTACGACGGCCGATACTGGACAATGTGGAAGCTGCCTATGTTCGGGTGCACCGACGCCACGCAGGTGCTCAACGAGGTGGAGGAGGTCAAGAAGGAGTACCCTGACGCCTATGTCCGCGTCATCGGCTTCGACAACCTGCGCCAGGTGCAGTGCGTCAGCTTCATCGCATTCAGGCCACCGGGTTGCGAGGAGTCTGGCAAGGCCTAAACTACGAGTTGAAACAATGGCCTATGTATGATTGTCTTTTGTGAACTTCACTTTTGTCCAGGACTCTGCTTTCCGACCAGAGCATATTTTTCGTTCGGTATGATCTGTGTTTGTACGAACATAGGTTGTGGAGCATGCATATGTAAATTCTAGCACCGGCTACACATATACAACACCAGTGTGATATTTATTATATACAACAAGCGGACCATTGTCCTGCTGTTAATTCTCGGAAAACTTTCTTTATTTGGCACTGCAATGGATATGTCTCACAGCTAGTTGGTGGAAGAATTCAGTATTTGACATTAAGATTTCCTGATTGGCAATTACAAATTTCAGTTTGTTTACTTATATCAATACAAAAGTTGAGTTTAAAAAAATACAAAAAAATTGTGGTTTCTTTTCCATGTAACTACCATCATCTTCATCGGTTTTTGCTAGTAGAATAGAATGAAAAATATTCTTCTCAGAGACCCTTACTGAAGAACTTTTGTTGGTCAGTATAATAAACATCTAACTGAACTCTATATAACAATAGCATTCAAATCTTATTATGGAACTTTTGCATGAGCTATTTGTGAAGGATTGCAATCATACTTGTGAAAATCAAGAAAAATCTCGGATTTGAACTACTATGTAGCAACAGCTATACAGTCCTTTATTCGATGAAAACAAAAGGAAGCAAAAATATTTACAAAAGAAACCAAGGAAAAAGGAAAAACAACACTTACCAACTTACCTATTTATCTAATGGAGGTTACTAATCCAAACAAGGAGCTTCGGTTTGATACAAGCCTTAACTCCATGTGCAAGAAGAGATGTCATGTAAAAATTTACAAAACCAAGCGGGAAAGGTTGGCCTCTCCACTACGAAGATCTTGCCATTTCTAATAATATAAATATTAGCTCCAAGAGAACACCACTACAAAGAAACAAAGGGTGTCCAAATCGTTTACATGCAGCATCAATACATTGTCTAGTGTTTCGTCAAGGTCTCCAATCAATCTACAAATAAGTACAAATCATTTGACTCAAATTATAGAAGAAAAACAAGTGGTCTCTTTCCTCATGTGAGCACAATGGATTTTATCCCGAGGAGAATGGCAGTGCCTTCTAAGAAGCATGTTCCGAGCGTTCTACCGATAAAGCAATAGGATCTAAGCTAAGGTCTTGATCTTCATGGTGCATTGTTATATCCATTTGCAAGGTTCATCAGTGGGCATGTGTTTGTGCATCATGCAGTAGAAACTCTTAGAAGAAAATGATCCTCCTAACAAAGAACAAACAAGGAAAGTGGATTACGTTGAAGGCTATTTAACGAACCATCCAGAGGTTACAATTCATCCAACGCCTCGGGAGAAATTGGTAGGTGTAAAAGAGTGGCCCGATCAGGGGTTTCTACAAAAATCTTAAACAGAAATGTCCAAGGCAAAGAAAGCAGCCTTTCCAAATGATGTCGAAGACGTCGACAAGATCCCTCAATCAACCAAGCATCAAACAAGAACAGGGCAGAGTCGCTCATATTAATTTCCATTGAAGAGATGGCCCTGTACTGATCCATCCACCAGAAGGAGCCACAAAGGACTGTTGCATCAGGTATGACTCCATGATAGTAAGAAATCGATATCAAATTTACCCATGGAACGTGAGCTTTGTTATAAAATTTGCGCAAGCATTTTGTAAGCAAAGCTTGGTCCTGAATATGACGGTTAATGATACCCTTACCACCATTCTGCTTTGGTTTACATACCAGATGGCATGTCGCCAATGGTTGCTTTGGGCTATCAGCATTGCCATGCCAGAGACATTCTGCTCAATTATGTTCAGTTGTCTAATTATACCAGGGGGATCTAGAGACTACGAAGATAGTATATGGGAACACATGAAATGGCAAACCTCGGAAGTTTCAATCTAGCACCTTGTGCGAGCAGAGAAGAGCTAGCTGCCAATCTCCTTTTCATTCTGTCAACGAAAGGCATTAAGTCATACATCTTGGGCCTAGTGTTACCCATAGGTAAACCAGGTAAGTGAAAGGCATCTTACCCAGTTTACACTCAAACAAACTGGCCAACAAGAAGCTTCATCATCAATCACATTTATAAGCACCATGGAGGATTTATGCAAATTCACTTTCAAACAAGTGGATTTATATTAGACAAAAATTGTAACATTTCTTTTAGGAGGAGCAATTGGAGAGTCTAGATCATGAGATGGAATTGGAAAAGATAATTCCCCATGATGATACATGTCACTGAGAATAGATTGAAGTAAATCCACTGCCAAGAAAAATAGAAGTAGTAACAGTGGGTTACCCAGATGAATCCCAGGTTTCCATTGGAGTGGCCTACCAGGCACACCATTCAGGAGGATGGAAGTTGGAAGGTACTCCACAGAATAATATATCCAACGCTGCCTGCATACATCCGACCCCAATTTTTTTAAGACCACACGTTCAAATAGCCGCATATTTAGTCTAATTTATTTGTTTTTTACTTCTCAAACTCCAATTATTATTCTATTTTCCCTTTAAGTGTGAGGCATAGGCTTGCACTTAACTCTGCATAGGTAGTTGAGTGGTTGACTAAGGCAAACATGCCCATAAGTTGTAATTCTTTGCCTTATGGCTAGGTCTTTCTTAAATTGTTAGTATAATTAATTTAAGCACCAAGTGTTAATCAATTGTGTTCGTTCCATCTGATCAGGTTTGGCCGATCGAGGGCATCAAGAAGTTTGAGATCCAGTCACTTGCCACCCCTCTCCATGAAGGCCCTCCTCAAGCAGGTCGACTATCTGATCCCCTCCAAGTGAGTGCCCTGCCTCAAGTTCAGTAAGGTTGGCTTCGTCTTCCGTGAGCACAACAACTTCCCTAGGTACTATGACCACTGATACTAGACAACGTGGAAGCTACCTATCTTCGGGTGCACCGACGCCAAGAAGGTGCTTAAGGAGGTGGAGGACGTCAAGGAGTACCCTGGCGCCTATGTCTGCATCATCGGCTTCGACAACTTGCGTCAGCTTCATCACCTTCAGGTCACCTAGTTGTGAGGAGTCCATCAAGGCCTTACTACGAGTTAAAACAATGGCCTATGTATGAAGCTCTTTCCTGAACTTCACTTTTCTCCACGGCTCTGCTTTTCGAACTAAGCATAATTTTTGTTCTATATGATCTGTGTATGTACAAACATAGGTTGTGGAGCATGCATATGTAAATTCTGGCACCGGCTACATATACAACATTTGTGTGATAATTATTATATACAGCAAGCGGACCATTGCCTTGCTGTTAATTCTCAAAAAATATTCTTTATTTGGCACTGCAATGGATGTCTCACAGGTAGTGGGTGTAATAATTCAGTATTTGACATTAAGATCCCCTGATTGGCAGTTACAAATTTCAGTTTCTTTACTTATAAATACAAAAAAAATGTTTGTTTTCCATGTCACTACTATCACCTCTATCGGTTTTTGCTAGTAAAATAGGATGATAAATATTCTTGTCAGAGAGCCTTACTAAGGAACTTTTGTTGGTCATCTAATTAAAGTTTCATGAGCTTTATGTTTTATACTAGGTGGAGAATATATATTATAGAACTTTTCCTCTATGTCTTGATGACGAGATTCCTCAAATGCTCGAGGTCTTCATGAGCAAGCAAGTTGGATGCACCCCCACTTAGTCCTTGGGAGAGCTTTCATTTATTCATAGGTCTGTGTGCATCCTAGCTAGTTGCATGTCGATCCCTACTCCTTGTGTTAGCATCGATCATAAGGCCTTCTCCATTGCCTAATGGTTAGCTGCATTGATGCAAGACTTTCTTTGTTTTTGACTTCTCAAACCCCAATGATTATTCTATGTTCCTTTTAAGTGCAAGGCATAGGCTTGCACTTAGGTCTGCATTGGTAGTTGAGTGGTTGACTAACACAGACGTGCCCATAAGGAGTAATTTTTGCCTTATGGCTAGGTTTTACTTAAATTGTCAGTAAAATTAATTTAAGCTTTAAACGTTTATCAATTGTGTTAAATCCATCTAATTGGGTTTAGCCAATCGAGGGCATCAAGAAGTTTGAGACCCTGTTTTACTTGCCACCCCCTCTCCATATATAGAGGCCCTCCTTAAGTAGGTCGACTACCTGATCCGGCCCAAGTAGGTGCCCTGCCTTGAGTTCAGCAAGGTTGGCTTCATCTTCCGTGAGCACAATAGCTCCCTCGGGTACTATGACGGCGGATGCCAGACAAAGTAGAAGTTGTCTATGTTCGGGTGCACCGACGCCACACAGGTGCTCAAGGAGGTGGCGGAGGTCAAGAAGGAGTACCCTGACGCCTATGTCCTTATCAACGGCTTCGATAACCTGTGACAGGTGCATTGCATCAGTTACATCACCTCCAAGCCACCGGGTTGCGAGGTGTCCGGCAAGGCCTAGACTACGAGTTGAAACAACACTACTAGGAAAAGGGCTATAGATAGGATTGATACTAATGGCGCACCAGGGAAGTAGTGCGCCACTACTATATACTAATGGCGCACCTGTTGGTGATGCGTCATTAGTGTGGAAGACACTAATGGCGCACCAGAAACAGGGTGCGCCACTAGTATTATTTTTTTCCATTTTTCCATACATACTAATGGCGCATCAGGTCGACAATGCGCCATTACTAGTTCTAACTAGTAATGGCGCACCAGGCAGAGAGAGTGCGCCATTACTGTAATTTTTTTCTTATTCTTTTTTTTTGCAAAACTACTAATGGCGCACCGTTTCACGCCATTAGTATATATATTTATATTTTTTACTTTTTTGCAAAACTTCTAATGGCGCACCACTTGCAGGTGCGCCATTAGTAACCAGGGTTACTAATGGCGCATTTCCTTGTGGTGCGCCATTAGTAACCTGGGACCCCAACAAGATATTTTGGACAGCCCCACACCTATCCACTCACTTTCCCCACTTCATTCCCTCCACCTCCTTCTCCAAGCTTTCGGCTGCCTCCTCCTCCTCACCTCATTTCCACCATAGATTCATCAAAATTAAGTGGTGAAATTACCTTTTTTTGTTAGGTAAGTAAGTGGAAAGATATCTTCATGATGTAGATCTACTTTTTTTCTCCCTAGCTCACTCCAACAACGTGCACATGCACTTTTTGTGGCCTAGCTAGATCTATGTATGTTTGTGGTGTTGCATGTGTTTGTGGTGTTGCATATATGTTTGTGTTTGAAGGTACCGGTATTTGAAATGCGATAGTTGCCAATATTTTGCCGAAATGTTTTGATTCATTTCTGTTTCGGCGAGAATTTTGGCACTATGCATTCTTTTTGGTCCTATTTTTAGGGAAGGTCATGCCAAATTTTTTCTTGGTTCTAAAATATCGTTTTGCTCTACCCCGCAGGCGACCATGGTCCGCACGATGACTGAAGGCATCGTGAATAGGTTTTTGAGCTCCGCGAAGGCCGAGATGCTTCAAAAGAACGAGACGGAGATAAGATGTCCGTGTCGAAGATGCAAGCTGAAGAGCCTTATTGCGGACCCGGATTCCGGGCAGGTGCAGGACCACCTGCTCTTGCGTGGTTTCATGGATGGCTATCGGTGGCAAGGTGATGAAGATGACTATGAAGTCGTCCATGGCCGAGGCCGGGCAAGAAATGAGGAAGGGCAACAAGACAAGTACCACCGCGGTGAGGGCGGGCGAGAAGACGAAGAATCTCCAGGACATGATCACGACGATGATGCTGTACACAGTCATCATGTAGAAGATGTCATACATGATGATGAGGAAGATCAAGACGAAGGGCATGATCATGAAGATGAAGATGCCGGAGCAGACGACGATGGAGGCTGGGTGCAGGACTCTCATATTCAAGAGCTGCTTCTCAAGCAGACGGATAACGCAAGAGCTGCCGCCTGAGAGAAAGCCAAGCTGGATCAACTGGAGATAGACGCGGTTACTCCATTGTATGAAGGATGCAGGCCCGAGGATACCCGCCTGAAAGTAACGCTCATGGCTCTGGAGATGAAGGTAAAACACAAAATGACCGACGCATGCTTCGACGAGAACATGTCATTCTGGCACGAACGTCTTCCCAAGGGGAACAAGTGCCCGACCAGTTTTGAGGAGGCGAAGAAAATCGTGTGTCCTCTGGATTTACCGCACGTGAAATACCATGTGTGCATGAACAATTGTATCATTTATCGGGACGAGCACGCGGAGTCTACCATATGTCCGGTGTGCGGCGTCACTCGATACAAGAAGAGGAAGAATGCTCCTCGAAAATCGGTGTGGTACTTTCCGATCACTCCTCGTCTGCAGCGGTACTTCGCGGACCCTAAGGTAGCAAAGCTCCTGCGTTGGCACACGGATAGGGAGGAGAAGAAGCGGGAAGATGACGGAAATGATCCGGAGATAAATAAAAAAGACAAGATGCTGAGTCACCCTAAGGATGCGAGCCAGTGGCAAGCGTTGAACTTTGAATACCCAAAATTTGGGAAGGATCCAAGGAACATCATGCTGGGCGCGAGCACCGATGGAGTCAATCCGTTTGGCAGCCAGAGAAGCACACATAGCACCTGGCCTGTGTTTGTGTGGATGTACAACCTCCCCCCTGGTTGTGCATGAAGAGGAAGTACATTCACATGAGTATGCTAATTGAAGGGCCGAAACAACCAGGGAACGACATCAATCTGTATCTGGGGCTGCTGAAGGAGGAGCTAGACACGCTGTGGAAAACGCCAGCCAATACGTGGGACGCTGCAGAGAAAGAATATTTCCCTATGAGAGCCGCACTGCTCACGACGGTGCACGACTATCTCGGTTACGGATATCTCGCGGGGCAGGTAGTCCACGGATTTTCTGGATGCGTAAGGTGCATGGATGACACAACGTATCGCCAGCTAGATAGAGATCCCGGGTCTTCCAAAACCGTGTTCATGGGACATCGAAGGTGGCTTCGCGATGATGACCCGTGGAGGAAATGCAAGGATCTGTTCGATGGTGAAACCGAACCCCGAAAACGCCCGTGTACGAGGAGCGGCGAGGAAATAGACGAGCTGTTGAAAAATTGGAAAGACTGCCCACTGCCGGGAAATAAGCAAAAGGCGCCAGAGCCGGGAAAGAAGCGAAAGGCGCCAGAGCCACTGCTGAAGGTATGGAAAACGAGGTCTGTTTTCTGGGACTTGCCGTACTGGAAGATCCACCGTGTGCCTCACAGCCTTGATGTCATGCATATCACGAAGAACGTGTGCGAGAGTCTGCTTGGTACCCTGCTCAACATGCCAGAGAGGACCAAAGATGGGCCGGAAGCAAGGGCGGACTTGAAATCAATGGGCATCAGGCAGGAGCTTCACGCTAATGATGATGATGATGATGAGGCGAAGCAGGACACAGAAAGTCGTCGCAAAGGCAAAAAGGCCAAGAAGACCGGAAATGACTACCCTCCCGCGTGCTTCACTCTAAGTCAGGAGGAGATCGAGCAGTTTTTCACCTGCCTCGTAGGAGTAAAACTTCCTTACGGTTACGCAGGGAAGATAAGCAGATACCTAGACCCAGCGAAGCAGAAGTTCAGCGGGATGAAGTCTCACGACTGTCACGTGCTGATGACGCAGATACTTCCAGTTGCAATCCGTGGGATCATGGACGCGCACGTCCGTGAAACGCTATTTGGCCTATGCAACTTTTTTGACGTCATCTCTCGGAAGTCGATTGGCGTGAGGCAACTCAGAAGGCTACAGGAAGAGATCATGGTGATACTATGCGAGCTTGAGATGTACTTCCCGCCCGCATTCTTCGACGTTATGGTGCATCTGCTGGTCCATATCGTGGAGGATATCATCCAACTCGGGCCGACGTTCCTGCATAGCATGATGCCGTTCGAAAGGATGAATGGTGTCATCAAAGGATACGTTCGCAACATGTCACGTCCAGAGGGAATTATAGCCAGGGGCTTTCTGACCGAAGAGTACATCTCCTACTGCACGAATTATCTAGGCATCGAGAACCCCGTTGGTCTGCCCGTCAACAGGCACCTCGGCAGGCTCGCTGGATGGGGTCACCGTGAGGGTCGCCGCGAAATGCATGTTGACTTCGAGGGTCGACTCGCCGACTTTGAAAGAGCAAACCTAGTCGCGCTACAACACATAGACGTGGTTGATCCTTGGGTGGTAGATCACAAAACCTTTATTGAGAAGACATACAATGACCGAGGCCAACAGAGGACGGACGGAGATATACTCAAAGAGCACAACTCATGTTTCACGCGTTGGTTCAAGCAGAAGCTTCTGTCGTACCCTTTACATGAGGATTCTTCCGCGGAAGAACAACTCATATTCGCCTTGTCACAGGGCGCCGAGCACAACCTGATGACCTATGAGGCGTACGATATCAACGGCTACACATTCTACACCGAGGACAAGGACATGAAGAGCGATGGTTATCAGAACTCCGGGGTAACGATGGAATCCTACACCGGCAACGACAAGGACAGATACTACGGAAGGATCGAGGAGATCTGGGAGCTGAGCTACGCTGGAGAGAAGGTCCCGATGTTCCGTGTCAGATGGGCCAAGAGCGTCCTAAAAGAAGACCGGTATTTCACCACCATGGTTATACCCGAAGCCAAATCCAAGACCGCGGGCGCAAACGTCACCGCAAAAAATGAGCCATGGGTACTGGCTTCCCAAGTGGACCAATGCTTCTTCATTACCGACCCGTCAAAGCCCAGTCGTGTTGTCGTGAGGAGAGGCAAAAGGAAGATCATCGGAATGGATGGAGTAACCAATGAGCAAGACTTCGACAAGTACGGCGACCCGAAGATCGAACATGACGACGACGATGAAGTAGCAGCACACACCACAAGAAGAAGTAGGACCACCCTACCTAAAGGACGTCCGTTCCACAGAAGAACTCCATTTGCGAAAAAGAAGGGCAAGAAGATTGTGAACAGATAGCTAGCTAAGATCGATTGTATTTAAATCGTAGTCTTCATTTCTCGATTGTATTTCATGGGCACTTTTTGATATCATGAATATTTTTAAATTTCATGGGCACTTTTTGAATTCATGAGGACACTTGATCTCGATCCCCCTCCATCTCGATCTCGATTCCCCCTCGATCTCGATCCCACCCGCACCCTCCCCCGCTAGCTAGCTCCACCGCCGCCGACGACCCACCGCAACCCTCCCCCGCTCCACCGCAGCCGACGAGCACCCGGCCCCCCGCACCCCTGGGGGGGTTATTACTGTTTTTATAAAAAAATATTACTATTATGATTTAAACAAGTTTGAACATATTTAAACACAAATAAATATCAAACAGGATTTAAAATGCATAAAAAAATATTGGGGAGCCTGGGAGTCGAACCCAGGACCTCCTGGTGTCTGTGTTGCGTATTAACCAGTCGGGCTAGTGGGCGGGGTCTATTGTAGATAGGGTTAGGTTGTATATAACCTAACGAGTCGGGCTAGATTAAATTACTTATGGCGCACCCCTCGGTGGTGCGCCATTGCTATGGATGTATTTATGGCGCACCCCTGGGTGGTGCGCCATTGCTAAGCCTCCCCCCACACTAAAATCCCCAATCTCCATTTCTCTCTAATCCCTTCCCTGCCTCGTCTCACCCGCGCCTAACCACCACCGCCCACCACTTCCCCCGTGCTCGCCATCCCCGGCCGTGCTCACTTCCCCCGCCGCACCCGACCACCTCCCTCACCGTCCCCCCTCTGCCCGCGCCCGCGCCCTCGCCGTCCCCCTCCCCCCCGCGGCCCCGCCTGCGTCAACCTCCCTCCCGAGCGCGACAGCTAGGGTTCCTAGCCGCCGCCACCGCTGCCGGCCGAACCCTCCGCTGCCCCGCCTCCGGTACAGGACCCCAGCAGCGCCTCCCCCCATCAAGCAGCCGCTCCCACCAGCGGCGCCCCCTCCCTGGAGCAGGCGCTCCTGCCCAGTAATGCTGCCGCCCGGAGCTACGCCGGCGACCAGTCCGTAGGCAGGTAGCCACCACTCCTTCGTCCTTCCTCCCTCTTCCCTCATCCCCCCTCCCTCCTTCCTCTTGCATCCTCTGTTCAATTTTTTGCTTGCTGCGTGATTTTTCCAGAGCATGCTCAAGTTTACATGTGAAAGGATTGTGCTTGATAGGTGTTTGTGATAATGCCTCTAAGGGAGGGGGGCATCGCGTCATTAGTCTCTGTATCAGAGTCTTTTTTTCCTAGCCGTGTTGTCACCGAAAAATGCAATAAATTCTCATGGTTCGAAACCTTTGATACTTGGCTTCTCCAAATAAGAAATTTATGCATGTAATAATTGGTTTACCTTAGTTTGCAGAAATATGAAATTAAGCCTTACTTAGTAACAATGTTTCAAGAAGATCAATTTGGAAGCTCTGCTTCACAGGATGCCTTCAGACACTTGCACATATCTTTCTAACTCATGCATTATTTCATCTATTAGACACTTCAAAGTGATGGCTATTTCCTTTACCTTAGAGGAAAAACAAAATAATATCTTCTACTTTGCCTAGAGGAAATATAATTTCATGGACTACTTGTTATATCAAATTTTTAGCTAAGTTTTGTCTCCCTGCGAAAATTGGGCAAATTCCTTCTCAAAATCACATGTTTTAACTAGGAAGAACCTGAGACACTATGGCATCAACACTTGTAAGAAAAGAAATAGCAGGAGAATGAAGATTATATTAAAAAATGGTATTAGTAGTGGTAAACAAGCATATAATCCCTCCCAGGTAGTAACAATAACTTTATGCAAGAGAGTGAAAGAAGAAGCATAGGCGATCAGGTTCGATCACGGTTGGAGAAAAATTGAGGCATTTGTTGGCTCCAAGACAGTGATACAGGTATATACATGTGCTCTGCTTACTTGATCATACAGAAGATTTTCATATAAGAGTTACGTTTCAAGTTGCTGAACCTTTTCATATAAGTTTGCTTCCAAGGAGTTGTTCTCTGTCTGGTCCAATTCTGAAGAAATAAAAAGTGAATAGTTTGTTTGTTCCCTGTGTGGTCACTCTATTTTTTGAGTACTGACATTAGTTATGTTTGTTAGCAGCAAGATATTTAAATGAAGCTTGTTCTTTTTCAACTGTTCAACTGATGCCATGAAACTGAATATAGTAGTTGAAAACCCTATTTTTCTTCCTGATCGTGAAAATTTAAAGTCCTGTTTGTGTTTTGGTTTTGTTGGTTGACAATTATGTTTGGTTTTTCATTTCATGGGTGCTGTAAAATGTGCAGGTGGTGCGTTGAGGCTCAGCATACAGCTTGTTTGGACTAACCAAGAGGACGAGGTATGTTGCTTGCCCAAGCTAAGTGACACGTACGCGCCAAGTTTTCTGTTATATAATTACCTGTTAGTGCTTAGTTAAACTGCATGATACGGCCATAGCAGATGGATGGTACTAGGTGTTGTTTTGTTTCTTGCCAATGTATTCAGAGAGCAGATGTGCCACTACAAATTTCTTTTCTTGAAGGCAGCTCACATAAGTTGAGCTACAAGTGAACAACTTGGTGCTATTAGATCTGGAATGGAAGCTCACATAAGTTGAGCTGATTTTTGTCCATATGAAAGCAGAGGACCATATGGTTTGTGGCCTTTTCATCCATATGAAAGTAGAGGCACATTGTGGTGCTAGTTTGCTGGGTTTTGTCTCCGACCATCGTGTCGTGATGAATTTGCAGGTACCCCGAGAGGCCCTTGAGTTTGCCGGAATGTCGATTAACTTCCGTTCTGGCAAATTCGGGTACTCCACATGTCCTATTTTTAGCAAAGGTCATGCTGAAATTTTCCGTGAATTTTAGCATGACTTTGCTAAAAAATAGGACATATGGGGTACTTGCGATAATGCATGGGCCGGGGTATCTTAGTACTTAATTAAGTAGGATCAACTGCCCCTTTATTCTTCCTGCATTAAACCATAGGTGGCAATAGAGCCAAGTGATTAGGCCCAACTTAGAATTCTCCTTAGCATCGATAAACCCTAGATGATAAACCCAACATAGGTGGCAATAGAGCCAAGTGATTAGTGCCTAGTGATTAGGCCCAGCCTAGGGTGCCTCGGCATCGATAAACCCTAAATGATGAAAACTTAACTTGGCTGCCCCGGATGCCTCGGTGTCGATGAGAACCTAAATGATGTACGCTTAGGCTTTTAGGGTGCCTCGGCGTCGACAAACCCTAAATGATGAAAGCTTAGGCTTTTAGGGTGCCTCGGTGTCGACAAACCCTAAATGATGAGACCATGATCTTGTTCCTTGACAATAACCAACTTTTTGACCAAACTTTTTTTCCTATTTAGAGCGAAACATGGCCCACAACGATGAGGCCGGTGGTTCGGGCGGCAAGCAATTCTGGGAGCTGTCCCAGGAGATGGAGGAACAACCTCACCGCTATGAGGACACCGCGGAAGACACCGATCTTGATTACACAACCCCTAGTGGCGTCGGGGATGACATCACTGATGGTGCCGCCGAGGATGCCACCACTGATGATGGTGGCGCACACACAGATGGCAGCCAACCGAAGAAGCAAAGGAAGGACCGGCGCCCGAATGCGCTCCGCACCCTCAAGGAGGAATTCACTCAAGTGGACTCCGACGGGAATCCAATGGAGCCCAAAAATATAGTCAAGGGGTACTCGCTTCAGCTCGGGTGCATTCTCCGGAGCACCGTCTCGATCAACACCGAGAACCTTGGGCATAAGGACCGAGAGAATTTGCGCAACCTCCTCTTCACGAAGCTGCACGAACGATACAAGTTCCCCGCCGAATTTGAAAACACACGCCTCTCAGGGAATAAAGTGAACAGTGTCACCCTCACGAAGGTGAGCACGGCCCTGTCTACTTGGAAAAGCGCAGTGAAGAGAATGATTGATAAAGGTGATAGTTATGAGAAGATCAAGGCGAAATATCCTTTGATGAGCGAAGATGAGTACAAGGAGTTCAAGATCAAGTGCGAGAGCAGTGCAACCTCCGAATCAAGTCAGTGGGGGAAAGAAATGCGGGAGTTGAACTTAGGGGAACACAAACTCGGTCCCGGCGGTTACAGAGTGGCGGAGCCTATATGGGACAAGGAGGACGCGGAGCGTGCCGAGCAAGGCCTACCGCCCCGCTTCGAGAAATACAGCGGTGACAAGCAGACCAGGAACTATGTCAGGGCCCGGTACAAGGAGGACCCGATAACAAAGGAGCTTACCACGGATCCGAAGACCAGGGCGCTTGAGCTTCTTCTGGTAAGGAATACACCCCCGCGTAATTAGCTCCATATGGTTGCACTCTAATTAATCCCCAATATTTCTAAATGGTTCACGTTCCTTTCGCAGGACACTGAAAGCAGTAGCGTGGGGTCGTCTAAGAGCTCCCCTTTCGACACCCCTTTAAATAGGGCGTTGAACGTAATGAAAAACAAGGATAAGCTCACTAAGCCGACATCAGCTGGTCGTGTGGCCGGCAAAGGCTTGTCCACAAAATGGGGGTCATACTATACCGCTGGTGTGCGGAAGGAGAAAAAGACCAGCTCGGAAAGCCAGACGCGCGAGGTTGAAGAACTCAAGGCACAAGTGGCGCGGATTCCGGAGCTTGTCCAAGAGCAAGTGCAACAACAACTTGGAACGACGCTCAATGCCATGGTGCCTACGTTGATTCATGGGCTGACGACGTGGATTGCGGGCAGCCAACAGGGGCCTCCCCCGGTTCCCAGCTTCACGGCCAGCAACTCGCACAGCGCACAGGCGGCGCCATTGGTGTCTCCGGCGGTGGCGCCATTGGTGTCTCCGACGGAGGCGGTATTCGTATCTCCGGCGCCGGCACGGGCATTGGAGCTTAATGCACCTGGGTGTACGCCGGCCGGCACCTCGCCAGCAAGCGCCCCCTCCGTCAGTTGCACGCCCGCCGTTGACGGTGCCTCGACATTAGCCGAGCTCGACGGCATCACGGTAACCAAGCCTCTCGGCCGATGACTTCATCTCCTTGCCTTTGACTGGGCATCCCTAACGCCCTGTACATGTTTTCGCAGGGCACCGCCGACGTTCCTTGCACTCTTCTGCACTTCGTGGGCGCCGAGTTGGTCGATGTTGCCAAGGGAAGAATCGTTCAACCGGGCAACCCCATGTTCCACGGTAATCCGATGCCACCCACAATGTATAGGGTTGAAGTGGTTCGAGTGCTGCCAGGCTGCGACGAGCTGTTACCTCCGATTCGACCCGCTGGGGCCGACGAAGAAGATGAGATGACCCTCAGCACCTGCGTAAACTGGCCCCTGCTTTGGCCGAAGAGCCAGATTCGTTTGGGGGCGGGGGACACCACCCCACAGACAAGACCGCCAGTCGTGCCGGCGCCAAGCCATGGCAAGAACGCCGCAACGCTACCGGACCTGCTGGACATCCCTATGGCACAGGATCCGGACAGCCCTATGGCACAGGATCCGGACGGCGACGACAACGACGACGGTACATTTACCAAAGTTGATAAGTACTTTGCCAAACATGGGTACGCTGACGAGTTCTGCGGGCCTCTTTCTCAAGAACCCAACCAAGACGACCGCGATCTAGCTGGTACGGCCGAGAAATCCAATTGCAACAGGCGTCGTCTGGCGTTCAGTTCTCAGGACATGCCTCCAGCTCCCGCCTTCACCGAGCCTCAGATAGCTGAGGTGTGAAATATTATCAGCCCCAACACGCTCAAGAAGGCGGTCTGCGAGCAGAACTCGGTCCCATTACAGGAAATCAAGAAGAAGGGACGGAAACGAAAGACTAACAAGGGCGCCGGTGCGAGCCAGCCGGCACCGAATTTGATCCATGCTC
This sequence comes from Triticum urartu, assembly GCF_056163025.1. Lineage (NCBI taxonomy): Eukaryota > Viridiplantae > Streptophyta > Magnoliopsida > Poales > Poaceae > Triticum > Triticum urartu. Next base: position 43,230,656 of record NC_141874.1, on the reverse strand, counting down.
AGGACGGGCCACCTTCACCTAAGGATATCTCGAGGAGGGTGCATGTGGCGGGTAGGGCGATGCTACCGCCAAATATGCTGAATGCTGCAACCGGTGCTATGCGGAGTCTGCACGACAGTGTTCTTCCTTTGGAGAAGCGGCGTCTCAGAGAGAAGGATGTGGCATACCCGGTTTTCGTGGCCAAGGTGCCAGAGGGCAAGGGCTTTGTGGATGGCGACATCGGGGGTACGATCGTCCTACGGTTTGATGACATCTTTGCTATGTTTAACCTTCATCCGCTGCACTACATCTTCGTTCGGCTGTTTTCGCTGAGTATGGAGATGCGGATCATTAGAGACAAGACCCCGGACATTGTGATAGTCGACCCCTTCTACATGCGTGCCAAGCACTTGAGCAGCGCTGGGGACCGCCAAGTTGCGAGTTCACACCTCGAAGGCGTCATTCTGGCAAACCTAGATAAGGATAACTTCCTTGTGGCTTACTTTCCCGAGTAAGTCATCCCTTAACCGCCCCGTAACATATGATTTCTTAGATTTCGATCGTTCTTTTTTTTCTAACATTCCATGTTCTGTGCAGTGACACACATTGCACACTCATCCTCTTAAGCCCGAAATATTCCATGGCCACGTATTTAGACCCGAACCGTAACTCCAAGATAGACTACACAAATGTCAAGAAAGTTCTTCATGATGTTCTCCCCGCCTACGCCAAATCTGGAGGCACCTTCACCAGGGCAGTTCGTAAGTACGGCAAGCACATGTTCTCACACAATACGAAGTTCTGCTGCGTCAAGCAGTCGCCTGGCGGTCAGAAGGATGCCTACTACGCCCTCCATCACATGCGGGCGATCGTAAGGGACCATCATCAACTTCTGCTACCAGATAATCTCAAAGATTGGGCCGCGAGCTTGTCGGCAGTCCAGGACGCGGACCTCAGACAAGAATTCTTTCGCATCCAGTCGGAGTTTGCGGACATCATCCATCAAGATGTCCTTCATACCTCGGGGCAGTTCTTCCTCAGATATCAACCGTCCAACAGTGAGATAGATGAAATGCTACAAATGCAGGGTGACAACGACCGCGATTTCATGACCATCACGACAGACGGCGGCTTCATCCACGTTCCTATCCGATGAGTCGAGTCGAAAGTAGTGATGTGTAGTTCTGAAATATTGATTGGCTCATGTTGTAATTATACTTTAATGAATTCGTATGTCTCTTTGGTTTGGACAGTCGTTCAACTTAGATGTAATCGATGCTATTTATTAGTAGGACCATGAATCGTGCTATTAATGTCTTGCTTTTCTCTTCCGATCCTTTTGTTGCATACTTACATATTGCTTATGTATTGTCTGTTGTTTGGCTTGTGCATAGAGATGCCGTCGTATGTTGTGTACAAGGGTAAGGTTCCCGGAGTCTACGATGACTGGGAGGAGTGTCGGAGACAGGTTCACCGTTTCAGCGGTAATAGTTACAAAGGGTACACCACTAGGGCGGAGGCCGAATCTAGATACGCCCGCTATCTAGCGGGAGAGAGGAGGGAGCGTTGGAGGAACCGGATGAAGACCAGTTTGATCGCGATGATGCTCATCGTGATGACCACAGCTCTCTTCTATGTGATGGTAGTTTAGATGATCGATATCGACTTGTAATGTCAAGACAAACTCGATACCTGCGGTCTTGAGACTTGTAATGTTTTATCTTTGTTCGGTCTTTTGAATTCAGAGACTAATATGATGAATTGTATTCGGAGACTAATCTTCTATTGTATTCGATGAATCTGATGTTGCTGTGTGTTGCTGTCTATATTCTGTCTAATAATATATTTTATATTCTGTCTAATAATATATTTTGTAACCTGCGCAAAAATCAAAAAAGGAAAAAAAACCAAATATTCATACTAATGGCGCATCACCACCAGGTGCGCCATTAGTATGCTAAAGGATACTAATGGCGCATCAACAGAGAATGCGCCATTAGTATGACAAAGCCATGCTTACGTATGGCCCTCCGGGAGGCACACTAATGGCGCATGCTGTTACATACTAATGGCGCACTAGTTGGTGCGCCATTAGTATACCAGATACTAATGGCGCACCTGTGGTGCGCCATTAGTAAGATATACTAGTGGCGTGCTACTAATGGCGCACTGGTAATGCGCCATTAGTAGGCCTTTTCCTAGTAGTGCAATGGCCTATGTACGAAGGCCTTTTGTGAACTTCACTTTTCTCCATGACTCTGCTGCCTAACAGAGCGTATTTTTCGTTTTGTATGATTTGTGTATGTACGAACATTGATTGCGGAGCATGCATGTGTAAATTCTAGCACCGACTACACATATACAACACATGTGTGATATTTATTATATACAACAAGCGAACTATTGTCTTGCTGTTAATTCTCGGAAAAGCTTCATTTTTTGGCACTGCAATGGATATGTCTCACAGCTGGTGAGTGGAAGAATTTAGTATTTGAAATTAGGATCCCCTAATTTGTTGTTACAAACTTCAGTTTCTTTACTTATCAATACAAGAAATAGTTTCTTTTCCATGTCATTACCATCATCTCCATCGGTTTTTGCTAGTAGAAATGGATGAAACATATTCTTGTTAGAGGCCCTTACTAAAAACCTTTTTTCATCTACAATTTTGGATAATTGGTATCTAACTGAACTAGATGGCAACAACATTCAAAAGTAACCTGGCCAAGAACAGACATCGGGCACAGGTGGGTTATGTTAACTAACCAACCCTCCAGAGGTTGCAATTCATCCATCGCCTCAATAGAAATTGGAAGGTGCAATAGAGTGGCCTGGTCAGGAGTTTCCCCAAAATCTTTGACAGAAACTTTTTCATCCGGGAAAACGAAACGAGCCTTGCCAAATGATGCCGAAGGGGCCAAGAAGATCGCTCAATCTGCTAGGCATCAAACAACAATCAAACTGAGTCGCCCGTATACGACTTTGCGGCGACCTGTGTTTTTGGTAAACAGTCGCCCGGGTCTGGTCACTGCGACCCCTTTTTGTGAGGGGGCACCCCTTCTCCCGATTGAAGAGCTTGCCTTGTACTAATCGCTAAGCTTCAAATATCGCTCCACCAAGACTACAACAAACATGAATAGCAGTGACCGGCCAAATAGTATCATCACTAACGCATGAGTGGCCCGTGAGTGCCTCGAGGTCAGTAATGACGTCTTCATCACTGATCGGCTGGCCCGTCAGTGATACCTATCAAGAGGACTAGAGAAATAGGTATATCAATGATTGTCCACTGCCTAGGTACAACAAGTACTCCACACTACATGACACAAATTACACAGGTAATACACAAGAAGCACATATAAACATTGCATTTTCATACGACATCGCATACACAAATAAATGTACATCTCGTCCAATCCAATACAATTCTATTCGCATATATAACAGATATGCCATCTAACGTTGACTTAAACTAAAGATACAAAGATTTAGAACCTCTTGGGAATGATATCCTCTTTTGAGCACTACCGAAGAGAATAGTATCGAGTCTGTCATATCTTGGGAATGATATCCATTCTCCGATAAGCACTCAAGAGTCCAAATATGGCCCTCATCTTAGATTCGAGGAAAGGCAATGACTTTATATTAAACATGTAATACACATATTTGTTTATAAGGATGTAATGTGTAATAAGGAATTGCAAGATAACACATTGACAACTTACGAATGGTGCATCATGGATGAGAGTACAGTAGGCTCAGTCATTGTGATTGTAGGCCTCCCATCATTTGTGGTACCCTATTGCGATCTTCTTTTGTGTAGCTCAACTAAAATGACTCGTCGTCTATCTACTTCACCTTGCTCCTCATCCATAGACAAAGTATGTGCAGGTTGGATCAGATTTTGTGGCGATCTTATTTTGTGCAATTCAACTAAAATGCGTATCTGATTCGAAAGAATACTTGTTATCTAGCTTAAACAGGGTCAAGACCAGAACTAAAGACAAGTATGTAGGTAGTCTTGATCAATGGAGTGAGTCCATGATCATCTGGGGATCTACTACATATATATTGGTATAGTGCTATAGAAATGTATTCCCGTTCCTAAAAGTAATGTTGAATGAACGATTCAAACATACCAAAGGTCACTCAGATGAAGTAGAAAAATAATGAAAACAAAGTGACATATCATGGTCTCAGAAAGCAGAATGGACCTTATCAACATGCACAAAATGTATGACTACCTTCGATGCATAAGTTAAGGGGTATAGGTTATTCGTCAACTTTTGCTTTGAACAGTTGCCAAACATTAATATGAGAAGTAGATGGGAACTATAGACAAGTGTAACTCTTTTCAAGCTATATGTTGCAAGGAAAAATTGCTCTTAAATCTTTCGGTACATGGGAACTACTCTCAAAATGCTCTTAAATAAGTAGGATATATATGTGCATGTTTGTGTCTTGCGCACGCGTGTGTGTGTGTGTGTTTGTGTGTGTGTGTGCCCGTGCGTGTTTGTGTGTGTGTTTTGTGTGTGCGTGTGTGTTTTCTAACATATTCAACTAAATTTTCACATATAACATGCATTAAATATAATTACATACATCACAAAATTGTAACACAATAACATTGCAAGGAAGAAAAAAACTATAAGGCTCTACTACAATTGTAACGAAATGATCCATGACATGCATAGCTTATTTGAAACTGTAACATTACTATAAGGGAATGGAGCTCACTGCTATAGCCACCACTGAGACCCAAGACCGAGGAGTGGGAGACGCGGCGGGCAACATGGCAAATGGCGGGGCAGAGCAACCCCGGCACCACCAGAACTATGGCGGCCGACACAGATAACCGGATGGAGGAAGGGGAGGATAAATCAAAGGCCAGCGGGCTTCAAGACCATATGGTCAGACATGAGACGTCTACACAGACGGGTCTGATATAATGGTTGTGCAGTGATTACAATCGGTCCGACTGAACCATCAGGACAACTTATCACTGACGTGTCAAAGTTAGACCAGTCCGTGATAATCACCGAGCCGAAGCCGACAAATTTTGTTACCCTGGCGAGTGACGAGTGGTCGGTCAGTTATAAAGGTTATCACTGTCGCGTGGTCAATGAATGGCAGTGTTGTTCGGATCTGTAGTAGTGCAGAAAGAGCCACAAATTCTATGAGTAATGACTCCATTTTAGTAAGAACTCCATATCAAAGACGCCAATGGGACATAAGCTTTGTTATATAATTTGCTCAAGTGTTTTGTAAGCAAAGCTTGGTTCTGAATCTGGTGCTTAATGATACCCGTACCGCCATTCCCCGTCGGTCTACATACCAGATGGCATACCGACAATGACTTCTTTGGGCTATCTGCATTGCCACGCCAGAGACATTGCTGGTCAATTCTCATTATATCATGGGGTCTAGAGACTACAAAGATAGTATATTAGCCTAGATGAAATGGCAGACCTCAAAAGTTGCAATATGGCATCTTGTGAGAGAAGAGAAGAGCTAGCTACCAATCTCCTTTCCATTATATCAACCAACGACATTAAGTCCGGGATCTTGGTGTTGGAAATATGCCCTAGAGGCAATAATAAATTAGTTATTATTATATTTCCTTGTTCCTGATAATCGTTTATTATCCATGCTAGAATTGTATTGATAGGAAACTCAGATACATGTGTGGATACATAGACAACACCATGTCCCTAGTAAGCCTCTAGTTGACTAGCTCGTTGATCAATAGATGGTTACGGTTTCCTGACCATGGACATTGGATGTCGTTGATGACGGGATCACATCATTAGGAGAATGATGTGATGGACAAGACCCAATCCTAAGCCTAGCACAAGATCGTGTAGTTCGTATGGTAAAGCTTTTCTAATGTCAAGCATCATTTCCTTAGACCATGAGATTGTGCAATTCCCGGATACCGTAGGAATGCTTTGGGTGTACCAAACGTCACAACGTAACTGGGTGGCTATAAAGGTGCACTGCGGGTATCTCCGAAAGTGTCTGTTGGGTTGGCACGAATCGAGACTGGGATTTGTCACTCCGTGTAACGCAGAGGTATCTCTAGGCCCACTCGGTAGGACATCATCATAATGTGCACAATGTGACCAAGGAGTTGATCACGGGATGATGTGTTACGGAATGAGTAAAGAGACTTGCCGGTAACGAGATTGAACAAGGTATCGGGATACCGACGATCGAATCACGGGCAAGTATCGTACCGATAGACAAAGGGAATTGTATACGGGATTGATTGAATCCTTGACATCATGGTTCATCCGATGAGATCATCGTGGAGCATGTGGGAGCCAACATGGGTATCCAGATCCCGCTATTGGTTATTGACCGGAGAGTTGTCTCGGTCATGTCTGCATGGTTCCCGAACCCGTAGGGTCTACCCACTTAAGGTTCGATGACGCTAGGGTTATTAGGAAGACTTGTATGTGATTACCGAATGTTGTTCGGAGTCTCGGATAAGATCCCGGATGTCACGAGGAGTTCCGGAATGGTCCGGAGGTAAATATTTATATATGGAAAGTTGTTGTTTGGGTTCCAGGAAAAGTTCGGTTTTTTTCCGGTATTGTACCGGGAAGGTTCCGGAGGATTCCGGAGGGGTCCGGAGGTCCGGAAAATGTTCCACCACGTCCAATACAGCAGCATGGGCTGTAGGGGGGCTCCGTAGCCTTAATGGGCCAGGGGCACCAGCCCCCCCCCCCAAGGCCCATGCGCATGGGAGAGGGGAAACCCTAAGGGGGAGGGCCTCCACTTGACTTGGAAGGCACTCCTCCCCCCTTGGCCGCCGCCCCCAACCCTATATGGGATCTAGGGGGGCCGGCCCCCTCTCTCCCCACCTATAAATAGTGGAGGGGTGGGAGGGCGGCCACACCCTTGCACCTGGCGCAGCCCCTCCCCTCCAATACATCTCCTCTCCGCGTGAGCTTGGCGAAGCCCTGTCGGAGAACTGCCACTCCATCACCACCACGCCGTCGTGATTTTATGATAAAATGTAAAAAAAATTGCCCGCGCCACTCAAGTCGCATCTCAGAAAATTTGTACTCGAGAAACTTTTGGCTTTAAATGAAACCAAAAACAAGAAAAGCTGGAAAAAGGTTGTGTGGCAGCCACCCAATGACATGAAGGACTGAAATTTCCAGCACACACAATGCATCCGACGGCCATGCTTCTTCCACTGATCCGGAGAAGATAAGGAAACGAGGCAACCAGAGAACGTCAGCCACCCCAGCCACATCTGTACCAAAGAAACGGCGCTAAGTGTCTGGCTATATATACGGTAGTGACCCGGCAATGGGGCCTCAAGTGTAGCCAGCATCCTCCTCTCCGCCGATAATACAATACCATGGCCCCCGCCGTGATGGCTTCGTCGGCTACCACCGTCGCACCCTTCCAGGGGCTCAAGTCCACGGCCGGTCTGCCCGTCAGCCGCCGCTCCAGCGGCAGCCTCGGCAGCGTCAGCAATGGCGGAAGGATCAGGTGCATGCAGGTATGTCGAGGCACAAAACTGATATGAGTTTCTTCCTCAGTACGTACAATTTACTAGCACGAAGTGTTAAGCAGTTGTGTGCATTCCATAATTTCCATTCACTCAGGTGTGGCCGATTGAGGGCATCAAGAAGTTCGAGACCCTGTCTTACTTGCCACCCCTCTCCACGGAGGCCCTCCTGAAGCAGGTCGACTACCTGATCCGCTCCAAGTGGGTGCCCTGCCTCGAGTTCAGCAAGGTTGGCTTCGTCTTTCGTGAGCACAACAGCTCCCCCGGGTACTACGACGGCCGATACTGGACAATGTGGAAGCTGCCTATGTTCGGGTGCACCGACGCCACGCAGGTGCTCAACGAGGTGGAGGAGGTCAAGAAGGAGTACCCTGACGCCTATGTCCGCGTCATCGGCTTCGACAACCTGCGCCAGGTGCAGTGCGTCAGCTTCATCGCATTCAGGCCACCGGGTTGCGAGGAGTCTGGCAAGGCCTAAACTACGAGTTGAAACAATGGCCTATGTATGATTGTCTTTTGTGAACTTCACTTTTGTCCAGGACTCTGCTTTCCGACCAGAGCATATTTTTCGTTCGGTATGATCTGTGTTTGTACGAACATAGGTTGTGGAGCATGCATATGTAAATTCTAGCACCGGCTACACATATACAACACCAGTGTGATATTTATTATATACAACAAGCGGACCATTGTCCTGCTGTTAATTCTCGGAAAACTTTCTTTATTTGGCACTGCAATGGATATGTCTCACAGCTAGTTGGTGGAAGAATTCAGTATTTGACATTAAGATTTCCTGATTGGCAATTACAAATTTCAGTTTGTTTACTTATATCAATACAAAAGTTGAGTTTAAAAAAATACAAAAAAATTGTGGTTTCTTTTCCATGTAACTACCATCATCTTCATCGGTTTTTGCTAGTAGAATAGAATGAAAAATATTCTTCTCAGAGACCCTTACTGAAGAACTTTTGTTGGTCAGTATAATAAACATCTAACTGAACTCTATATAACAATAGCATTCAAATCTTATTATGGAACTTTTGCATGAGCTATTTGTGAAGGATTGCAATCATACTTGTGAAAATCAAGAAAAATCTCGGATTTGAACTACTATGTAGCAACAGCTATACAGTCCTTTATTCGATGAAAACAAAAGGAAGCAAAAATATTTACAAAAGAAACCAAGGAAAAAGGAAAAACAACACTTACCAACTTACCTATTTATCTAATGGAGGTTACTAATCCAAACAAGGAGCTTCGGTTTGATACAAGCCTTAACTCCATGTGCAAGAAGAGATGTCATGTAAAAATTTACAAAACCAAGCGGGAAAGGTTGGCCTCTCCACTACGAAGATCTTGCCATTTCTAATAATATAAATATTAGCTCCAAGAGAACACCACTACAAAGAAACAAAGGGTGTCCAAATCGTTTACATGCAGCATCAATACATTGTCTAGTGTTTCGTCAAGGTCTCCAATCAATCTACAAATAAGTACAAATCATTTGACTCAAATTATAGAAGAAAAACAAGTGGTCTCTTTCCTCATGTGAGCACAATGGATTTTATCCCGAGGAGAATGGCAGTGCCTTCTAAGAAGCATGTTCCGAGCGTTCTACCGATAAAGCAATAGGATCTAAGCTAAGGTCTTGATCTTCATGGTGCATTGTTATATCCATTTGCAAGGTTCATCAGTGGGCATGTGTTTGTGCATCATGCAGTAGAAACTCTTAGAAGAAAATGATCCTCCTAACAAAGAACAAACAAGGAAAGTGGATTACGTTGAAGGCTATTTAACGAACCATCCAGAGGTTACAATTCATCCAACGCCTCGGGAGAAATTGGTAGGTGTAAAAGAGTGGCCCGATCAGGGGTTTCTACAAAAATCTTAAACAGAAATGTCCAAGGCAAAGAAAGCAGCCTTTCCAAATGATGTCGAAGACGTCGACAAGATCCCTCAATCAACCAAGCATCAAACAAGAACAGGGCAGAGTCGCTCATATTAATTTCCATTGAAGAGATGGCCCTGTACTGATCCATCCACCAGAAGGAGCCACAAAGGACTGTTGCATCAGGTATGACTCCATGATAGTAAGAAATCGATATCAAATTTACCCATGGAACGTGAGCTTTGTTATAAAATTTGCGCAAGCATTTTGTAAGCAAAGCTTGGTCCTGAATATGACGGTTAATGATACCCTTACCACCATTCTGCTTTGGTTTACATACCAGATGGCATGTCGCCAATGGTTGCTTTGGGCTATCAGCATTGCCATGCCAGAGACATTCTGCTCAATTATGTTCAGTTGTCTAATTATACCAGGGGGATCTAGAGACTACGAAGATAGTATATGGGAACACATGAAATGGCAAACCTCGGAAGTTTCAATCTAGCACCTTGTGCGAGCAGAGAAGAGCTAGCTGCCAATCTCCTTTTCATTCTGTCAACGAAAGGCATTAAGTCATACATCTTGGGCCTAGTGTTACCCATAGGTAAACCAGGTAAGTGAAAGGCATCTTACCCAGTTTACACTCAAACAAACTGGCCAACAAGAAGCTTCATCATCAATCACATTTATAAGCACCATGGAGGATTTATGCAAATTCACTTTCAAACAAGTGGATTTATATTAGACAAAAATTGTAACATTTCTTTTAGGAGGAGCAATTGGAGAGTCTAGATCATGAGATGGAATTGGAAAAGATAATTCCCCATGATGATACATGTCACTGAGAATAGATTGAAGTAAATCCACTGCCAAGAAAAATAGAAGTAGTAACAGTGGGTTACCCAGATGAATCCCAGGTTTCCATTGGAGTGGCCTACCAGGCACACCATTCAGGAGGATGGAAGTTGGAAGGTACTCCACAGAATAATATATCCAACGCTGCCTGCATACATCCGACCCCAATTTTTTTAAGACCACACGTTCAAATAGCCGCATATTTAGTCTAATTTATTTGTTTTTTACTTCTCAAACTCCAATTATTATTCTATTTTCCCTTTAAGTGTGAGGCATAGGCTTGCACTTAACTCTGCATAGGTAGTTGAGTGGTTGACTAAGGCAAACATGCCCATAAGTTGTAATTCTTTGCCTTATGGCTAGGTCTTTCTTAAATTGTTAGTATAATTAATTTAAGCACCAAGTGTTAATCAATTGTGTTCGTTCCATCTGATCAGGTTTGGCCGATCGAGGGCATCAAGAAGTTTGAGATCCAGTCACTTGCCACCCCTCTCCATGAAGGCCCTCCTCAAGCAGGTCGACTATCTGATCCCCTCCAAGTGAGTGCCCTGCCTCAAGTTCAGTAAGGTTGGCTTCGTCTTCCGTGAGCACAACAACTTCCCTAGGTACTATGACCACTGATACTAGACAACGTGGAAGCTACCTATCTTCGGGTGCACCGACGCCAAGAAGGTGCTTAAGGAGGTGGAGGACGTCAAGGAGTACCCTGGCGCCTATGTCTGCATCATCGGCTTCGACAACTTGCGTCAGCTTCATCACCTTCAGGTCACCTAGTTGTGAGGAGTCCATCAAGGCCTTACTACGAGTTAAAACAATGGCCTATGTATGAAGCTCTTTCCTGAACTTCACTTTTCTCCACGGCTCTGCTTTTCGAACTAAGCATAATTTTTGTTCTATATGATCTGTGTATGTACAAACATAGGTTGTGGAGCATGCATATGTAAATTCTGGCACCGGCTACATATACAACATTTGTGTGATAATTATTATATACAGCAAGCGGACCATTGCCTTGCTGTTAATTCTCAAAAAATATTCTTTATTTGGCACTGCAATGGATGTCTCACAGGTAGTGGGTGTAATAATTCAGTATTTGACATTAAGATCCCCTGATTGGCAGTTACAAATTTCAGTTTCTTTACTTATAAATACAAAAAAAATGTTTGTTTTCCATGTCACTACTATCACCTCTATCGGTTTTTGCTAGTAAAATAGGATGATAAATATTCTTGTCAGAGAGCCTTACTAAGGAACTTTTGTTGGTCATCTAATTAAAGTTTCATGAGCTTTATGTTTTATACTAGGTGGAGAATATATATTATAGAACTTTTCCTCTATGTCTTGATGACGAGATTCCTCAAATGCTCGAGGTCTTCATGAGCAAGCAAGTTGGATGCACCCCCACTTAGTCCTTGGGAGAGCTTTCATTTATTCATAGGTCTGTGTGCATCCTAGCTAGTTGCATGTCGATCCCTACTCCTTGTGTTAGCATCGATCATAAGGCCTTCTCCATTGCCTAATGGTTAGCTGCATTGATGCAAGACTTTCTTTGTTTTTGACTTCTCAAACCCCAATGATTATTCTATGTTCCTTTTAAGTGCAAGGCATAGGCTTGCACTTAGGTCTGCATTGGTAGTTGAGTGGTTGACTAACACAGACGTGCCCATAAGGAGTAATTTTTGCCTTATGGCTAGGTTTTACTTAAATTGTCAGTAAAATTAATTTAAGCTTTAAACGTTTATCAATTGTGTTAAATCCATCTAATTGGGTTTAGCCAATCGAGGGCATCAAGAAGTTTGAGACCCTGTTTTACTTGCCACCCCCTCTCCATATATAGAGGCCCTCCTTAAGTAGGTCGACTACCTGATCCGGCCCAAGTAGGTGCCCTGCCTTGAGTTCAGCAAGGTTGGCTTCATCTTCCGTGAGCACAATAGCTCCCTCGGGTACTATGACGGCGGATGCCAGACAAAGTAGAAGTTGTCTATGTTCGGGTGCACCGACGCCACACAGGTGCTCAAGGAGGTGGCGGAGGTCAAGAAGGAGTACCCTGACGCCTATGTCCTTATCAACGGCTTCGATAACCTGTGACAGGTGCATTGCATCAGTTACATCACCTCCAAGCCACCGGGTTGCGAGGTGTCCGGCAAGGCCTAGACTACGAGTTGAAACAACACTACTAGGAAAAGGGCTATAGATAGGATTGATACTAATGGCGCACCAGGGAAGTAGTGCGCCACTACTATATACTAATGGCGCACCTGTTGGTGATGCGTCATTAGTGTGGAAGACACTAATGGCGCACCAGAAACAGGGTGCGCCACTAGTATTATTTTTTTCCATTTTTCCATACATACTAATGGCGCATCAGGTCGACAATGCGCCATTACTAGTTCTAACTAGTAATGGCGCACCAGGCAGAGAGAGTGCGCCATTACTGTAATTTTTTTCTTATTCTTTTTTTTTGCAAAACTACTAATGGCGCACCGTTTCACGCCATTAGTATATATATTTATATTTTTTACTTTTTTGCAAAACTTCTAATGGCGCACCACTTGCAGGTGCGCCATTAGTAACCAGGGTTACTAATGGCGCATTTCCTTGTGGTGCGCCATTAGTAACCTGGGACCCCAACAAGATATTTTGGACAGCCCCACACCTATCCACTCACTTTCCCCACTTCATTCCCTCCACCTCCTTCTCCAAGCTTTCGGCTGCCTCCTCCTCCTCACCTCATTTCCACCATAGATTCATCAAAATTAAGTGGTGAAATTACCTTTTTTTGTTAGGTAAGTAAGTGGAAAGATATCTTCATGATGTAGATCTACTTTTTTTCTCCCTAGCTCACTCCAACAACGTGCACATGCACTTTTTGTGGCCTAGCTAGATCTATGTATGTTTGTGGTGTTGCATGTGTTTGTGGTGTTGCATATATGTTTGTGTTTGAAGGTACCGGTATTTGAAATGCGATAGTTGCCAATATTTTGCCGAAATGTTTTGATTCATTTCTGTTTCGGCGAGAATTTTGGCACTATGCATTCTTTTTGGTCCTATTTTTAGGGAAGGTCATGCCAAATTTTTTCTTGGTTCTAAAATATCGTTTTGCTCTACCCCGCAGGCGACCATGGTCCGCACGATGACTGAAGGCATCGTGAATAGGTTTTTGAGCTCCGCGAAGGCCGAGATGCTTCAAAAGAACGAGACGGAGATAAGATGTCCGTGTCGAAGATGCAAGCTGAAGAGCCTTATTGCGGACCCGGATTCCGGGCAGGTGCAGGACCACCTGCTCTTGCGTGGTTTCATGGATGGCTATCGGTGGCAAGGTGATGAAGATGACTATGAAGTCGTCCATGGCCGAGGCCGGGCAAGAAATGAGGAAGGGCAACAAGACAAGTACCACCGCGGTGAGGGCGGGCGAGAAGACGAAGAATCTCCAGGACATGATCACGACGATGATGCTGTACACAGTCATCATGTAGAAGATGTCATACATGATGATGAGGAAGATCAAGACGAAGGGCATGATCATGAAGATGAAGATGCCGGAGCAGACGACGATGGAGGCTGGGTGCAGGACTCTCATATTCAAGAGCTGCTTCTCAAGCAGACGGATAACGCAAGAGCTGCCGCCTGAGAGAAAGCCAAGCTGGATCAACTGGAGATAGACGCGGTTACTCCATTGTATGAAGGATGCAGGCCCGAGGATACCCGCCTGAAAGTAACGCTCATGGCTCTGGAGATGAAGGTAAAACACAAAATGACCGACGCATGCTTCGACGAGAACATGTCATTCTGGCACGAACGTCTTCCCAAGGGGAACAAGTGCCCGACCAGTTTTGAGGAGGCGAAGAAAATCGTGTGTCCTCTGGATTTACCGCACGTGAAATACCATGTGTGCATGAACAATTGTATCATTTATCGGGACGAGCACGCGGAGTCTACCATATGTCCGGTGTGCGGCGTCACTCGATACAAGAAGAGGAAGAATGCTCCTCGAAAATCGGTGTGGTACTTTCCGATCACTCCTCGTCTGCAGCGGTACTTCGCGGACCCTAAGGTAGCAAAGCTCCTGCGTTGGCACACGGATAGGGAGGAGAAGAAGCGGGAAGATGACGGAAATGATCCGGAGATAAATAAAAAAGACAAGATGCTGAGTCACCCTAAGGATGCGAGCCAGTGGCAAGCGTTGAACTTTGAATACCCAAAATTTGGGAAGGATCCAAGGAACATCATGCTGGGCGCGAGCACCGATGGAGTCAATCCGTTTGGCAGCCAGAGAAGCACACATAGCACCTGGCCTGTGTTTGTGTGGATGTACAACCTCCCCCCTGGTTGTGCATGAAGAGGAAGTACATTCACATGAGTATGCTAATTGAAGGGCCGAAACAACCAGGGAACGACATCAATCTGTATCTGGGGCTGCTGAAGGAGGAGCTAGACACGCTGTGGAAAACGCCAGCCAATACGTGGGACGCTGCAGAGAAAGAATATTTCCCTATGAGAGCCGCACTGCTCACGACGGTGCACGACTATCTCGGTTACGGATATCTCGCGGGGCAGGTAGTCCACGGATTTTCTGGATGCGTAAGGTGCATGGATGACACAACGTATCGCCAGCTAGATAGAGATCCCGGGTCTTCCAAAACCGTGTTCATGGGACATCGAAGGTGGCTTCGCGATGATGACCCGTGGAGGAAATGCAAGGATCTGTTCGATGGTGAAACCGAACCCCGAAAACGCCCGTGTACGAGGAGCGGCGAGGAAATAGACGAGCTGTTGAAAAATTGGAAAGACTGCCCACTGCCGGGAAATAAGCAAAAGGCGCCAGAGCCGGGAAAGAAGCGAAAGGCGCCAGAGCCACTGCTGAAGGTATGGAAAACGAGGTCTGTTTTCTGGGACTTGCCGTACTGGAAGATCCACCGTGTGCCTCACAGCCTTGATGTCATGCATATCACGAAGAACGTGTGCGAGAGTCTGCTTGGTACCCTGCTCAACATGCCAGAGAGGACCAAAGATGGGCCGGAAGCAAGGGCGGACTTGAAATCAATGGGCATCAGGCAGGAGCTTCACGCTAATGATGATGATGATGATGAGGCGAAGCAGGACACAGAAAGTCGTCGCAAAGGCAAAAAGGCCAAGAAGACCGGAAATGACTACCCTCCCGCGTGCTTCACTCTAAGTCAGGAGGAGATCGAGCAGTTTTTCACCTGCCTCGTAGGAGTAAAACTTCCTTACGGTTACGCAGGGAAGATAAGCAGATACCTAGACCCAGCGAAGCAGAAGTTCAGCGGGATGAAGTCTCACGACTGTCACGTGCTGATGACGCAGATACTTCCAGTTGCAATCCGTGGGATCATGGACGCGCACGTCCGTGAAACGCTATTTGGCCTATGCAACTTTTTTGACGTCATCTCTCGGAAGTCGATTGGCGTGAGGCAACTCAGAAGGCTACAGGAAGAGATCATGGTGATACTATGCGAGCTTGAGATGTACTTCCCGCCCGCATTCTTCGACGTTATGGTGCATCTGCTGGTCCATATCGTGGAGGATATCATCCAACTCGGGCCGACGTTCCTGCATAGCATGATGCCGTTCGAAAGGATGAATGGTGTCATCAAAGGATACGTTCGCAACATGTCACGTCCAGAGGGAATTATAGCCAGGGGCTTTCTGACCGAAGAGTACATCTCCTACTGCACGAATTATCTAGGCATCGAGAACCCCGTTGGTCTGCCCGTCAACAGGCACCTCGGCAGGCTCGCTGGATGGGGTCACCGTGAGGGTCGCCGCGAAATGCATGTTGACTTCGAGGGTCGACTCGCCGACTTTGAAAGAGCAAACCTAGTCGCGCTACAACACATAGACGTGGTTGATCCTTGGGTGGTAGATCACAAAACCTTTATTGAGAAGACATACAATGACCGAGGCCAACAGAGGACGGACGGAGATATACTCAAAGAGCACAACTCATGTTTCACGCGTTGGTTCAAGCAGAAGCTTCTGTCGTACCCTTTACATGAGGATTCTTCCGCGGAAGAACAACTCATATTCGCCTTGTCACAGGGCGCCGAGCACAACCTGATGACCTATGAGGCGTACGATATCAACGGCTACACATTCTACACCGAGGACAAGGACATGAAGAGCGATGGTTATCAGAACTCCGGGGTAACGATGGAATCCTACACCGGCAACGACAAGGACAGATACTACGGAAGGATCGAGGAGATCTGGGAGCTGAGCTACGCTGGAGAGAAGGTCCCGATGTTCCGTGTCAGATGGGCCAAGAGCGTCCTAAAAGAAGACCGGTATTTCACCACCATGGTTATACCCGAAGCCAAATCCAAGACCGCGGGCGCAAACGTCACCGCAAAAAATGAGCCATGGGTACTGGCTTCCCAAGTGGACCAATGCTTCTTCATTACCGACCCGTCAAAGCCCAGTCGTGTTGTCGTGAGGAGAGGCAAAAGGAAGATCATCGGAATGGATGGAGTAACCAATGAGCAAGACTTCGACAAGTATGGCGACCCGAAGATCGAACATGACGACGACGATGAAGTAGCAGCACACACCACAAGAAGAAGTAGGACCACCCTACCTAAAGGACGTCCGTTCCACAGAAGAACTCCATTTGCGAAAAAGAAGGGCAAGAAGATTGTGAACAGATAGCTAGCTAAGATCGATTGTATTTAAATCGTAGTCTTCATTTCTCGATTGTATTTCATGGGCACTTTTTGATATCATGAATATTTTTAAATTTCATGGGCACTTTTTGAATTCATGAGGACACTTGATCTCGATCCCCCTCCATCTCGATCTCGATTCCCCCTCGATCTCGATCCCACCCGCACCCTCCCCCGCTAGCTAGCTCCACCGCCGCCGACGACCCACCGCAACCCTCCCCCGCTCCACCGCAGCCGACGAGCACCCGGCCCCCCGCACCCCTGGGGGGGTTATTACTGTTTTTATAAAAAAATATTACTATTATGATTTAAACAAGTTTGAACATATTTAAACACAAATAAATATCAAACAGGATTTAAAATGCATAAAAAAATATTGGGGAGCCTGGGAGTCGAACCCAGGACCTCCTGGTGTCTGTGTTGCGTATTAACCAGTCGGGCTAGTGGGCGGGGTCTATTGTAGATAGGGTTAGGTTGTATATAACCTAACGAGTCGGGCTAGATTAAATTACTTATGGCGCACCCCTCGGTGGTGCGCCATTGCTATGGATGTATTTATGGCGCACCCCTGGGTGGTGCGCCATTGCTAAGCCTCCCCCCACACTAAAATCCCCAATCTCCATTTCTCTCTAATCCCTTCCCTGCCTCGTCTCACCCGCGCCTAACCACCACCGCCCACCACTTCCCCCGTGCTCGCCATCCCCGGCCGTGCTCACTTCCCCCGCCGCACCCGACCACCTCCCTCACCGTCCCCCCTCTGCCCGCGCCCGCGCCCTCGCCGTCCCCCTCCCCCCCGCGGCCCCGCCTGCGTCAACCTCCCTCCCGAGCGCGACAGCTAGGGTTCCTAGCCGCCGCCACCGCTGCCGGCCGAACCCTCCGCTGCCCCGCCTCCGGTACAGGACCCCAGCAGCGCCTCCCCCCATCAAGCAGCCGCTCCCACCAGCGGCGCCCCCTCCCTGGAGCAGGCGCTCCTGCCCAGTAATGCTGCCGCCCGGAGCTACGCCGGCGACCAGTCCGTAGGCAGGTAGCCACCACTCCTTCGTCCTTCCTCCCTCTTCCCTCATCCCCCCTCCCTCCTTCCTCTTGCATCCTCTGTTCAATTTTTTGCTTGCTGCGTGATTTTTCCAGAGCATGCTCAAGTTTACATGTGAAAGGATTGTGCTTGATAGGTGTTTGTGATAATGCCTCTAAGGGAGGGGGGCATCGCGTCATTAGTCTCTGTATCAGAGTCTTTTTTTCCTAGCCGTGTTGTCACCGAAAAATGCAATAAATTCTCATGGTTCGAAACCTTTGATACTTGGCTTCTCCAAATAAGAAATTTATGCATGTAATAATTGGTTTACCTTAGTTTGCAGAAATATGAAATTAAGCCTTACTTAGTAACAATGTTTCAAGAAGATCAATTTGGAAGCTCTGCTTCACAGGATGCCTTCAGACACTTGCACATATCTTTCTAACTCATGCATTATTTCATCTATTAGACACTTCAAAGTGATGGCTATTTCCTTTACCTTAGAGGAAAAACAAAATAATATCTTCTACTTTGCCTAGAGGAAATATAATTTCATGGACTACTTGTTATATCAAATTTTTAGCTAAGTTTTGTCTCCCTGCGAAAATTGGGCAAATTCCTTCTCAAAATCACATGTTTTAACTAGGAAGAACCTGAGACACTATGGCATCAACACTTGTAAGAAAAGAAATAGCAGGAGAATGAAGATTATATTAAAAAATGGTATTAGTAGTGGTAAACAAGCATATAATCCCTCCCAGGTAGTAACAATAACTTTATGCAAGAGAGTGAAAGAAGAAGCATAGGCGATCAGGTTCGATCACGGTTGGAGAAAAATTGAGGCATTTGTTGGCTCCAAGACAGTGATACAGGTATATACATGTGCTCTGCTTACTTGATCATACAGAAGATTTTCATATAAGAGTTACGTTTCAAGTTGCTGAACCTTTTCATATAAGTTTGCTTCCAAGGAGTTGTTCTCTGTCTGGTCCAATTCTGAAGAAATAAAAAGTGAATAGTTTGTTTGTTCCCTGTGTGGTCACTCTATTTTTTGAGTACTGACATTAGTTATGTTTGTTAGCAGCAAGATATTTAAATGAAGCTTGTTCTTTTTCAACTGTTCAACTGATGCCATGAAACTGAATATAGTAGTTGAAAACCCTATTTTTCTTCCTGATCGTGAAAATTTAAAGTCCTGTTTGTGTTTTGGTTTTGTTGGTTGACAATTATGTTTGGTTTTTCATTTCATGGGTGCTGTAAAATGTGCAGGTGGTGCGTTGAGGCTCAGCATACAGCTTGTTTGGACTAACCAAGAGGACGAGGTATGTTGCTTGCCCAAGCTAAGTGACACGTACGCGCCAAGTTTTCTGTTATATAATTACCTGTTAGTGCTTAGTTAAACTGCATGATACGGCCATAGCAGATGGATGGTACTAGGTGTTGTTTTGTTTCTTGCCAATGTATTCAGAGAGCAGATGTGCCACTACAAATTTCTTTTCTTGAAGGCAGCTCACATAAGTTGAGCTACAAGTGAACAACTTGGTGCTATTAGATCTGGAATGGAAGCTCACATAAGTTGAGCTGATTTTTGTCCATATGAAAGCAGAGGACCATATGGTTTGTGGCCTTTTCATCCATATGAAAGTAGAGGCACATTGTGGTGCTAGTTTGCTGGGTTTTGTCTCCGACCATCGTGTCGTGATGAATTTGCAGGTACCCCGAGAGGCCCTTGAGTTTGCCGGAATGTCGATTAACTTCCGTTCTGGCAAATTCGGGTACTCCACATGTCCTATTTTTAGCAAAGGTCATGCTGAAATTTTCCGTGAATTTTAGCATGACTTTGCTAAAAAATAGGACATATGGGGTACTTGCGATAATGCATGGGCCGGGGTATCTTAGTACTTAATTAAGTAGGATCAACTGCCCCTTTATTCTTCCTGCATTAAACCATAGGTGGCAATAGAGCCAAGTGATTAGGCCCAACTTAGAATTCTCCTTAGCATCGATAAACCCTAGATGATAAACCCAACATAGGTGGCAATAGAGCCAAGTGATTAGTGCCTAGTGATTAGGCCCAGCCTAGGGTGCCTCGGCATCGATAAACCCTAAATGATGAAAACTTAACTTGGCTGCCCCGGATGCCTCGGTGTCGATGAGAACCTAAATGATGTACGCTTAGGCTTTTAGGGTGCCTCGGCGTCGACAAACCCTAAATGATGAAAGCTTAGGCTTTTAGGGTGCCTCGGTGTCGACAAACCCTAAATGATGAGACCATGATCTTGTTCCTTGACAATAACCAACTTTTTGACCAAACTTTTTTTCCTATTTAGAGCGAAACATGGCCCACAACGATGAGGCCGGTGGTTCGGGCGGCAAGCAATTCTGGGAGCTGTCCCAGGAGATGGAGGAACAACCTCACCGCTATGAGGACACCGCGGAAGACACCGATCTTGATTACACAACCCCTAGTGGCGTCGGGGATGACATCACTGATGGTGCCGCCGAGGATGCCACCACTGATGATGGTGGCGCACACACAGATGGCAGCCAACCGAAGAAGCAAAGGAAGGACCGGCGCCCGAATGCGCTCCGCACCCTCAAGGAGGAATTCACTCAAGTGGACTCCGACGGGAATCCAATGGAGCCCAAAAATATAGTCAAGGGGTACTCGCTTCAGCTCGGGTGCATTCTCCGGAGCACCGTCTCGATCAACACCGAGAACCTTGGGCATAAGGACCGAGAGAATTTGCGCAACCTCCTCTTCACGAAGCTGCACGAACGATACAAGTTCCCCGCCGAATTTGAAAACACACGCCTCTCAGGGAATAAAGTGAACAGTGTCACCCTCACGAAGGTGAGCACGGCCCTGTCTACTTGGAAAAGCGCAGTGAAGAGAATGATTGATAAAGGTGATAGTTATGAGAAGATCAAGGCGAAATATCCTTTGATGAGCGAAGATGAGTACAAGGAGTTCAAGATCAAGTGCGAGAGCAGTGCAACCTCCGAATCAAGTCAGTGGGGGAAAGAAATGCGGGAGTTGAACTTAGGGGAACACAAACTCGGTCCCGGCGGTTACAGAGTGGCGGAGCCTATATGGGACAAGGAGGACGCGGAGCGTGCCGAGCAAGGCCTACCGCCCCGCTTCGAGAAATACAGCGGTGACAAGCAGACCAGGAACTATGTCAGGGCCCGGTACAAGGAGGACCCGATAACAAAGGAGCTTACCACGGATCCGAAGACCAGGGCGCTTGAGCTTCTTCTGGTAAGGAATACACCCCCGCGTAATTAGCTCCATATGGTTGCACTCTAATTAATCCCCAATATTTCTAAATGGTTCACGTTCCTTTCGCAGGACACTGAAAGCAGTAGCGTGGGGTCGTCTAAGAGCTCCCCTTTCGACACCCCTTTAAATAGGGCGTTGAACGTAATGAAAAACAAGGATAAGCTCACTAAGCCGACATCAGCTGGTCGTGTGGCCGGCAAAGGCTTGTCCACAAAATGGGGGTCATACTATACCGCTGGTGTGCGGAAGGAGAAAAAGACCAGCTCGGAAAGCCAGACGCGCGAGGTTGAAGAACTCAAGGCACAAGTGGCGCGGATTCCGGAGCTTGTCCAAGAGCAAGTGCAACAACAACTTGGAACGACGCTCAATGCCATGGTGCCTACGTTGATTCATGGGCTGACGACGTGGATTGCGGGCAGCCAACAGGGGCCTCCCCCGGTTCCCAGCTTCACGGCCAGCAACTCGCACAGCGCACAGGCGGCGCCATTGGTGTCTCCGGCGGTGGCGCCATTGGTGTCTCCGACGGAGGCGGTATTCGTATCTCCGGCGCCGGCACGGGCATTGGAGCTTAATGCACCTGGGTGTACGCCGGCCGGCACCTCGCCAGCAAGCGCCCCCTCCGTCAGTTGCACGCCCGCCGTTGACGGTGCCTCGACATTAGCCGAGCTCGACGGCATCACGGTAACCAAGCCTCTCGGCCGATGACTTCATCTCCTTGCCTTTGACTGGGCATCCCTAACGCCCTGTACATGTTTTCGCAGGGCACCGCCGACGTTCCTTGCACTCTTCTGCACTTCGTGGGCGCCGAGTTGGTCGATGTTGCCAAGGGAAGAATCGTTCAACCGGGCAACCCCATGTTCCACGGTAATCCGATGCCACCCACAATGTATAGGGTTGAAGTGGTTCGAGTGCTGCCAGGCTGCGACGAGCTGTTACCTCCGATTCGACCCGCTGGGGCCGACGAAGAAGATGAGATGACCCTCAGCACCTGCGTAAACTGGCCCCTGCTTTGGCCGAAGAGCCAGATTCGTTTGGGGGCGGGGGACACCACCCCACAGACAAGACCGCCAGTCGTGCCGGCGCCAAGCCATGGCAAGAACGCCGCAACGCTACCGGACCTGCTGGACATCCCTATGGCACAGGATCCGGACAGCCCTATGGCACAGGATCCGGACGGCGACGACAACGACGACGGTACATTTACCAAAGTTGATAAGTACTTTGCCAAACATGGGTACGCTGACGAGTTCTGCGGGCCTCTTTCTCAAGAACCCAACCAAGACGACCGCGATCTAGCTGGTACGGCCGAGAAATCCAATTGCAACAGGCGTCGTCTGGCGTTCAGTTCTCAGGACATGCCTCCAGCTCCCGCCTTCACCGAGCCTCAGATAGCTGAGGTGTGAAATATTATCAGCCCCAACACGCTCAAGAAGGCGGTCTGCGAGCAGAACTCGGTCCCATTACAGGAAATCAAGAAGAAGGGACGGAAACGAAAGACTAACAAGGGCGCCGGTGCGAGCCAGCCGGCACCGAATTTGATCCATGCTCAGGACGGGCCACCTTCACCTAAGGATATCTCGAGGAGGGTGCATGTGGCGGGTAGGGCGATGCTACCGCCAAATATGCTGAATGCTGCAACCGGTGCTATGCGGAGTCTGCACGACAGTGTTCTTCCTTTGGAGAAGCGGCGTCTCAGAGAGAAGGATGTGGCATACCCGGTTTTCGTGGCCAAGGTGCCAGAGGGCAAGGGCTTTGTGGATGGCGACATCGGGGGTACGATCGTCCTACGGTTTGATGACATCTTTGCTATGTTTAACCTTCATCCGCTGCACTACATCTTCGTTCGGCTGTTTTCGCTGAGTATGGAGATGCGGATCATTAGAGACAAGACCCCGGACATTGTGATAGTCGACCCCTTCTACATGCGTGCCAAGCACTTGAGCAGCGCTGGGGACCGCCAAGTTGCGAGTTCACACCTCGAAGGCGTCATTCTGGCAAACCTAGATAAGGATAACTTCCTTGTGGCTTACTTTCCCGAGTAAGTCATCCCTTAACCGCCCCGTAACATATGATTTCTTAGATTTCGATCGTTCTTTTTTTTCTAACATTCCATGTTCTGTGCAGTGACACACATTGCACACTCATCCTCTTAAGCCCGAAATATTCCATGGCCACGTATTTAGACCCGAACCGTAACTCCAAGATAGACTACACAAATGTCAAGAAAGTTCTTCATGATGTTCTCCCCGCCTACGCCAAATCTGGAGGCACCTTCACCAGGGCAGTTCGTAAGTACGGCAAGCACATGTTCTCACACAATACGAAGTTCTGCTGCGTCAAGCAGTCGCCTGGCGGTCAGAAGGATGCCTACTACGCCCTCCATCACATGCGGGCGATCGTAAGGGACCATCATCAACTTCTGCTACCAGATAATCTCAAAGATTGGGCCGCGAGCTTGTCGGCAGTCCAGGACGCGGACCTCAGACAAGAATTCTTTCGCATCCAGTCGGAGTTTGCGGACATCATCCATCAAGATGTCCTTCATACCTCGGGGCAGTTCTTCCTCAGATATCAACCGTCCAACAGTGAGATAGATGAAATGCTACAAATGCAGGGTGACAACGACCGCGATTTCATGACCATCACGACAGACGGCGGCTTCATCCACGTTCCTATCCGATGAGTCGAGTCGAAAGTAGTGATGTGTAGTTCTGAAATATTGATTGGCTCATGTTGTAATTATACTTTAATGAATTCGTATGTCTCTTTGGTTTGGACAGTCGTTCAACTTAGATGTAATCGATGCTATTTATTAGTAGGACCATGAATCGTGCTATTAATGTCTTGCTTTTCTCTTCCGATCCTTTTGTTGCATACTTACATATTGCTTATGTATTGTCTGTTGTTTGGCTTGTGCATAGAGATGCCGTCGTATGTTGTGTACAAGGGTAAGGTTCCCGGAGTCTACGATGACTGGGAGGAGTGTCGGAGACAGGTTCACCGTTTCAGCGGTAATAGTTACAAAGGGTACACCACTAGGGCGGAGGCCGAATCTAGATACGCCCGCTATCTAGCGGGAGAGAGGAGGGAGCGTTGGAGGAACCGGATGAAGACCAGTTTGATCGCGATGATGCTCATCGTGATGACCACAGCTCTCTTCTATGTGATGGTAGTTTAGATGATCGATATCGACTTGTAATGTCAAGACAAACTCGATACCTGCGGTCTTGAGACTTGTAATGTTTTATCTTTGTTCGGTCTTTTGAATTCAGAGACTAATATGATGAATTGTATTCGGAGACTAATCTTCTATTGTATTCGATGAATCTGATGTTGCTGTGTGTTGCTGTCTATATTCTGTCTAATAATATATTTTATATTCTGTCTAATAATATATTTTGTAACCTGCGCAAAAATCAAAAAAGGAAAAAAAACCAAATATTCATACTAATGGCGCATCACCACCAGGTGCGCCATTAGTATGCTAAAGGATACTAATGGCGCATCAACAGAGAATGCGCCATTAGTATGACAAAGCCATGCTTACGTATGGCCCTCCGGGAGGCACACTAATGGCGCATGCTGTTACATACTAATGGCGCACTAGTTGGTGCGCCATTAGTATACCAGATACTAATGGCGCACCTGTGGTGCGCCATTAGTAAGATATACTAGTGGCGTGCTACTAATGGCGCACTGGTAATGCGCCATTAGTAGGCCTTTTCCTAGTAGTGCAATGGCCTATGTACGAAGGCCTTTTGTGAACTTCACTTTTCTCCATGACTCTGCTGCCTAACAGAGCGTATTTTTCGTTCTGTATGATTTGTGTATGTACGAACATTGATTGCGGAGCATGCATGTGTAAATTCTAGCACCGACTACACATATACAACACATGTGTGATATTTATTATATACAACAAGCGAACTATTGTCTTGCTGTTAATTCTCGGAAAAGCTTCATTTTTTGGCACTGCAATGGATATGTCTCACAGCTGGTGAGTGGAAGAATTTAGTATTTGAAATTAGGATCCCCTAATTTGTTGTTACAAACTTCAGTTTCTTTACTTATCAATACAAGAAATAGTTTCTTTTCCATGTCATTACCATCATCTCCATCGGTTTTTGCTAGTAGAAATGGATGAAACATATTCTTGTTAGAGGCCCTTACTAAAAACCTTTTTTCATCTACAATTTTGGATAATTGGTATCTAACTGAACTAGATGGCAACAACATTCAAAAGTAACCTGGCCAAGAACAGACATCGGGCACAGGTGGGTTATGTTAACTAACCAACCCTCCAGAGGTTGCAATTCATCCATCGCCTCAATAGAAATTGGAAGGTGCAATAGAGTGGCCTGGTCAGGAGTTTCCCCAAAATCTTTGACAGAAACTTTTTCATCCGGGAAAACGAAACGAGCCTTGCCAAATGATGCCGAAGGGGCCAAGAAGATCGCTCAATCTGCTAGGCATCAAACAACAATCAAACTGAGTCGCCCGTATACGACTTTGCGGCGACCTGTGTTTTTGGTAAACAGTCGCCCGGGTCTGGTCACTGCGACCCCTTTTTGTGAGGGGGCACCCCTTCTCCCGATTGAAGAGCTTGCCTTGTACTAATCGCTAAGCTTCAAATATCGCTCCACCAAGACTACAACAAACATGAATAGCAGTGACCGGCCAAATAGTATCATCACTAACGCATGAGTGGCCCGTGAGTGCCTCGAGGTCAGTAATGACGTCTTCATCACTGATCGGCTGGCCCGTCAGTGATACCTATCAAGAGGACTAGAGAAATAGGTATATCAATGATTGTCCACTGCCTAGGTACAACAAGTACTCCACACTACATGACACAAATTACACAGGTAATACACAAGAAGCACATATAAACATTGCATTTTCATACGACATCGCATACACAAATAAATGTACATCTCGTCCAATCCAATACAATTCTATTCGCATATATAACAGATATGCCATCTAACGTTGACTTAAACTAAAGATACAAAGATTTAGAACCTCTTGGGAATGATATCCTCTTTTGAGCACTACCGAAGAGAATAGTATCGAGTCTGTCATATCTTGGGAATGATATCCATTCTCCGATAAGCACTCAAGAGTCCAAATATGGCCCTCATCTTAGATTCGAGGAAAGGCAATGACTTTATATTAAACATGTAATACACATATTTGTTTATAAGGATGTAATGTGTAATAAGGAATTGCAAGATAACACATTGACAACTTACGAATGGTGCATCATGGATGAGAGTACAGTAGGCTCAGTCATTGTGATTGTAGGCCTCCCATCATTTGTGGTACCCTATTGCGATCTTCTTTTGTGTAGCTCAACTAAAATGACTCGTCGTCTATCTACTTCACCTTGCTCCTCATCCATAGACAAAGTATGTGCAGGTTGGATCAGATTTTGTGGCGATCTTATTTTGTGCAATTCAACTAAAATGCGTATCTGATTCGAAAGAATACTTGTTATCTAGCTTAAACAGGGTCAAGACCAGAACTAAAGACAAGTATGTAGGTAGTCTTGATCAATGGAGTGAGTCCATGATCATCTGGGGATCTACTACATATATATTGGTATAGTGCTATAGAAATGTATTCCCGTTCCTAAAAGTAATGTTGAATGAACGATTCAAACATACCAAAGGTCACTCAGATGAAGTAGAAAAATAATGAAAACAAAGTGACATATCATGGTCTCAGAAAGCAGAATGGACCTTATCAACATGCACAAAATGTATGACTACCTTCGATGCATAAGTTAAGGGGTATAGGTTATTCGTCAACTTTTGCTTTGAACAGTTGCCAAACATTAATATGAGAAGTAGATGGGAACTATAGACAAGTGTAACTCTTTTCAAGCTATATGTTGCAAGGA
The DNA here is from genome assembly GCF_056163025.1 of Triticum urartu. Taxonomy (NCBI): domain Eukaryota; kingdom Viridiplantae; phylum Streptophyta; class Magnoliopsida; order Poales; family Poaceae; genus Triticum; species Triticum urartu. The sequence continues at coordinate 43,203,532 of NC_141874.1, read as the reverse complement.
AAAATTGCTCTTAAATCTTTCGGTACATGGGAACTACTCTCAAAATGCTCTTAAATAAGTAGGATATATATGTGCATGTTTGTGTCTTGCGCACGCGTGTGTGTGTGTGTGTTTGTGTGTGTGTGTGCCCGTGCGTGTTTGTGTGTGTGTTTTGTGTGTGCGTGTGTGTTTTCTAACATATTCAACTAAATTTTCACATATAACATGCATTAAATATAATTACATACATCACAAAATTGTAACACAATAACATTGCAAGGAAGAAAAAAACTATAAGGCTCTACTACAATTGTAACGAAATGATCCATGACATGCATAGCTTATTTGAAACTGTAACATTACTATAAGGGAATGGAGCTCACTGCTATAGCCACCACTGAGACCCAAGACCGAGGAGTGGGAGACGCGGCGGGCAACATGGCAAATGGCGGGGCAGAGCAACCCCGGCACCACCAGAACTATGGCGGCCGACACAGATAACCGGATGGAGGAAGGGGAGGATAAATCAAAGGCCAGCGGGCTTCAAGACCATATGGTCAGACATGAGACGTCTACACAGACGGGTCTGATATAATGGTTGTGCAGTGATTACAATCGGTCCGACTGAACCATCAGGACAACTTATCACTGACGTGTCAAAGTTAGACCAGTCCGTGATAATCACCGAGCCGAAGCCGACAAATTTTGTTACCCTGGCGAGTGACGAGTGGTCGGTCAGTTATAAAGGTTATCACTGTCGCGTGGTCAATGAATGGCAGTGTTGTTCGGATCTGTAGTAGTGCAGAAAGAGCCACAAATTCTATGAGTAATGACTCCATTTTAGTAAGAACTCCATATCAAAGACGCCAATGGGACATAAGCTTTGTTATATAATTTGCTCAAGTGTTTTGTAAGCAAAGCTTGGTTCTGAATCTGGTGCTTAATGATACCCGTACCGCCATTCCCCGTCGGTCTACATACCAGATGGCATACCGACAATGACTTCTTTGGGCTATCTGCATTGCCACGCCAGAGACATTGCTGGTCAATTCTCATTATATCATGGGGTCTAGAGACTACAAAGATAGTATATTAGCCTAGATGAAATGGCAGACCTCAAAAGTTGCAATATGGCATCTTGTGAGAGAAGAGAAGAGCTAGCTACCAATCTCCTTTCCATTATATCAACCAACGACATTAAGTCCGGGATCTTGGTGTTGGAAATATGCCCTAGAGGCAATAATAAATTAGTTATTATTATATTTCCTTGTTCCTGATAATCGTTTATTATCCATGCTAGAATTGTATTGATAGGAAACTCAGATACATGTGTGGATACATAGACAACACCATGTCCCTAGTAAGCCTCTAGTTGACTAGCTCGTTGATCAATAGATGGTTACGGTTTCCTGACCATGGACATTGGATGTCGTTGATGACGGGATCACATCATTAGGAGAATGATGTGATGGACAAGACCCAATCCTAAGCCTAGCACAAGATCGTGTAGTTCGTATGGTAAAGCTTTTCTAATGTCAAGCATCATTTCCTTAGACCATGAGATTGTGCAATTCCCGGATACCGTAGGAATGCTTTGGGTGTACCAAACGTCACAACGTAACTGGGTGGCTATAAAGGTGCACTGCGGGTATCTCCGAAAGTGTCTGTTGGGTTGGCACGAATCGAGACTGGGATTTGTCACTCCGTGTAACGCAGAGGTATCTCTAGGCCCACTCGGTAGGACATCATCATAATGTGCACAATGTGACCAAGGAGTTGATCACGGGATGATGTGTTACGGAATGAGTAAAGAGACTTGCCGGTAACGAGATTGAACAAGGTATCGGGATACCGACGATCGAATCACGGGCAAGTATCGTACCGATAGACAAAGGGAATTGTATACGGGATTGATTGAATCCTTGACATCATGGTTCATCCGATGAGATCATCGTGGAGCATGTGGGAGCCAACATGGGTATCCAGATCCCGCTATTGGTTATTGACCGGAGAGTTGTCTCGGTCATGTCTGCATGGTTCCCGAACCCGTAGGGTCTACCCACTTAAGGTTCGATGACGCTAGGGTTATTAGGAAGACTTGTATGTGATTACCGAATGTTGTTCGGAGTCTCGGATAAGATCCCGGATGTCACGAGGAGTTCCGGAATGGTCCGGAGGTAAATATTTATATATGGAAAGTTGTTGTTTGGGTTCCAGGAAAAGTTCGGTTTTTTTCCGGTATTGTACCGGGAAGGTTCCGGAGGATTCCGGAGGGGTCCGGAGGTCCGGAAAATGTTCCACCACGTCCAATACAGCAGCATGGGCTGTAGGGGGGCTCCGTAGCCTTAATGGGCCAGGGGCACCAGCCCCCCCCCCAAGGCCCATGCGCATGGGAGAGGGGAAACCCTAAGGGGGAGGGCCTCCACTTGACTTGGAAGGCACTCCTCCCCCCTTGGCCGCCGCCCCCAACCCTATATGGGATCTAGGGGGGCCGGCCCCCTCTCTCCCCACCTATAAATAGTGGAGGGGTGGGAGGGCGGCCACACCCTTGCACCTGGCGCAGCCCCTCCCCTCCAATACATCTCCTCTCCGCGTGAGCTTGGCGAAGCCCTGTCGGAGAACTGCCACTCCATCACCACCACGCCGTCGTGATGTTGTTGGACTCTCTTCCTCAACCTCTCCCTCCTCCTTGCTGGATCAAGGCGCGGGAGACGTCTCCGTTCCATACGTGTGTTGAACGCGGAGGTGTCGTCCGTTCGGCACTAGGATCATCGGTGATTTGGATCACGACGAGTACGACTCCATCAACCTTGTTCTCTTGAATGCTTCCACTTAGCGATCTTCAAGGGTATGAAGATGCACTCCCTCTCTCTCGTTGCTAGTATCTCCTAGATTGATCTTGGTGACACGTAGGAAAATTTTGAATTATTGCTACGTTCCCCAACACTTGGGCCTATAGTGTACCCTGGGTAAACGAAGGTAAGTGAAAGGCATCTTACCCAATTAACACTCAATCAAATTGGCCAAATGAGAAGCTACATCATCAATCAAATTGATAAGCAACATGGAGAACGAAAATTCACTTTCAAACAAGTGGATTTAGCAACAAAAAAAACTTGTAACATTCATTTCTGGGCCGGAAGTTGAGAATCAATATCCGGCATAACCAACAACATATCACCAGCATACTGCGCAATTGGATAGTCCGGATCATGAGATGGGGTTGGAGAATACAGCTCCCCACAAAGATACATGTCATCGAGGACAGATTGAAATAAATCTGCTGGCAAGACAAATAGAAGTGTCAATTAACAGTGGTACTGAATCCCATGTTTGCATTGTACTGCTTAATGGGGCACACCATTCAAAAGGATGGAAGGTGTTCGAGAGGATAAGATCTCCTTGATCCAAGCTCCCCATTTCTCATCAAACCTTTAAACTCTAAAAATTTGCAGGATAGCGTCGTGTTCCATAGTGTCAAACACTTTCTCAAAATCCACCAATGCCATGATATTTGCCTTTTGACTTTATATTTCATTAGAAATTCAGTTCTGGCCAATCGGAGGACGACATGCGTCATTTTTTTCCAGAATATTCCTAAAACCTCCCAAATTTTCAGAAAAAAAAAAATCAACCATAGCTTCAAGTTTTATGAAACTCTTGGCATATTGGTCATCATGAAGCCTCGGATGCAGAGGCAAATGCATGGATGGACACAATACCTCGTCAGGCGAAGATATCACCGCGATCGACACACCGATGACCGAACGTTCACACCGATCGACACACCGATCACTGATCAAAGACATACATCCCCCACAAAAAAGGCTGGAGTATAAATTAATAAACCACTCGTACTTATGATCGTCTCTTAAGAGAACTGCTTGTTGGTGGCGAAGGTCTGGCCGAAGCCCCAGCCGGCGGGAGCGGCGTTGGGGAAGGTGAGCGTCTGGCCGTCGGTGCTGGTGACCTGGAACGAGAGGCTCTGGCCGGTGAGCAGCGCGTTGGACTGCCAGTTGACCCCCCAATTCCTGGACATGGGCATCCACCCGGTCCTGGACCCCTTGATGGACACGGACCGGATGGAGCCCACGCCGCCGACGTTGCTGACGAGCACGAGCTCGAAGTAGTCGTGGCCGTTGACGGTGAACCTGACGCCGCCCTTCTTGGCGCAGGGCACGCGCTGGTAGAGCACCGGCACGATGCCGCCGCGGTAGACGCCGATGTTGAGCCATGCCGGCTCGGCCATGTCGAAGTGCTGCCGCGGCGGGTTGCACCAGCCGCCGTCGTCGTTGGGCAGCGCGTAGTTGGGCGGGCAGAGGTTGGTGGCCGTGATGGTCACCGACGCGCCGCGGATGCAGAACCGCGGGTCCGCCGCGTAGTCGCACCTGATCCGGTAGCACTGCCCGCAGGAGGCGCCGTCGTTGAACAGCGCCGTGCTCAGCGCCGCCGTGTTCGTGCCGTACCCCGTCGAGTACAGGTTCCCGTACCCGCATGCCCCGCCTGCACGCATCGCAATCGCATCATCAGCTTCTTTCTGTGTGTTCATCACGATTGAATGAAGTTAACTACACTTGCGCGCGTACCCATGGTTCCCGAGGCGTCGCTGCCGCCGTAGAAGGTGGCGAAGGCCCTGTTGACGCCGGACGCCGAGAAGCCGGAGGCCGTGCTCCAGAGCAGGCACGTCGCGACCGCGAACAACACGAAGAGCCGAAGAGACGATCCAGCTGACGTCCCCATGTTACAGAGATCAATGAAGCTCGTGGTATCGCTAGTGGCCGGACATGACAGGCAGATCTAGGAGTTTAAGTAGCCATGCCTTGCACTGCACTGGGACCTGCTGGGGGATGGAAGCCCGGAGGAAGCTCTGCTGGCGCGTTGCGACGGGCCGTGCCCGTGCATGCATGTGGGCGTGCATGCACAGATGCGGCTGGAGTGCGTGCTCTTTCGGGAGCCGGGGTGACGGGGACACGAGCTGGAGCGGTGGCGGTGCTGGCGAGCGGCATTATTGGTCCAGGCCGACGCATGGAGGCTCGTGGGAGATTCTATCGGGAGAGCTCTGGCCATGTTCCCGGGTCAATAAACTGTTGGGCGCCTCTGACGTGTGTCGGGTCGAGGCTGGATAGATGCATGCGGCGTTTAATTTCGATCTGTCGGCGCCCCTCCCCCGCGTAGATCCGGGCTTCGTGTCTTGCCCTGTGCTGCACAGTCAAATTCGGCGCTTCTTTTGGCCGTGGGTACACATGGGGAAACTGTTTCCTTGGATTTTCATAGGGCCGGTTTTCTTTTTCGGGTGAGAAACAAACAAGATGCCCAGGAGTTAATATAGTCCGGGTTCACTGAGTTCAAGATCAAATCTGAAGAAATGATGGAGCCTTGTTTGGATGTCTGTATTGAAGGGCTCCGTATCGGGAAAGATCCAACATCCGATGAAAAAACGCCACCTTTCCCTCGTCTCGCTCTTGAAAGCAATCGAGGGGCCGCATCTACTAGGCCTCCTCCCCTCCCGTCGCCGGGCAAAGCCTAGTAGGTGTTGGCAACGGTGGGGTCCTCTCTCTCTCCCTGGCGCGGTGGAGTTTGGTGCTGGCTGGCGGCCCTGCATGGAGGCATGGGGCTGGACCAGGGCGGCTCGGCGGCGCCTCGGTTTCCTTGGCGGCGGAGTGTGCTTGGGACGAAGGCGAGGGGCTGCCAAATCCGTGTGAAGTGGCTCCTCTCGACGCCATTTCGCAAGCAACACGGGTTGTGGTAGCGCGGGCTAGCCGTCTCCGGTGGCTGTGGGTGCTTGTGGGGATCCAGTGTGGTGGTGCGCATTGGTGTGGCATGGCTGACGGTGGAGGCCGTGGGCGGTGCGGGTCTGTGGGGGGCGGTGTCGTTCTTTGGCAATCGTGCCTCGCAGGCGACGCTGAGTGGTGGTAGCGGTATCTCATCTCCTCGGTCTATGCCGATGGCATGGCGGTGACCGGGGGCTCGCACTAGGGTGGATCTGTTCAGGACCCGAGGTGAGTCAGAGTTGCAATTCCGGGTAGGTGAGATTGGGCTCGATTCGTGTGGTTTTCGTGGGTTGTGAGGTCTCTCCCGCCATAGGAACGGTGGATGTCGGTGGTGGTCGGGACATAGTTCATTATCAGGCTGTGTGACGTCAAGGGCCACGGACATGGTGTCGTGCGAGGGTGCTTGGCGACGGCCATTGGGAGTCAAGGAGTTGTGCCTGATAACTGATACGTCTTTGTCGTATCTACTTTTCCAAACACTTTTGCCCTTGTTTTGGACTCTAACTTGTATGATTTGAATGAAACTAACCCGGACTGGCGCTGTTTTCAGCAGAATTGCCATGGTGTTGTTTTATGTGTAGAAAACAAATATTCTCGGAATGACCTGAAACTCCATGGAACATCTTAGAAAAAATAATAAAAAATCCTCGCCAAAGATGAAGACCAGGGGGCCCACACCCTTCTCACGAGGGTGGGGGCGCCCCCCCCCTAGGGCGCGCCCCCCTACCTCGTGGGCCCCCTGGAAACCCTCCGACGCCAACTCCAACTCTATATATTTGCTTTCAGAGAGAAAAAACTAGGAGAGAAGAAATCATCGCGTTTTACGATACGGAGCCGCCGCCAAGCCCTAAAACCTCTCGGGAGGGCTGATCTGGAGTCCGTTCGGGGCTCCGGAGAGGGGGATTCGTCGTCGTCGTCATCATCAACCATTCTCCATCACCAATTTCATGATGCTCACCGTCGTGCGTGAGTAATTCCATCGTAGGCTTGCTGGACGATGATGGGTTGGATGAGATTTATCATGTAATCGAGTTAGTTTTGTTAGGGTTTGATCCCTAGTATCCACTATGTTCTGAGATTGATGTTGTTATGACTTTGCTATGCTTAATGCTTGTCACTAGGGCCCGAGTGCCATGATTTCAGATCTGAACCTATTATGTTTTCATGAATATATGTGAGTTCTTGATCCTATCTTGCAAGTCTATAGTCACCTATTATGTGTTATGATCCGGCAACCCCGAAGTGACAATAATCGGGACCACTCCCGGTGATGACCATAGTTTGAGGAGTTCATGTATTCACTATGTGCTAATGCTTTGTTCCGGTTCTCTTTTAAAAGGAGGCCTTAATATCTCTTAGTTTCCAATAGGACCCCGCTGCCACGGGAGGGTAGGACAAAAGATGTCATGCAAGTTCTTTTCCATAAGCACGTATGACTATATACGGAATACATGCCTACATTACATTGATGAATTGAAGCTAGTTCTGTGTCACCCTATGTTATGACTGTTACATGATGAACCGCATCCGGCATAATTATCCATCACTGGTCCGGTGCCTACGAGTTTTCCATATACTGGTTCTCGCTTTTTTACTTTCCTGCTGCTACTGTTACAATCACTACAAAATACCAAAAACATTATTTTTGCTGTCTTTACTTTTGTTGCCGCTACCACCACTATCATATTACTTTGCTACTAAACACTTTGCTGCAGATACTAAGTTTCCAGGTGTGGTTGAATTGACAACTCAGCTGCTAATACTTGAGAATATTCTTTGGCCCCCCTTGTGTCGAATCAGTAAATTTGGGTTGAATACTCTACCCTCGAAAGCTGTTGCGATCCCCTATACTTGTGGGTTATCAAGACTAATTTCTGGCGCCGTTGCCGGGGAGCATAGCTCTATTCTTTGAGTCACTTGGGATTTATATCTGCTGGACACTATGAAGAACTTGAGATATCCAAAAACCAAGATCTATCCCTCAACTACGAGGGGAGGTAAGGAACAGCCATCTAGCTCTGCACTTGATTCACCTTCTGTTATGAGTAAGTTTGCGACACCTACACCTGCTTCTGCTATTCGTTCTGATATGTCGCATGTTATTGATGATGCCACTTCTGCTATGCATGATACTTATGATGAAAATGCTTCTATGCCTGATACTACTGTGCCCCTTAGTGAATTTCTTGATGAACAAATTGCTAAGGCTAGAGAAAAAGAAATTATTGAACTGAATACGATGATGATAGTGATGATGAAAATATGCCTGTTAATCCTGAGGGTTATCTTTTTGATATGGGATCTTCTGCCGCTATTTTAGCTTGCAAAGATAGATATGAGCTTAAGAGGTTATTAGTTAAATGGAACAAAGAATCACTTAGAGATAAAATGAAACCCGACCCTGCTTTTGCTACTTCACCTATATGTGTTCCTGATAAGGATTATGAATTCTCTGTTGATCCTGATATAATTACTCTGGTTGAATCTGATCCGTTTTATGACTATGAATCTGAAACTATTGTGGCACATCTTACTAAGTTAAATGATATAGCTGCCCTGTTTACTAATGATGAGAGATCACGTTACTTTTATATACTCAAAATATTTCCGTTCTCATTAAAGGGTGATGCTAAGATATGGTTTAATTCTCTTGATCCTGGTTGTGTGCGTAGTCCCCAGGATATGATTTATTACTTCTCTGCTAAATATTTCCCTGCTCATAAGAAACAAGCTGCTTTGAGGGAAATATACAACTTTGTGCAAATTAAAGAAGAGAGTCTCCCACAAGCTTGGGGGAGGCTTCTCAAGTTACTTAATGCTTTGCCTGATCATCCTCTTAAGAAACATGAAATACTTGATATCTTTTATAATGGACTAACCGATGCTTCCATAGATTACCTGGATAGTTGTGCTGGTTCTCTTTTCAGGGAAAGAACACCGGATGAAGCTGAAATTCTATTGAATAATATGTTGACAAATGAAAATAATTGGGCACCTCCTGAGCCAGCTCCTGAGCCATCTACTGCTCCAATTACAGAGTCTATTCCTAAACCAACTCCGAAGAAGAGAGGTGTTATATTCCTCAGTCCCGAAGATATGCAAGAGGCAAAGAAATCTATGAAAGAAAAAGGTATTAAAGCTGAAGATGTTAAGAATTTACCGCCTATTAAAGAAATACATGGTCTTAATATACCGCCTGTTGAAGAAACATATGATCTTAATTCTTTATTTATTGAAGAACCTCCTGATCCCGATATCCCGACACAGGTAGTAAAGGTAAATTCTCTCTATAGATATGATAAAGCTGAAGTCCCTCCTACTAAAATTGCTAGTCAGTGCTTGGATGAGTTTGATAACTTTATGTTTAAGCAAGACGACTTCAATTCTTATTTTGGTAGACAATTAAAAGAAAATGCTTACATGATTAGACGCTTGGGTGATTATATGGCTAATATTAAAGGTGAACTTAAACTTGTTAGCAAACATGTTGGGGGACGTAGCAGAATTTTAAAATTTTCTACGCATCACCAAGATCAATCTATGGAGTCATCTGGCAACGAGGGAGAGAGGAGTGCATCTACGTGCCCTTGTAGATCACGAGCGGAAGCGTTCAAGAGAACGGGGTTGATGGAGTCGTACTCGTCGTGATCCAAATCACCAAAGATCCTAGCGCCGAACGGAGGGCACCTCCGCGTTCAACACACGTACGGAGCGAGGACGTCTCCCGCGCCTTGATCCAGCAAGGAGGAGGGAGAGGTTGAAGAAGAGGGCTCCAACAGCAGCACGACAGCGTGGTGGTGGTGAAGCTGCAGTACTCCGGCAGGACTTCGCCAAGGTCTTACGGAGGAGGAAAGGTGTTGGGGAGGGGAGGGGCCGCGCCTTGGATGTTGTGTGCAGCCCTCCCCTTGCCCCTCTATTTATAGGGGAAGGAGGAAGGGGTCCGGCCCCCTCTAGATGAGATCTAGAGGGGGGCGGCGGCCAAGGGGAGGGGGCTTGCCCCCCAAGCAAGGGGGGCCCCCTTTAGGGTTTCCCCCCAACCCTAGGCGCATGGGCCCAAAGGGGGGATGCGGCCAGCCCATGTAGGGCTGGTTCCCCTTTCCTCTACAGCCCATTAGGCCCTCCTAGAGAGGTGGCCCCTCCCGGTGGACCCCCGGAACCCCTTCGGTAGCCCCGGTACAATACCGATATGCCCCCGAACCTTTCCGGTGACCGTATGACAACTTCCTACATATAAATCTTCACCTCCGGACCATTCCGGAACTCCTCGTGACGTCCGGGATCTCATCCGGGACTCCGAACAACATTCGGTAATCACATACAAGTCTTCCTAACAACCCTAGCGTCACCGAACCTTAAGTGTGTAGACCCCACGGGTTCGGGAGACATGCAGACATGACCGAGACAACTCTCCGGTCAATAACCAACAGCGGGATCTGGATACCCATCTTGGCTCCCACATGCTCCTCGATGATCTCATCGGATGAACCACGATGTCGAGGATTCAATCAATCCGTATACAATTCCCTTTGTCAATCGGTATGTTACTTGCCCGAGACTCGATCGTCGGTATCCCAATACCTTGTTCAGTCTCGTTACCGGCAAGTCACTTTACTCGTACCGTAATGCATGATCCCGTGATCAACCACTTGATCACATTGAGCTCATTATGATGATGCATTACCGAGTAGGCCCAGAAATACCTCTCCGTCATACGGAGTGACAAATCCCAGTCTCGATTCATGCCAACCCAACAGACACTTTCGGAGATACCTGTAATGTACCTTTATAGTCACCCAGTTACGTTGTGACGTTTGGCACACCCAAGGTACTCCTACGGTATCCAGGAGTTGCACAATCTCATGGCCTAAGGAAATGATACTTGACATTCAAAAAAGCTACAGCAAACGAACTACACGATCTTTGAGCTAAGCTTAGGATTGGGTCTTGTCCATCACATCATTCTCCTAATGATGTGATCCCGTTATCAATGACATCTAATGTCCATAGTCAGGAAACCATGACTATCATTTGATCAACGAGCTAGTCAACTAGAGGCTCACTAGGGACGTGTTGTGGTCTATGTATTCACACATGTATTACGATTTCCGGATAACACAATTATAGCATGAACAATAGACAATTATCATGAACAAAGAAATATAATAATAACCATTTTATTATTGCCTCTAGGGCATATTTCCAACAAAACATGCTTCTATGGTTACTACTCAAGTAGAACAAGTACTTAAGGCTCAAAAAGAAGTGCTTGATGAAATGAATAGTAAGAAAAATGATTATGATGTTAGAGTGGCTACTAGAACTGGTAGAATGACTCAGGAACCTTTGTATCCTGAAGGCCACCCTAAGAGAATCGAGCAAGATTCTCAAAGAAATAATATTGATGTTCCTATTTCTTATAAAAAGAAGAAGAAGAAAAATGATAGAACTGTGCAAACTTCTAGTGAACCTATTGCTAAACCACCTGATAATCCAAATGATATTTCTATGTCTGATGCTGAAACACAATCTGGTAATGAACATGAACCTAGTAAAAATATTAATGATGATGTTCATGATGATGCTCAACCTAGTAATGATAAAGATGTAGAAATTGAACCTGCTGTTGATCTTGATAACCCACAATCAAAGAATTAACGTTATGATAAAAGAGACTTTGTTGCTAGGAAACATGGTAAGGAAAGGGAACCTTGGGTTCAGAAACCCATGCCTTTTCCTTCGAAACCATCCAAGAAAAAGGATGATGAGGATTTTGAGCGCTTTGCTGAAATGATTAGGCCTATCTTTTTGCGTATGAGATTAACCGATGTGCTCAGAAAAAATCCTTATGCTAAATATATGAAGGATATCATTACTAATAAAAGAAAGATACCGGAAGCTGAAATTTCCACCATGCTTGCTAATTATACTTTTAAGGGTGGAATACCAAAGAAACTTGGAGACCCCGTAGTACCTACTATACCTTGCTCCATTAAAAGAAATTATATTAAAACTACTTTATGTGATCTTGGAGCCGGTGTTAGTGTTATGCCTCTCTCTTTATATCGTAGACTTGACTTGAATAAGTTGACACCTACTGAAATATCTTTGCAAATGGCTGATAAATCAACTGCTATACCTGTCGGTATTTGTGAGGATGTGCCTGTTGTGGTTGCAAACGTTAATTTTTTAACGGACTTTGTTATACTTGATATTCCCGAGGATGATAGTATGTCTATTTTTCTTGGAAGACCTTTTCTTAATACTGCAGGGGCTATTATCGATTGCAACAAAGGCAATGTCACTTTTCATGTTAATGGTAATGAGCATACGGTACACTTTCCGAGGAAACAACCTCAAGTTCATAGTATCAACTCTAATGAAAAAATTCCATCGATTATATTTGGAGGTTTTGAATTCCCTCTTCCTACTGTCAAGAAGAAATATGATATTCTTATTATTGGGGATGTGCATATCCCCATTGAGGTAACTTAGTGTTATTCGAAATTTCTCCGGTTTCATGATTATCAGAACGAGTTTGTTAACAAGACTTGATCAACCTTGTTAGTGGATTCTTTTTGATGAGCATGAGATGGATGAAACTAGAAGCACAACCTTCTGTACCCTCTCTATACTTTCTGTTATTTATATTAAATAAAGTAAAAAATAGTATTTTCTGTCTGTTTCCTGACTTATCCGTGCAATATAAAAATATCCCAAAAATAAAAGTCCTCAGAATGCCATGCCAATTTAATATGATTTTTTTGGGAATATTTGAGGATTTACTGTGCAAAAATTACCGCGGGAGGAGCTGCCACCTGGCACGAGGGTGGTGGGCGCGCCCCCCTGCCTCGTGGGCCCACAGTGGCCCTCATCCACTTATCCCAGCACCCATCTTCTTCCTCTATCTCACACAAACCCGAAAAACTAACTCAAGTACGAGTTCCAGCCACTTTTACTGTGATTTTCGATCTCCTTGCTCAAAGCACCTCTCGCAAAAACTACTTGGGGAGATTGTTCCTTGGTATGTGACTCCTCCATTGATCCAATTAGTTTTTGTTCTAGTGCTTTATTCTTTGCAAATTTGTGCTGCATAGGTGACCATGTTCTTGAGCTCGCATGTCAAATTTATATGGTTCCAAGTAGTTCTAATGCTTGATATAGGCTCTAGGCACTTGTAGGAGTAGTTGCTATCAATATCATTGAGTTTGGTTTACTTTTATTTTGAAGTTACTAAAATTTCAAAAAAAATCAGAGAAAAACAATATGCTTAGGAAGATGTTCCAAGGTGGTTCCTCTAAGAATCAAGGACCCGGAATTGCTATGCGCGATGCTGACGAGGATCCACCAAGAGACGCTCCAGTACGGCCTTGCGAATGGCCGTCGGAAAATTTTATGGACCGTGCGGGAATTAAAGATGAATTCAAAGCATATTTGCGCAATGCCGGTCTTGAGGATTTTGAGGCTAACAAATGCCCCCAGTATCATGATCTCACAAGTTCATTTGTGAGAAGGTTTGAGTATTCATCTTCGCGTAATTCTCCTTCAGTCATGTTTGATCTCTATGACAAATCTTATACCATGGACTTAGAGGATTTCACTTCTGCTTGCAAACTTCCATCATGGGGTAGTGTTAGGGATCCCCCTAAATCTGAATTTAGAAACTTTCTTGCTAGTATAACTGTGGGGAAATCTAGAGATATAACACAGGCTACCATAGGGAGCATTCACTTTCCTGCTATACATTATTTTGCTCTCTTCATCGGTAGATGCATAAATGCTAAGGATGAAGCATGTCACATGTGTGTCCCTGATCTTAGCATTCTTAGGAGTGTTGTGTTAGGAGACCAATCTTATCATATGGGAGCCATTGTAGCTCGTACGTTGCATCATAATAGACATAATGGAGATTTCTTTGGAGGAATTTTTGCAACCGCCTTAGCTCATTTTCTTGAAATAGACATTCGTAAGGGTGATACGGAGTTGCCTCCTGCATATTTAGATTATAACTCTATGGCTTCGCACCAGTTTGTCGAGAGGCCTGAATCACCTCTTTTACATCGTTTAATTTTTGATAAACGACGTGTTTTCCGTATTACTCTTCCTGCTCCTGCCTTCTTTGATTCATAGACAAAAGGAAGATATGTTATTACCAGAGAGGAGGCAGAAGAGTACGAGAGGAGAGCGGAGGCAGCTCGACTCCACGCTGCAGCTCAGCAGGCGATAACCGCTGCACATCAGTATGATCCCAACTATTCCTCCTCATCACAGTACGACCCCAACAACTATTATTATGGATATCCGCCAGGCCAGCTGTGGCCATAGACCAACTTAGGCCAAAAGCCTAAACTTGGGGGAGTACGTATTTCTCACCGACATTACATTTATGTTAACACACACTCATTGCTGGATGTCGGTGCTCATATTTTTTCACTGTAATATACATGCTAGTTTATTTTCTTTTTCCTGCTTTCTTCTTGTGTGTTTGTTAAACCTTAAGAAAAAACAAAAAGATTAGTAGTAGTTTATTTTTCTGCTGTAGTAGTAATAATTAAAAAGAAAACCCAAAAATATTTCCCGTTCTTCTTTTGCTTGTTGGGAGCTTTCCCGTGTAAATAGTTTTATTTCTTTTCTTTTCTTTGAGGGTCCGTAGGAGAAGACCATAATCAAATTGTTGAAGTGGCTCTTATATGCATTATTGTTGATTTAACCAAGAGCCCATATTGCCTTGTCTTCTCCTGTTTATTGAATGCTCGCAGATTCCAGCTTAGTCCAATGCACGTTCACTCTTATTATTATTCACACCGTTCGGTCGTGCAAGTGAAAGGCAATTATGATGATATATGATGGATTGAATGAGATGAGAAAAGCTGGTATGAACTCGACCTCTTTTGTTTTTGTAAATATGATGAGTCCCTCGTTCTTGATTCAGCTTATTATGAATAAACATGTTTGCAATGACAATTAGAGATCATAGTTGATTGTGCCATGCTTGATTAGCTATGAGTTATAATGGTTTACCTCGTGTGCCAACATGCTATTGAGATGATTATGATGTGGTATGATGGGGTGGTATCCTCCTTTGAATGATTTAAGTGACTTGACTTGGCGCATGTTCACGCATGTAGTTGAAACAAAATCAACATAGCCTTCATGATATTTATGTTCATGGTGGATTATATCCTACTCATGCTTGCATCCAATGTTTATTAATTTTAATGCATGTACATGGCTGTTGTCGCTCTCTAGTTGGTCGCTTCCCAGTCTTTTGCTAGCCTTCACTTGTACTAAGCGGGAATACTGCTTGTGCATCCAATCCCTCAAACCCCAAAGTTATTCCAGATGAGTCCACTATACCTTCCTATATGCGGTATCTACCTGCCGTTCCAAGTAAATTTGTATGTGCCAAACTCTAAACCTTCAAATAAACATTCTGTTTTGTATGCTCGAATAGCTCATGTATCAACAAAGGTTGTCCTTATCTTCCGTGTTAGGCGGGTTATTCTCAAGAGAAGTGGACTCCGTTCCTCACTCACGAGAAAATGGCTGGTCACCGGGATGCCCAGTCCCATGCTTTATGCAAACTAAATCAAAATTAATTGCAAACAAAACTCCCCCTGGGACCTGATGTATGCTGGAGGCACTCGTTGTTTCGAGCAAGTCATGGTTTGATGCTTGTTGGTGGAGGGGGAGTATAAACTTTACCATTCTGTTTGGGAACCGCCTATAATGTGTTTAGCATGGAAGATATCGCCATCTCTTAGTTGTTACATTGACAATGAAAGTATACCGCTCAAAATAAAATTTATCTCTATTTCAAAACTGAGCTCTGGCACCTCTACAAATCCCTGCTTCCCTCTGCGAAGGGCCTATCCATTTACTTTTATGTTGAGTCATCACCCTCTTATTAAAAAGCACTAGTTGGAGAGCACAGCCGTCATTTGCATTCATCACTGTTAATTTATATTGGGTATGACTATTATTGGATCTCTTTTACCATGAATTACAATGTCTAGTCAGTCATTGATCTTTAAAGGTGCTCTGCATTTATGTTTTGCGGTCTCAGAAAGGGCTAGCGAGATACCATCTTGTTATATCATATTATGATTGTTTTGAGAAAGTGTTGTCATCCAAGATTTATTATTATGACTTGCTAGTTGATTATGCTATTGATATGAGTAATGATGAGACCTGAGAATTATTGCAAGTGTGGTTAGTTATGATCTATGCTGAAAACTTGAATGTTGGCTTGACATAGTTACAATAACAAGAGTAAACAGAGTTTGTAAAAGTTTTTCTTTCTTTCTTTCAGTTTGTCAACTGAATTGCTTGAGGACAAGCAAGGGTTTAAGCTTGGGGGAGTTGATACGTCTCCGTCGTATCTACTTTTCCAAACACTTTTGCCCTTGTTTTGGACTCTAACTTGTATGATTTGAATGGAACTAACCCGGACTGATGCTGTTTTCAGCAGAATTGCCATGGTGTTGTTTTATGTGCAGAAAACAAATATTCTCGGAATGACCTGAAACTCCACGGAACATCTTAGAAAAAACAATAAAAAAATCCTCGCCAAAGATGAAGACCAGGGGGCACACCCTTCTCACGAGGGTGGGGGCGCCCCCCCCCCCAGGGCGCGCCCCCTACCTCGTGGGCCCCTTGGAAACCCTCCGACGCCAACTCCAACTCTATATATTTGCTTTCGGAGAGAGAAAACTAGGAGAGAAGAAATCATCGCGTTTTACGATACGGAGCCGCCGCCAAGCCCTAAAACCTCTCGGGAGGGCTGATCTGGAGTCCGTTCGGGGCTTCGAAGAGGGGGATTCGTCGTCGTCGTCATCATCAACCATCCTCCATCACCAATTTCATGATGCTCACCGCTGTGCGTGAGTAATTCCATCGTAGGCTTGCTGGACGGTGATGGGTTGGATGAGATTTATCATGTAATCGAGTTAGTTTTGTTAGGGTTTGACCCCTAGTATCTACTATGTTCTAAGATAGATGTTGCTATGACTTTGCTATTCTTAATGCTTGTCACTAGGGCCCGAGTGCCATGATTTCAGATCTGAACCTATTATGTTTTCATGAATATATGTGAGTTCTTGATCCTATCTTGCAAGTCTATAGTCACCTATTATGTGTTATGATCCGGCAACCCCGAAGTAACAATAATCGGGACCACTCCCGGTGATGACCATAGTTTGAGGAGTTCATGTATTCACTATGTGCTAATGCTTTGTTCCGGTTCACTATTAAAAGGAGGCCTTAATATCCCTTAGTTTCCAATAGGACCCCACTGCCATGGGAGGGTAGGACAAAAGATGTCATGCAAGTTCTTTTTCCATAATCACGTATGACTATATACGGAATACATGCCTACATTACATTGATGAATTGGAGCTAGTTCTGTGTCACCCTATGTTATGACTGTTACATGATGAACCGCATCCGGCATAATTATCCATCACTGATCCGGTGCCTACGAGTTTTCCATATACTGGTTCTTGCTTTTTTAGTTTCCGGCTGCTACTATTACAATCACTACAAAATACCAAAAACATTACTTTTGTTGTCTTTACTTTTGTTGCCGCTACCACCACTATCATATTACTTTGCTACTAAACACTTTGCTGCAGATACTAAGTTTCCAGGTGTGGTTGAATTAACAACTCAGCTGCTAATACTTGAGAATATTCTTTGGCTCCCCTTGTGTCGAATCAATAAATTTGGGTTGAATACTCTACCCTCGAAAGCTCATCCCCTATACTTATGGGTTATTCAACCCAAATTTATTGATTCGACACAAGGGGAGCCAAAGAATATTCCCAAGTATTAACAGTTGAATTGTCAATTCAACCGCACCTGAAAGACTTAATATCTGCAGCAAAGTATTTAGTAGCAAAGTAATATGATAGTAGAGGTAACGGTGGCAAAAGTAATAGTTTTGGTTTTGTAGTGATTGTAACAGTAACAACGGAAAAGTAAATAAGCAAAGATCAATATGTGAAAAGCTCGTAGGCAATGGATCAATGATGGATAATTATGTCGGATGCGATTCCTCATGCAATAGTTATAACATAGGGTGACACAGAACTAGCTCCAGATCATCAATATAATGTAGACTTGTATTCCAAATATAGTCATAGGTGCTTATGGAAAAGAACTTGCATGACATCTTTTGTCCTACCCTCCCGTGGCAGCGGGGTCCTATTGGAAACTAAGGGATATTAAGGCCTCCTTTTAATAGAGTACCGGACCAAAGATTAACACTTAGTGAATACATGAACTCCTCAAACTACGGTCATCACCGGTAAGTATCCCGATTATTGTCACTTCGGGGTTAACGGATCATAACACATAATAGGTGACTATAGACTTGCAAGATAGGATCAATAACTCACATATATTCATGAAAACATAATAGGTTCAGATCTGAAATCATGGCACTCGGACCCTAGTGACAAGCATTAAGCATAGCAAAATCATAGCAACATCAATCTCATAACATAATGGATACTAGGGATCAAACCCTAACAAAACTAACTCGATTACATGATAAATCTCATCCAACCCATCACCGTTCGGCAAGCCTACAATGGAATTACTCACGCACGGCGGTGAGCATCATGCAATTGGTGATGGAGGAAGGTTGATGATGACGATGGCGACGGATTCCCCTCTTCGAAGCCTCGAACGGACTCCAGATCAGCCCTCCCGAGAGAGATTAGGGCTTGGCGGCGGCTCCGTATCGTAAAACGCGATGAATCCTTCTCTCCGATTTTTTCTCCCCGGACGTGAATATATAGAGTTGGAGTTGAGGTCGGTGGAGCACCAGGGGGCCCACGAGGTAGGGGGCGCGCCTAGGGGGGTAGGCGCGCCCCCCACCCTCGTGGACAGGGTGTGGGCCCCTGGCCTTGATTCTTTCGCCAGTATTCTTTATATATTTCAAAAATATTCTCTATTGATTTTCAGGTCATTCCGAGAACTTTTATTTCTACACAAAAATAACACCATGGCAATTCTGTTGAAAATAGCGTCAGTCCAGATTAGTTCCATTCAAATCATGCAAGTTAGAGTCCAAAACAAGGTCAAAAGTGTTTGGAAAAGTAGATACAATGGAGACGTATCAATGCCCCCCTCGGTCCACCGGGACTAACTGGGTCACAGGGGTGGGGCTCCTACAGTGGCGGCGCCATCCCAAACTCCACATCTGATACAGGGCTAGGAGTGCAATAGTTGGGTTCTAGTCCAGATGTATCTCCTGGCTCGGTCAAGTAATGGTCGTAAGCGTACAGTCCCAATGGCTTAATTGATTCATCCTAGCAGGTATATTTTTCGTAATAGTGCAAATAGAAGGGTTTCTTTTTTGTATGAGAATGAGCCTATACCTTGCAAACATATATTACCTGGCTGGGGGGGACCTAACCAACCTGCCCCCTGTGTGGCTGCACCTGATACACATGCTCAGGGCCGGCTCTATGACATACTACAAGCAAGAACATTGCAACCTTTTCTTCCACGGTTACATATACACTATCATGGATTCCACATCTCTCTCATAACATGGTGCATAGGTCATGGATGTTCCGTTTAGTAAAAAGCAATTGATCATAACATGTGTAGTAACAGATCTAATGCAAGAGCACATGTTTCAACAAACAATTTTGGCAAACAATTGTTTTCTTGTTCCTTATTTTATTCTCTTCATTTATGCACTCAACCAAATCTAAGTGGTCTAGCATGAAGTTGTACAGTGCAATTATCTAGTTGTAAGCATGCCAACAAGACATCACATACACACATGCATAGCAAAAACATAGGGGGTTTCATATGTGTAGCTTAAATCGGCATGCAAATAGATGAACACTTCACTAATCTGCATAATTTTAGACAAAAAATTTAACTCTTTGCTACAACTGATTAGGGAAAACATAGATGTTTTTAGGGTTTCTATATTGTGCTCGGCGATCCTTGATCAAATTGATTTTGTGGATCATCTATCCTAAGCCCTAAATAGCTCATGAACATCGTCTCGTGGCGAGAGGTCGTTGTTTCCAAGTGAAAGGAAAAGAGGGAAGAAGAAAATGAAGTGAGACTTTGATATGGGGTCGAGTTGGTTTGGGGGATTAAGTTCAGGGGATCTGTAGTATGAAGAAAATTTTAATCCCTTAACATTATAGAAATGGGATAAGGGATACGTTTTGGACTTCTAGAATAAGGAATCTACTAGAGATGCCCTTATAACTTGTTATAGCGGGAGCAGAACGTCTCCTGAAGACACGAGTTGACACGGCCTCATTGAAGCCCATGAACAACTATTATTAATATCTTATTCTTTTTAATATAGATCTTCAAAATAATCATGTCACTAATTTATACATAATTAATTTAATAAATAAAGCAATAAAAATGTGTGTTACAAAATATACTCACATATACAAAAGAAAAACAAGTACTTGCATGAAATGTTCACGTAATTAGAGGATACCTTGTGCATTGCTGCGGGAACCCATTGATAAAAAAATGAGTTGATCATAAGAGAACTAAAAGTAAACATACATATGACTTGTTACATTTGATTATGTATAGTTGTAAACATATTTATTGAATATAAATAGAAAAATTGAATGGAAAACGTTTTTCATGCATGGTTGAATGTTGTGGTAGATCTTTTCTCATACATAATTACATGTTGAGGTGGGCCTTATCTCATTCATAATTATATGGTGAGACAAATAAGTTAGTGGGACGACTTTCTTAGATATATAAGATTCTAAAAAAGACCTAACACCTTTTGAAAAAACTATTTCATATAATCTAAAAAATGTTCATGCATTCCAAAAATATTCAAGTAATTAAAAATATTCATGCATTTTCTGTGAAAAAATGTAATTAATATGTTTTCAAGAAATGGTCATGTAATTAAATAAGTTATTAAATGTAATTAAAGATATTCATGCAAATTTAGAAAATGTTCACACGTTTTCAAGAAATAGTCATGTAATTAAATAAAGAATTCATGAATGAAACTTCTAAAATATTGATAGTTTTTTTAAAATTAAATGAATACTTCTAAAATATTGATGATTTTTTAAGTTATTCATTTAATTTGAGAGGTGTTCACCGCTTCTAATAATATAAAGAAAAGGGATATTGAAATAAGAAAATAAATTGGAAAAAAGAAACAGAAACACTAAAAATGAGTAATCAAAAGTGGAACAAAACCAACCAAAAGAACCGAATCCCGAAAAAAAATACAAAAAGGCACTATAACTGGATTTCGAGAAAAATCACATAAAACCGGGAAGAAACCACAGAAGAATGCATGTTGGGTTGACTGCCCGACTACGGGCGACCGCTGAGTACTACTTACACTATGCGAGACTAGTAATTTTTATTTAAGGGGGCGAGCCTAGTAAATTATACGTGCTTTCCACATTATATATATATATATATATATATATATAGGGTCGCGCTATTCGTCACCCTGGGTGAGGCATAGTTATTCTTCACCCCCTCTATTTTACCATCAATGCATCATAAATTTACGTTCCGTAAGTTTTGTCTTATTTCCGACGCAAAAAGAGACTGTAAGAAAATATATAATCGCTGTAAAAAATATTTTATGTTATGTAAAATTACAAACATAAAAACATAGTTTAAAATACACATAAACTGCAAATTTTCTTGTCTTATGATCTATATTTTTATTTTCTTATGTCAAATTTTACGTAGTGAATCAATAGGAATGTAACTATTCGAATTCAAAATATAATTTAATTATGAAATGATCGTAAGATTATCTCAGGTGAAGAATAACTTATTCTGCACCCTGGTTGATGAATAGTAACACTATATATATATATATATATATATATATATATATATATATATATATATATATAAAGCATGTGAAAATACATTTGAATATGTATTTTTTTTCTAGAATTGTGTTAGACAAGATCCAACTTGACTCTTACCTCTCTAGAATCCAGATTGTTCTAGTTCCTTTTTACTAGAGTATCAGATAAGCATGTGGATAGATGCTTCTAGAACACGGGAGATTGTAAAGTTGGTGGTTCAATTAGAAGGCCACATGGCAAAATTCTATGAGTTGAAAACTTTATCCAACGGTTGACAATGCTTGGATTTACCATCTCTTGATCGTTGGATGGGCATATCCAGTGACTAATATTTGAAGTTATTGACACACTATATAGTGGTATAGATATAGATATGGGCCTCCTTATTCATCGACCAGCGCGAGGGGAAGAGAGCAACTAATCAAAAAGTACTCGTTCGGGAGCCCCCACAAGGGTCACTTGGTGTGCTCTCAGTCGCCGTCACGTGTCGCACTCTGGGCGCTTCCTCCAAATTTTTATTTTATTTTTATGTACATGTTTTTGGCTTTTGGATGATTTTTTTGGTTTTTTAGTTTTCCCCTTGCTTTTCTTAGGATTTGAACAAAAAAACTGCGAATAACATGTTTTTTTGCCTTCCGTGAGAGGCACAGATTTACTTCTCATGAAGGCACGAATTTGCTTCCGCGAGAGGCACTTCTTTTTTCGCTTCACGAGAGGCAGGGATTTACTTCTTGTGGAGCCACGAATTTGCTTTCGCGGGAGGCACGGTCGTGCCTCTTGGAAAGGGAAAAACATGTTTTTTTTGTTACACGATAGGCACGAATTTACTTCTCATGGAGGCACCATCGTGACCCTTGGAAAAGGAAAAATATGTGTGCCTCTTCGGAAAGGGAAAAGAGATGCTCCTGGTTCGGATTTTTTCGTCCGATTTTTGTGTGAAAAAAATTATCGAACCTATCAACATTGGATCTAGATTTGAATATCTCGACGCGAGGGATCTGATGATGAAAACGGTTCGAGATTTAGACGCACGGTTTAAGAGATAAAACTTTTTGAATAAATGAATTTACGAGAAAGGGAAACAATCACAGGTACGCACGCGCAGCGAGTCACTTGTCGCAACCTAGCAAGGTGGGAGTGATCTTTCAAACGAGTACTCCTTAATTAGTGATTTCATGCTATTTATCACGCAAGCGAGTGGATGAGTTGAAACGCACACTGTCCCGCCGCGCGCCCTTTTGGGCCGGCCCATCCAAAGGCAGGGCGCCCCCTTTTTTCAAAAACATTTCTTTTTTCGCATATTAAAATACAATTCGAGGTTTCCATAAAAATCATGATTTTTAGCAAAACTTATAAATTTAAAAAAGTATATCTCGCTTTCTTTTCATAAAATCATCGATTTTAAAAATATGGAAAATTTGAAAAATGTACCAAATTCGAAAAAATCACTACTTGGAAAAATGTTCATGAGTTAGAAGAAATGATCAAAGATTCGAATAATGTCCTTGAATTCTGAATTTGGTTTATTAATTCATTGATATACAATTTATTAAATTTGATGGACTTTTTAAAAATATGCTGAACAAATGTTGAACTAGATGATTTTTTAAACCGATGATCCCTTTTTGAAATTCATGAATTTTTGTGAATTGTGATTTTTTATTAGTTTTAAGAATAATATTCTAATTTTCTGAAAAACTTAATTCAATTATTTTTTTCTTATTTGATGAACATTTTGGCATTTGACGAATGATTTTTGGAAATTATTGAACAAAAATTGTTCAAAATTTTAAATTGAATTTTTGGATTTGGGAAAAGTTTTAAAATGAAAAATAAAAAAGGTAAAAGAAACACGCTAAAGAGAAAAATAAGGAAAATGCATAAACAAAAAAGAAAAACTGAAAAAAAAAGGAAGAGTGATCCTGCGGTACTTGGGCTGGTGTAAAATCATATAGCGAGCATGAGGGGTGCGTGTTTGGTCCACAACTATCCACCTAGGCAGGAAATATGCGAAATTACTAATTAAGAGCAATCTTTGTAAAGATTACTTGTGCCTCCCAAGGTTGCGGCATATGGCGCACTTCACGTGCGCCACTTGCTGCAACATATGAGTTTTTTTCTTTTTTCGTAGATTCATTTATTCAAAACGTTTTATTTCTTAAATCGTGCGTCCAAATCCCGAACTATTTTCACTGTTAGATTGCTCGCGTCGAAACCTTCAAAACTAGATCTCATGTTGATAAATTTCGATGAAAGTTTTTACAAAAAGAGAATATTTTTTTTCTTTCCGAAAGAGGCACGATGGTGCCTCCTGCTGAAGCAAATCGGGGCCTCTAGGAGAAGTAAACACGACCGTGTCTCTCGCAAAAAGAAAAAAATGTGTTTTTTTGCCTAATTTTTTCCTCGGTTCTTTTTCCCAAAAGCTAAGAAAACTCAGTCGAAAACCGAGAAGCCGAAATAATTCAAAACAAAACCATCTAAAAATCCAATAATGTGTACGGAAAAATAATGGCCCAGAGCGTGCTCTCAGCCCACCCAAAGCAACCCTTGCGGGGCTCCCTAACGAGCACCCGGAAATAGGAGACGCCACAAGATATAGCAATGGAAAGTTGTATTCAGCCCTCGTTACATCGAATAATTCTAAATTAGTAGGTTTTGTTCACTCTATCAGCTTTGTATCGGCAAAGTTACAGGGTAATTTTCCTTTAGTGGTAGCATTTTTGGCTACTTGTAGAATTTCTAGCTTCAACTTGTTTTCCACCTTTTTATCTTATATTTTTCTTCATTTCTTCTCTTTCATCGATTTCTTAGTTACTTTCTAGTAGTTTAGCTTCATGTTTATTTTAGAACTTTCATGAATATTTTAAAAAATATGAACATCTTTGAAATAGGTGAATTATTTTTAAATTTCATAAATATTTTTAAGTAATTAATGAGCAATTTAATTTTGTAAATGTTATATTTTTTCTTATGAACATTTTGAAATTCTGAAAAACAACATTGATGATTTTTTAAGTCCCCGAAATAAAAAGACATAAACCCAAACATGAAAAGTGTAGATTTTAAAAACCATACAAAAACCGGTGCAAACCATCGCTAAGGAAGTATTGGGCCCAACCAATATAGCGTGGGGTGTGTGTTTCACCGCAGATACTTTGCTTAAGGCGTAGAATAGGAGATCCCATCATCAAGGCAAGAGAATATCCATCTACACCGGTGCAACGCGTGTTTGACCTACATGCCTCTATCTATCTAAATGAAAAAGTGTTTCCGCATTTTTTTTCTTGAAAAATGCATGAAGTCTTAAAAATGTTTATACATTTTCAAGAAATGGTCATGTAACTAAATAAAGTATTCATGGCATTTTTTAGAAAAAATATTCATGATTTTTTGCAAAGTCTTCACAAATTTTTGAAAAATATTCATGATTTTTTAGGTAAAACATTGTAAGGTGTACTTGTAAAACTATGTTTTGGAAGCATGTTTATGCATAGGGTCAGTTGAATCTACGAACCATTGCATTAAAATACATCGCTCGCATGTTGTCTTCTTCCTCCAGCCAACGGATTTCTTCATCCACCAACCGCTCTGCCTCTCCACCTCAACCTTCTTGCCTCCCTTCCTCTTCTTCGCCTACGACGGCACGCCTCACTGTCCCTCGCAATGTCATCCTTGCCTTTGGCGAGAGGGCTCTAACTTATTCGGCCGAAAATCATATCGAGATAGCAGTTGTTGTGCCTAGGAGTTATTGATACAGCCTTATAAGAGGGAAGCGTCCACTTGAAACATCATTCTTTTGTTCTTGTCATCATCTACCGCCACCTAGTCTCGCCTCTTCTCTTCCTACCGTCCAAGGGGGCGCCGATACAACAACATTCCTTGAACGTACCCCTGCGATCGGCGACCTGCACAAGAAGCAACACCGCTGCAAGGAAAAATTCCCCCTGTGATATTTATTTCCTTGATAGATCGGTTTGCCATGTTGTCAAAACTGGAGCTAGATACTATGCTGGTTTTTATCCATATGTAAATTTTGGTATATTTATCTTGGTCATTCCTGTTGTCTCCTCAAACGCCCGCGGACGCGTCTGGACGCATTCGCGGGTTGTGACTGGGCACGTCTCAAATTTCACGAGTTGCATCCGAACATCTCATGCTAGATTCTTAAATCCATACAAAGACATACAAACGAAATAAACCCATGCACTACGTCGATCACCTAGCTGCTCCTTGTTGGAGATGTCGACGATCTCCGTGCCTGGCTCCAGTAGCATAGAAAGCAGCTGCAGCTCCGGCTTCTCCGGCGCCTCCGCTCCGGTCTCCTCCTCCTCTATCTCGGCGTCGAGTTCAGCGAAGAGCGCGTCGGACACCGCCTGCTCCTGCCGGAGGTAACACCCGGTTGGCCTCCACATAGGCCTTATTCTGGATGGACTCCAAGATGGTCTGCTGCTCCACCATCTCCTCCGATTGGGCAACATCAAACTCCGCCCCCGCCTGCTCCAGCTTCTGCTCCTGCTCCGGCTGCTCCGGCTGCTCCACCTCCATTGGAGCCAGCTCCTCTCCCTCCTCCCCCCCCCTCCCGGCTGCTCTTCCTCCTCCTTCGGCTCCGTAAAGTCCGGAGGCAGCCCAGCAGCGATGCAGGCGGTGCACGCGGCTTGTCTCGCCCAGATCTCCTGCTAGATCTCGTACCGGTGCTCTGGTGTGAGCATTGCGTAGTAGGTGATCTTCCTCCGGACCATGGCGGAGCGCCGGAGCGTGGGTAGAGCGCCGGGTTCGGACTGGCGGCGTGGAGAGTGGGGAGGTGGATGGGCTAGGGTTGCGAGGCGCCGGCCAGCTTAAATAGACAGATTTGGTCTCGGGCAGCAAGCCGGAGCGGCGCCACACGGCGTTCACACCGTGGCGATGGACGCGGCGTCCGTCGAATCGTTGGGTTTCCGAGCGAGTCCACGTGGGACCCTATAGTCAGTGCGGCGTGGCGTGTGTTCCCGGGTGCGACTGAGCACCTCCATATCCACTCCATATTTGGATTGGATATGACGGGTGCCGGTCAGCCCGGACGTTTGAGGTCCGTTTGAGGCGCCCGTCTGGCTCAATTTTTGCGACCGGATAGTGATCTAGCGACCCGTCCGGACGTATAAGACGGGTTTAAGGCACCCGGCTGTAGATGCTCTTACTCTGTTTGTGTTTCTCAGGTGGACGTGCGTTGGGTGCTAGTACAACTGAAGAGCAATCTCATCGATCCCTGTCAGTCTGAAACACTCAACGGAGCGAAAGACTGACTGAGACTGAAACTGAAACTACTCGGAGGCACGCATGTGGACTGGACGCACAAACTGGCGGTCGTTCCAGGGTCTGGCTGGCTCCCTTTCCCACGGCCACCGGTCACGCTTCTTCACATGGCGAAACCGGTCAGTTTCACCTCAACTTCAACACGAGTTTCTCGGTGATTTCCGTTCGAGCTGTGGTCTGTGGAGCAAGTACTCCTACATGTGATTTTTCCGGGAAATCACCACGCACGTAGGCGCTGTTACGTCAACGGTGTTTCTCGTCGTAAACAAAGCGGAAGAAGAAGCAGCGCAATGACGAGCTCGAACACAGTCACATGTCGCATCAGACTCTTTATAATATTTATTATTTAATTTAAAGTACAGGACCGTTGTTTGTTTTTCTAGCCCATGAACGCGCGTGCTGCTGCTAATTAAGAGGGTGCTTGGATACGTTTTAGTCCCATGACTAAAAGTAGTGGGACTAAAACTTGCTAGCCTCACCCATGCTTGGATCTAAATACTAAAGAGACTAAAATCAAATTATTGAGCATTTATTATCCTCCAAACCATCCAATCCAGAACTCGCATGTGTTAAAGTAGAGGAATTAAATGAGGAGAGAGAGGGCTAATACATATTTTAGTAGGTTTCCTATGACTAAAAGTTTTTAGCCTCAAGACTGGGTGCTTGGAACTTTAGCCTCTAAAAGAGACTGACTAAAAATAGTCCCTTGGATCCAAGCACCCTCTAAAATGCCGCGGTAGGTGGTGAAAGTTTGCCATTTATTTGTAATTATACCTGTGCGCAGTAATGTTACTCGATCATGCGTCTTTTCTTCTCCGTCATTCAGGTTCACGCATACAAACCTCTGACAGATGCATCACATGTCTGATCGATCGGATTCAAAATGAGAGGAAAAATACAAATCCCGTGGTATACAGCTGCTGCTTGTGTGTCGAGCCGACCAGCAGGCAAAATGATCTTGTCACCAGTATTTGGATCCACTCGACAAATCTGCAGTAGCATGTCCTCTTACTGTATAGTGCAGTAGTACCTTTTGGCGGTATATGCGCAATCCAGAAATTCCTAGGGGCACATACCTATCCAGCCATGTTAGTTGTCTGATTGTCTCGCGATACGCAAAGTTCTTGGATTTCACACGAGGGTAGTTTCTGAAACTAACAATTTTATACTAGATCATAGCTTATGAAACTTATCATATCGTACCAAGTTCCAAAGTAGGTTCTGAAACTTACGATTCTGTCGGTAGCTCGTACCAATTTTTAGAAGTTGAAATTTTAAAAACTTGTCAAATATATTCAAAATTCGTATGTTCTGGAACTTACGATTATGTTGGTAGCTCGTACCAAGTTATGAAACTTCAAATTTGATAAAATTTTAAAAACTTGTCAAACATACTCAAAATGGATAAGTTTGGAAACCTATGATTCTGTCGGTAGCATGTCGTCTTACTGTATACTCCCTCCGTTCCGATGAATAAGGTGTATTTCATTGCGTTAACACAAGATTTTGACCAATAATTACTCTTTTAATTTTTGATTTATGTGATACAAAATCACTATCATAATAAAGTACTTGTTCAACATTTTTTCAAATGCTTGATTAACATTCTTATATACATGATCAACATTTTTTAATATTCTTCTTCGACATTTTTCAAATACCTATTCAATAGTTTTTAAATATTTGTTCAACATTTTTCAAATACTTGTTCAATATTTTTTCAAATGCTTGACTAACATTTTTGTATGCATGATCAACATTTTTTCAAATACTTCTTCAATATTTTTCAAATACGTATTCAACAGATAAATGGGTGCATGCACCTGTCGGCCTAGAGGAAGCAGACTGGGTGCCAATCGGCCAGCAGTGGGCCGACTGGGGCCAATCGGCCAGCAGTGGGCCAACTGGATCCAATCGGTCGGCAGTGGGCCGACTGGGGGCCAATCGGCCAGTAGTAGGCCGACCGGATCCAATCGGTCAGCAGTAGGTCGACTGGGTAATATTTTTTTTAAATATGATTACGGCGTAATATTTCTAAAATTTAATATAAAAAATTTATTATTTAAAAAAATAGCGGTATATTACACCGTCACCCCCGCACCTGTGTGATTCGTAAAAAGCATTCTAGACAGTGTTTCTAGGAGTAAATCTTGATTTATTTTACCACCCCCCTTCCCCCATCTTTTGTCAATCGGCTTCGTCGACATCTAAAGGAGTGGGGAGCCATCCCTTTGTAGTTTTCAGTTCTTGTAGGTCACGGTTTTCCCTAAAGTCTTGGTTCTCCAACGAGGTGGCTACGATGATGATGCATTGTAATAAGGTTCCTTCGGGCTCCTCCTAACTTGACGATTTCTGTCTGATACTAATGAATGGCTAGTTAGGGTAAATGTTGTTGGGTCTGTTGGTTATCTTCGGATCTGGGTAGTTGGTGTGTCCATCAGAGGAAGCAGTTGGCTGGATTTTCTAGCACGACTTCGACCTTTTCTCTTTGTTTGTTTTGTGACAAGGTCTAGGTTCTCCGACCCTTCAGATTGATGGTGAAGGATTGAAAGCATCCGTTGCTTGTGGTGTTTCTCTGACCAATGTTCTTTAATTTCAGTGGTTACCGGATCTCATTGTTCATGGTGAGTGGTTGTTGTGGTCTTCAAAGCCTTGTATGAAAAGATCGTTTGCATATGTCTATTTCGCTTATTGCTTGTTCGATGCAAATCAATGCTTCGGTAGACGATGAACGATCGAAAAAGAAGACGTTAAATATGATTATTTTTTTGGTGTAATTTTGCATTTTACATGTTGTATTAAGTCAAGTTGTCATTCCATTCCTCTTTTTGGAGGGATACAAAGGGAATTATGAGGATTTAGAAGAACTGCACCTTACAATGTGGAATTTTGTCAAAAAATAAATACACCTTATATAAAGGAACGGAGGGAGTATAAGATACGTATAAGATGCTCTCTGAGGGTCTTTTTTATAAGAAAAAATACCTAACCAAATGAACTATATTATTTATTAATGAACAAGACTGTCAACCAACGTAGTGCCCCCTTCGTTCCATGACATCCAATCAGTTCTCCTTGGATTCCATTCCAATCTCCCAATCAGTGAGAAATATACGGTCGGATGAGATCTCGAACGTTGTCCCTCCAACTCAGGCTCAATCGTACCATAATACGTCTGGGCTCAACACTTTTCTTGCTCCAAGACCACCCTCTAGCCCTCATGTAAAATAGATGATAGAATTGTAAACAATTATAGAATGATTTAAGCTGAGGAACATAGAGGTCTCTCCCACAATTTTTGCCATATATACCTCTGAAATAGTCTTGAAATCACACGCCACTAAGCAGTTTTTTAAACCAAGTACGTGGTTTAAGTTTGCTAACGAACACGTCCAACATGACCAAGTGTTTAATGATTATAGTTAACGCCTTAGCAGGTCAAGTGCAACCACCCCTTAAAACTACTTAACCGAAATTAACCTAACCTCCAACATAATAAGGCTTCACGAACGACCGGACCACTGAGGCACTGAGATGGACCAACCGCGTGAAGATCAAGCACACTATATAAGTAGCTGAGACGATGCAGCAATCACAACAACCAGCACCACAGACACCAAGAATCTTTCACTGTCTCACGCACGCAGAGCCACTCGCACATTTTTGGCCGGCGATGGAGGTGACCCCGAAGCACACGCAGGCGGTGAGCGGGTGGGCGGCCATGGAGCCCTCCGGCGAGGTGGTGCCCTTCGCCTTCAAGCGCCGGGAGAACGGCGTGGACGACGTCACCATCAAGGTGCACTACTGCGGCATGTGCCACACCGACCTCCACTTCATCAACAACGACTGGGGCATCACCATGTACCCCCTCGTGCCCGGCCACGAGATCACCGGCGTCGTCACCCGGGTCGGCGCCAACGTCTCCGGCTTCCGCCCCGGCGACCGCGTCGGCGTCGGATGCATCGCCGCCTCCTGCCTCGACTGCGACCACTGCCGCCGCTCCGAGGAGAACTACTGCGACAAGGTCGCGCTCACCTACAACGGCATCTTCTGGGACGGCAGCGTCACCTACGGCGGCTACTCCAGCATGCTCGTCGCCCACAAGCGCTTCCTCGTGCGCATCCCGGACGCCCTCCCGCTCGACGCCGCCGCGCCGCTGCTGTGCGCCGGGATCACCGTGTACAGCCCCATGAAGCAGCACGGGATGCTGCTGGGCGAGCCCGGGCGGCGGCTGGGCGTGGTCGGGCTGGGCGGGCTCGGCCACGTCGCCGTCAAGTTCGGCAAGGCGTTCGGGCTCAAGGTCACCGTCATCAGCACGTCGCCGGCCAAGGAGCGCGAGGCGAGGGAGAGCCTCAAGGCCGACGACTTCGTCCTGAGCACCGACGAGAGGCAGATGCAGGCCATGGCTCGGAGCCTGGACTACGTGATCGACACGGTGTCGGCGCAGCACTCGCTGGGGCCCATCCTGGAGCTGCTCAAGGTGAACGGGAAGCTGGTGCTGGTGGCGGCGCCGGACAAGCCGGTGGAGCTGCCGTCCTTCCCGCTCATCTTCGGGAAGAGGACGGTGAGCGGGAGCATGACGGGGGGCATGAAGGAGACGCAGGAGATGATGGACCTGTGCGGGGAGCACGGCATCACCGCCGACATCGAGCTCGTCTCCACCGACGGGATCAACGACGCGCTGGCCAGGCTCGCGCGCAACGACGTCCGCTACCGCTTCGTCGTCGACGTCGCCGGCACTGGCTCCAGGCTCTAGTCACCAGACTCTGGCTTGCTGCTCGTTCCGTCAGAAAGAAAGGATGGGTACCCTACTTCATTTTCAGATCAGTTCAGTTTCAGAGTATGATAGGAGGAAGTCCGTAATTCTGTCGGCATCCAATTGGACAGGACAACGTTCTTAATTTGTCTTCTGCAATTAAATTGTGGTAAAGTGCCACAAAAAAGGGAATTTCATCGACATCTGTATTATATATTTATTTTACTGTTTTGTATCTATATGTCAATATCTCATTGAGTTGTCAAACCTCAAGAAAAAATGATTAACTTGCGACCCACATAAAGATAACTTTTTTTAACAC
Source organism: Triticum urartu (assembly GCF_056163025.1). Taxonomy (NCBI): domain Eukaryota; kingdom Viridiplantae; phylum Streptophyta; class Magnoliopsida; order Poales; family Poaceae; genus Triticum; species Triticum urartu. The sequence goes on along the minus strand of NC_141874.1, from coordinate 43,171,558 downwards.
AAGACGGACATAGACGCTCATACATACACGCACCTCACATATACTCCCTCCATTCCTAAATATTTGTCTTTTTAAAGATTTCAAATAGACTATCACATACAGATGTATATAGACATATTTTAGAGTGTAGATTCACTCATTTTGCTTCGTATGTAGTCACTTGTTGAAATCTCCTGAAAGACAAATATTTAGGAACGGAGGGAGTATGACATCCTAGCCCTATGAGTACTTTCTTGGGACCAAACTGACAGATCATCTTGAGATTGACGAAATCGTCACAGATGTATTATCAGTCGACGGAGACATCTCCTCTCATTGAACGCGCGTAAAGATAGTTGGCTAGTAATGCATCCATCTAATACTAGTGTCACCACGAGCAATTTTGGTGAAGTATCCCACCCACGTTAGAACATGTATCATTGCAAGATGCGGTCGCGATAGCATGATAGTTATCATACTTCCGCACATATGGTCATGAAAACTATTGTGCACTAATTACAGGATATCTTGTGTTAAGGCTAGTTGATTGTGGAATACAAAGAAGGATGACTGTTGCAATATTGCGGTTTTAGGAGGGAGGTTTGATTTTGTTTGTTGGTAATGTTTAAGTGCTTGGCCATATTGGTTTCTTCCAATTCGGTCCTCTACTTCTTTATTACGGTAGTTTCAAACAAAACACAATTATTCAAAGTAAGCCGTAGATCACAAAGCAGGAAGTGAAAATCACCCGACTCTTAATGATCATATGTGTGTGTAAAACCATATATTTGGTCTCTATCCAACAATGTCTGACATAAATATTTACCCCACACAGCAATCTCTTAGTAACTTATTCAATATATCCCCTTGATAGTCGAAAGCTATATTTCAAATATTTCAAAAGTTTGCATATTTATGATATTTTTTGTAGCATATCTGATGCTCAAAGTTGTACGATGCCAATATCACCAACATATATAACACTCCAAACCCATTGTAGTACATGGCCTATGTAGGCATTGGAACTTAACTCCTCGCAACATGAGATACAGTCACGACGCGAGTACAACTCGATACCACATGTTGTAGCGCAAGGTGTACACCCACTATCTCGAATCCGTTAGCTACCTCTTTGTCTCTATCATTGTCACTATATACGAAGGTTTAGTTGGGTACAAAATGTTTAGATAAAGTTGTAGCTGTGCTTATTTTCGTAGTTGCCATTCACGATGTACAAGTACATGATGGTTGTCCTCTGATTATTTCAGTGACATTAATACAATATTGCAGTGTAGTTGTACTTTGTGTTTGGACATAGTAGTTAGTTGATGCTAACGGCTCTCATTAGGATCTTCTTTATCCAGGTGCATCTTGCTAAGATAGATACCAAGCACCAAGTACTAACATGACTACTACTCGTAGCATAGTCAATAATTGCATCGCACGGGCTCAATACATATTAAGTATATAAGTGTATATCATTAAGATTATGGTGTTGAGTTGATAATTTTAATAGGGATGGTTTGTGAACATAAAACTTTCATTACACATGCTAAAAAAGATATATATCGTATCATCTTATAAGCTTCATATGGTTTCACATATCTCTATAGAAGGATCCCTTGGTGATAACCTTCTCGAGATTACCTTTTTCTTGAAGCAAAACCTTCTACAGACAACCAACCAGCTCTTTATAACGTCATATATCTAGGAATGGAGGGAATACATAGGGAAGGAAAGGGTAAAGCTTATTGAAGTGATTATTATTCATTGTTTCATAAATGTAAAAAAGGTACCCCCTTTCAATTTGTAGAAAATGATTTCCAAGTTGAATCGTCTCGAGTCCATTTAATTTATGAATTTCTAAGAAAAATAAGGTAGCAATAACATGTCGAAAGCAGGTCTTGGCAGTAGTACAACACAAGGAGATAACTTGATGCTCGCTGCTCTTGGACGCCAGGTGCCCTTGCTAGATATCATAAAACTCTTCATGATGCATTTGTTCTTCAGGTGACAGTTCTACTGGGATTAGAAAGAAAAGGAAATTAAGGGATCGGGACATTAGGTATCAGACGGTAGACTCAAGCATAAGAGAAGGCATACAAATTCCGTGGCAACCACAAGTAAGTATGATACATATGTTCCAGCATACAAATTAAGTGACAAATTACAGAACAGAAACATCCTAGTTTATCCAATAAAAGTTGTTAAACTAGAGCTCCTAAAATAGCCTACTGAATCAATCATATATAGTACCTTTAACACATTCAACAGTTCTACGATCATAGGGATAGGGTGTGTGTGTCCATTCATAGGGTGAGTGTCGTGGTTTTGTCACGGCAGATGTCCTAGAAAAAGGACTTAGTCGTGGAGCTATCGCTACGGGTTAGCTTGAAGGGGTTAAAGCGGACACAAGGACGCAAGAGAGTTTATACTAGTTCGGCCCCTTCAATGAAGGTAAAAGCCTACTTCTAGTTGTGATGGAATTGATGAGTGTTTCGATGACTAGGGAGCGAATAAGCTTCGCCTATGTCTCGATTCGTTGTCTGTCGTCCTTGAACCGCCGCCGGGTCGTCCCCTTATATACATGGGTGACGCCTGCCGGTTCAGAGAGTCCCAACACCGGTTCATACTCGTATCCGGGTTGGTCTCTCCTTGTTCCTAACTCATATTACAAGTATGTGCACAAAGCTGATGTACGGCTACAGGTTGTAAACCGACTACGGGCCCTGGGCCTTTATCTGCCTCTTTGGGCTTTAACACCTTTGAACTACTGATGGAGTTAATCCGGCCCAGGTAGGCCGGTTTATGCCCAGTGGTAATATCCCCAACATTAGGCCCCAGATTGATTTGAACAGGTTCATGTCAATCCTTAGCAAAAATCTTCGTCTTCAACATCTTCTTGTAGTTGTTGAACCGCCGTGACGTCATCTTCTCTGTTTGCTATAAACCGGCATGACATCATCTGTCATAAAGAAAACATCCATGATATCTTCTTGTTTAATAGATTCGCAATGACCGAGGTGACCGCCCTACTTCCAAAATCTGCGGTCCCTTGATTCCCGTGCCTGACACATGTCCTTTGCCTTATAAATAGGCCCGAAGGGTCATTTCTTTTCTTCCCTTCGTTCCCTTCCTCTTCGTCTTCCTCGCGTCGCCAGTCTCAGAGCTCCGCCGCCGCCGTCATCTTCTGCATCACCCTTGGCCGCTGCATCAACTTGAACGCGCCAGAAAGCCGCGGTGACCTTCCGCGTTTTCCTCAGCTCTGGTAGGTCTTCTGTTCTTCTCAATATAGATCTGATCTAGGGCTTCGTGTTCTTGCGGTGTTCATCACTTGTTCATACTCATGTATTAGCTCCTGGATGCACATGTAAACCCTTGCTTTGTGTAGCAGTAACTTTCAGTATCCGCCGCTAGTTTCCTACCCAAAACCATAGATCTCACATATACTTCTGCTCATTGATTCAATACTCTTCTGCTTTGATCTTTGACTATTTTTCTTATTTTCTGAACTTGCTTCAGATCCAATGCCGTAATAAGATCTTGTGAAACCTGTTTCTGCATACTTAACCATCCGCAATCTCAATTGCTTCAATGTTTAGGTCAGGCGGTTTAACCTTATAGAAAATTTTCCAAACCGGTATATGCCATTAGTCCCCTTGTTGAACCGCCAGATGTAGGTTGCTTCATGAAACTCCGGTTTAGATAGGGTTGTTTCCGGTTTAACATTGTACATACCAGTGCATTTTAATCAATGCATTTTTGAACCGGGATCTTTTACCTTGTAGATTCTGTCATGGCCAAGCAAGTGTATGAGTGCAATTGGGTTCCTTCTCGCGTCACAGAGGCTGAACTGGACGATTTAGTCCTAATTGGTGCTTTAGGCAGTAAGGATACAATCCATTGGAGGGCTCCTGGCAAAGAATGCCCTCCCTCACCTCGAGAAGGAGAGGTTGTTGTTTTCGTAGATCACTTAGCCCGTGGCTTTAAGCCGCCCGGTTCTAAATTTTACCGGGATGTCTTAGCCGATTTCCAGCTCCATCCACAAGATACTGGCCCCAACTCTGTTACAAATATGTGTCACTTCCAAGTGCTCTGTGAAGCGTTCTTTCAAGAGGAGCCCACAGTGGAACTGTTCAGATACCTATTCCATCTAAACTGTCGTACTGAATTTACTGACAGCTCCAATACGGAGTTGGGTGGTGTGGCGATTCAGAAAAGGAAAGAGGTCACATACCCTCACGCAAAACTGCATAGCCACCCCAAAGAATGGAATCAGACATGGTTCTACTGCAAAGACACCTCCCCTGCTGGTGAGAATCCCTTGCCTGGCTTTCGACCGGAGCGGCTCAGCAACACACATCCTTCTCCACAAAGATTGACTGCACAGGAGAGAAGTAAATATGCTCCTCAGCTATCAAAGCTCAGAGCTTTTATGGCCAACGGTTTAACAGGGGTTGATCTTGCTCGCTGTTGGATATCATGGAGCATACTGCCTCTTAGTCTGCGCTCCGGTTTGATGCGCCAGTATACTGATCGTGTTGATGACCCACTGCGACACTCAAGACTCCAGCTCTCTGGTGAAGAAATCACAGAGGCTGTGCGTAAGATACTGAATGAACCGGAACACATCTGCGCCAGAACTGGCATGCTTCCCTTCTGTGCCACCAACAAACCGCCAGCTGTAAGACTTTGCCTTTCCCTTTACTGAATCTGTTATTGATATGGCTGGTCATTGTTTTTAATATCAGTGTCTCCATAATCAGGGCGATGATCCATTTTGGAGCAAAAAACTACCGCAGGAGAAGCCAGAAAAACCAGACAAACCGGAAAGAGCAGCCCGGCAAAAGACTAAAGCTGTGAAGAAGACTGCCCATAGGAAAAGAACCACCGCCTCTTCTAATCCGGCTCCTGACGATGAGGTTGATAATCCGGATTTTGAGGTAGAGCTTGACTCACTTGGTTTATTTTTCATGCGTCTTATTGATGATGATATTTGTCAGGATGATGTCGAAGCCAGCCACGCGGATGTTGCCGAGGTAATTATTCTCTCTTCCGATTCAGAAACCTTGCCTTCACAAAAAATCCGTCAGGCAAACCGGAAAGTTAAATTTTCTCATCCTCTTGCTTATTTGGATCCTAAACTTCTTATGAAGACCCAACAACACGAAGCTCGCCGCACCACCCGGCACAGCGGCCAAGTAGTTACCTCCGCCGGTTTACCGAACAGTCTGGTTCGGAAACGCCATTCCGAGGTCTCTAATTTGCTTGTCAGTGCTTATCCTAAAGCGGGCTGCTTTCGTCAACCTCTTACTCCGTCTGACTCCAATTATCAGGTTACTTCCCACTCATCTTCTGGCGAGTCATCACTACTCAGCTCCCACCGCTCAAAACGGTGTTTGGGTAAGCTATACTTATTGCAATGTTTGCAGTACATTGCCTTAGAACATATTCTGTATTTGATTTTGTTATCCTTCTTAGGGCCAAACCTAGGCCAAGCAAGAAGGCCCGCCTGGACAAAGCGGCCGAAGAGGATGTCGTTCTTGAAGCGGACAAGACACCCAACGCTGAAGCGGCTATTCCTGAGGATATTCCCAATGATCCACCGCAACAAGATGATGATCTTATTGCAGAAGAGAGACCCACCGACACCTCAGATCCTACCCATCAGCCTACAGGTTCCATCCGGATTGAAAGCTCCACCGGTCCAGCAAAGCCTACTGACAAGCCAACAGCTCCAGTGCAAACCGGCGGTACCAAAGATGATGAGGTTGTCATTACTGGTACTGGCCATACTGAGCCAAACAATCCTGTCGCTTTATCCAAACATTCTGCCAAGGAAGAACTTGCTGCCTTTGGTAAAGGCAAGTGGAACGCTGATCTGATGACTTACGCTGCTCTGAACGCCCAAGATATCCGTTCTGGCTATCTGAACCGGCTGTATACCAGCCGTGACTATGAAGCCGGTCTGGTCAACATGATGAAAGACAAATATGAGGTAATTTCCATATGCTCCTTCTTACTTGTATGCTTCCATTCCTGACTCTCCTAGCCCCCAAGGGCCGGTTTGGAATATTCTTTCAAACCGGGACTTAAATAATATAAATCTTGTTGCTTTGCAATTTGCTGATGTAGCCCCCAAGGGCCGGTTCAACTTTAGCGTAGTTAAACCGGTACTTTAAGTAATTGAAACTGCCGTATCAGAATATATATGATCAAATAGCCATCAGCCCCCAAGTGCCAAGTTGAATACTTGTATTGATCTTGGGACTTTGTAAACAATCGAAAGATGAAGGGGTAAATCGGGGGCCGCTTTAGATCAAATATGCATTAGCCCCCAAGTACTGAGCGCATAACTTGTTATGTGGTTGATACTTGAATCCTTCTACCAGTTTGCCGAAGCATATATCTGTATGCATGCAGGCGGAGCTGAAGACGAAAGAGAACCAAGTCATCGATCTTCAAGAAGCCCTGAAAACCCAACAAGCTGAAACCTCCAAAGCAAAAGAGGAATTGGCCAGTGCTTTAAGCACCATGGAACAACTTAAGGAAAACTTCAAAAAAAACGGGCGGACTGGGCCACTGAGAAATCCGCTTTGATCAAACGAGCAGAGGATGCTGAGGCTGCACTAAAACCAGTGGCAGATGAACTGACCAGCATAAAGCGGCACGTGCATGCCATGACTGCTGCTATCTTTGGTAAGCCAGTTTTCCTACTGAATTGGCTCTGCCTTCTGACAAAGTCGCTGACTTATTAACCCTTTATGGTATTTCAGGGACACGCATTGGTCACTTGGGGTCAGATGTACGGAAGAAGCTAAAAGCCGCCTATACATTGGTTGAACAATTGTATACTGGTGCCTAGCGGATCATCTGTACCGCCTCTCATAACAAACCGACGCCTACTTTGATTCAAGATACTCTGATGAAACTATCGGTGCTTCCTGCCCGGATTGAAGAGCTAAAGAAATCTACTGCTCGAACCGGCGCAATCAATGTTTTAATCCGGGCAAAAGCCTGGGTGCCGGATTTTGATCCTGTTGAAGCGGCTCAGGGCTATCCCAGCTTGAAGGAAGACAGATCAGAATTCGGTGAAGCGGATCTGCGAGCGATAAACCGGGAGGTGCGTCCACTAGCTTGTCAGTTGGCTGAGGAAGCAGAGTTGTCTCGTTATCAAGCACAATATGACAGTCAGAACAAGCGAATAGCTGCGCCAATCCATGAATCGGAAAATCTGATTCCTCCAATCCGTAAGCATACTTATGCTCCCGATATTGACCAGTTCTTGCTGATCCACGATGAAGCTGTTTTTCAGGCATTAATGGGAATCGACTGGACAACTATGGATTTCCAGTCACTGGGTAGGGATACGGAGGCTGAAGCGGCGCAGGACGACCCACAACCATCAGGCCAGGCTGGTGACCAAGCTTGAACCGGACGCCGATTTAAAACTGCCTCTTCTTCGCGAAAAACAATTATATTATTATGGGCACCATGTTGCCTTGTAATAGGCTAGCTGATACCTTTGATGTTGATATGCCTTCGTGCATAATTTGTTCTTCATGTGGCAATGAACTTTCCAAAACACTTTCTGAAATGAAAGATTCGTCAAGTGCCACCGCGGTTGTACCGTCAGGTGGAATATGATGTCTGCATATATGAAATCAAAACAAAATTTTAAGTATGACCAAATTTTGAGATACATAATGCCTGCCGTCATTGAGCATGAAGTTGGCTTGGCCAATCTTGAAGCGGAGTTTTGCAAACCCATACTGTTGGAGGAGATAACAGCTCCTGTATATATATATGACGCTCGTTTACCATGTAAACCGTGCCGGGTTACGATAAATACCGTGTTACTCCATAAGAGGATGTTAACAACGCGGATTAAACCGGTCAAATAGCCTCTGGATTGACGTGAACTGTGTTCCGTCAATTGAAAAAAAAATTGTCGGTTTAAGAAACACAATAAAAAGCAAAAAAAACCCCTTCAAAGAAAAGTATGAAGCAAAAGCAACGAAAAAAACGTTTGCCAAAAAAGACTTATTTAAGCTGATCAAATGGCGTAACCATGGCCAAACACGACCAAGCTCCCGTTAGGTGTAACTATGGTTCTAGTTAGCCAGGTCCCCAAGTGATTCTTGTGGCATTTTATGCCGACCAAATGGCGTGGTCATGGTTCGGGTTCGACCAAGCCCCCAAGTGATTCTGTGGCCTTAGGCCGATCAAGAGGCATGACTGGTTCAGACATGACCAAGTCCCCAAGTGATCTGGTGGCTTTCGCCTATCAAGAGGCATGGTATTGGTTCGGACACGACCAATCCTCCAAGTGATATAACACGATGCTTTTAGCAAAGCGAACTCAAGGGGTAAACCGAAGGCCGCTTTAGAGCAACTCCGTGTAACCTCACATGATGTAAAAGAACAGATACCCCGCTTTAGCTGAGGTTCCGGTTTATTTTACTTAATCATAATATATACATTGTATGTACATAAGTATAGCCAATGGCTCAGGTATAGTAAGGCCGAAGATGAGCTATATTCCACGGCCTGTTAGTCTCCTCCTCTGATGTACGTGAGTCCTTATGCTCTCGAATATCGATCAGATAGTATGACCCGTTGTGCAGATTCTTGCTGACCCCGAAAGGCCCTTCCCAAGGTGGGGATAGCTTATGCATATCAGTCTGATCTTGGATGAGCCGAAGCACCAAATCTCCTTCTTGGAAGGCTCTGGTTCTGACTCGGCGACTGTGATAACGACGAAGATCCTGCTGGTAAATCGCCGACCGGGCGGCTGCGATGTCACGCTCTTCATCCAACCGGTCCAAAGCATCTTGTCGTGCTGTCTCGTTGTCCGCTTCAACATAAGCCGTGACACGAGGTGAGTCATGACGGATATCGCTGGGGAGAACCGCCTCCGCTCCATAAACCATGAAGAACGGTGTGTATCCTGTTGATCTGTTGGGTGTTGTATTGATGCTCCATAACATAGATGGTAATTCTTCTACCCAACAACCCGACGTTCTCTGTAAAGGAACCATGAGCCAGGGCTTGATGCCTCTCAAGATTTCTTGATTAGCTCTTTCTGCTTGACCATTGGACTGTGGATGTGCCACTGATGAAACGTCGAGCCGGACGTGCTCCCGTTCGCAGAACTCCTTCATAGCACCTTTGGATAAATTGGTACCATTATCTGTGATAATACTGTGCGAAAAGCCAAACCGGAAAATCACCTTTTTGATGAACTGAACCGCCGTGGCCGCATCACACTTGCTAACAGGTTCTGCCTCCACCCACTTTGTAAACTTGTCCACCGCCACCAGGAGGTGGGTCTTCTTATCTCTGGACCTTTTGAAAGGCCCAACCATATCTAGCCCCCAAGTCGCAAACGGCCAAGTAATTGGAATCATCCTCAATTCTTGAGCCGGTACATGAGCACGTCTTGAAAACCTTTGGCAACCATCACATCGTCTAACCAGATCCTTCGCATCAGCATGAGCAGTTAACCAATAGAAACCATGGCGAAACGCTTTAGCCACCAGAGATTTTGAACCGGCGTGGTGACCACAATCTCCTTCGTGGATCTCCCGCAAAATTTCACGGCCTTCTTCAGGAGACACGCAACGTTGAAAAGCTCCTGATACACTGCAATGATGCAACTCACCGTTGATGACAGCCATGGACTTGGATCACCGGATTATCTGCCGGGCCAGAATCTCATCTTCTGGCAACTCGCCCCGGTTCTTATACGCCAGATAAGGAAGCGTCCAATCCGGAATAACATGAAGAACTGCCACCAATTGAGCCTCCGGATCAGGAATGGCCAAATCCTCTTCACCAGGGATCTTCACCGACGGGTTGTGCAGCACATCCAGAAAAACATTGGGTGGGACCGGTTTGCGCTGAGAGCCCAACCGGCTTAAAGCGTCCGCCGCTTCATTTTTCTGCCGGTCCACGTGGTCCACCTGATAGCCTCTGAAATAACCTGCAACAATATCGACCTCATGAGGATATGCTGCCATGAGTGGGTCCTTGGAGTCCCAAGTGCCAGACACTTGCTGAGCCACAAGGTCCGAATCACCGAAGCACTTAACTCGACTTAGATTCATCTCCTTAGCCATCCGAAGACCATGGAGCAAGGCTTCATACTCAGCCGCATTGTTAGTGCAAGGGAACATTAAACGGAGAACATAACAAAACTTATCACCTCGTGGGGAGGTTAATACGACTCCAGCCCCCGAGCCTTCCAACTGCCTGGATCCGTCAAAATGGATGGTCCAATACGTATGATCCGGCTTTTCTTCAGGTGCTTGCATTTCCGTCCAATCATTGATGAAATCAACAAGTGCTTGAGACTTAATCGCTGTCCGAGGCACATATTTCAAACCGTACGGCCCCAGCTCTATAGCCCACTTTGCAATCCGGCCAGTTGCTTCCCGGTTCTGAATGATATCTCCCAAAGAAGCAGAACTGACCACCGTAATTGGGTGCCCTTGGAAGTATTGCTTAAGCTTCCGGCTTGCCATAAAAACTCCGTACACCAGCTTCTGCCAATGCGGATACTTTTGCTTGGACTCAATGAGTACCTCGCTGATATAATAGACCGGACGTTGAACCGGATGCTCCTTACCTGCCTCCTTTCGTTCCACCACAACAGCCACGTTGACCGCACGAGCATTAGCAGCAACATATAGCAGTAACGGCTCCTTGTCAATGGGAGCGGCGAGCACAGGCGAATTGGCCAATTGCCGCTTTAAGTCCTCAAACGCTTCATCAGCAGCAGAACTCCAGACGAACTGATCCGTCTTCTTCAACATCTGATACAACCGGTTCATACTCGTATCTAGGTTGGTCTCTCCTTGTTCCTAACTCATATTACAAGTATGTGCACAAAGCTGATGTACGGCTACAGGTTGTAAACCGACTATGGGCCCTGGGCCTTTATCTGCCTCTTTGGGCTTTAACACCTTTGAACTACTGATGGAGTTAATCCGGCCCAGGTAGGCCGGTTTATGCCCAGTAGAATATCCTCAACAGTGAGTGTATGCGCGTGTATATGAGCGCTTGTGTATGTACTGACGTTAGAAAAACACATTCAACAGTTCTACGAAACGGTGCAATGGCAGATGAGATGAGCTACTTATAAACAAAGTTGGTGTTTAAAAAAATCATGAGTTCAATTTTTTTTGTTTTTAGAAAAATGTTTAAAATGTTAAAAAATGTTTCCGGTTACAGTTTTATTCTCACAAACTAAACAAATGTTTGGCAATTTCAATAAATGTTCACGCTTTTGAAAAAAATGTTCATAATTTCAAGACATGTTTCCACTATAAAAAAATTCAAAAAATGTTTGCATTTTTCAGAAATGCTTGGGATTTAAAAGAACTCTCTCAAAATGTTCACACTTATAAAAAAAACATGGTCGAGTTGTTGAAAATTTTGTCTGATTTTCAAACATTACTTGCTTTTCCAAATTTTGTTCACAATTTCTAATGCATGTTCAAAAAATTTCAAAGACTTCTCGGATTCTGCTTTGTAGATTTGCTCTTAACCTTGCGCGCACCTCATTTGTCACCAAACCTTGTCAGCTCCACTGATTAGCTACTCCCCTTCACCAACTGGAGGTCCGGTGTTTGAATCCTGGCGAGTGTGCGCTGCTTTCTTTAACGAAATCGCACCGCTGTACTACGGTATGGGCGAACACACGCTCTCTCTATAGTGGCCATCATTGGGCCACCCAGTCGCAATTGGGGCGGGGGGGGGGGGGGGGGGGGGGGGGTCCATGCATGCGTCGCGAGGCTATTTGATGTAAAATGTGTCAAACCGGAGCTCCTCATTTGCTCATCCAGATCCGGGAGACCAGAACCATGGACCATTCAATTGACTCTTGGGCTTTAGAAATAGTTGGGCTTGTTACACCGATCTGGAATTTAGATTGTAAACAAATGTCTAATTTTTATATTTGCATACTTGACGTAAAATTGATGTCGTTAGACTGAGGTCACTAATTAGACACTTTAGCTATATGTAAGTCGCCTTATTTTTAAATTTGGGTAAATTGATTTTCTCGCCCTTGATTCTTTTGTCAAGATACATGTTGTTATTTTTCCTTGTGTTTTTAATGACTTCTCGGTTTGATTGCACTATTATATGTGTGTCATTTACACTAGAGTGTGAAAATTGCACTCTTATATGCTTATTCTTTTCATATTAAGAAGTGCAAAGTTGTGTGCAAGCTTTTAATTTTTTTTTAATTTTCTTTCTTCTTAAAAGGTAACACCAATGCCATTAATTTATTCTTTATTAGAAAACTTTATTATGTTGATCTTTCTTTATTTTTTATTTCATTTTCTTTTTAGGTAATGCAAATTCCACTAATTTATTTCTTATAGGAAACTTCTTTTTTTCTGAAATTCCACTACTATGCTTCCATATTACAGAAAATACAATTTATGCGTAAATTATATGCAACTTTTATCAATAATTTTTATTTCCTGAATTTTATTTCTTCCTAAAAGGCATTACCTATATTAGCAACTAGACAATTCCCCGCGCGTTGCTGCGGGAATTTGTTGTAGATTTTCAGATGACATTCACATATCAAATAATAAAACATTTGATTCAATGATATGAAACATAATGACCTTTATTTTCAGAAATCTATTGTTCAAATTTATTGGTCACATTTGAAAGCTATAAATACAAATTCTTTTGCGTTCTTTATTTTTGAAATTGCATATGTGTATTTGTTCCGAGCTTCCCTTAGTAAAACAGTAAAGAACATGACTGATTATTGTTCGAAGAATTAGGTGGCATCCTGGATAAGATGTTTACGTTGTTAATTAAAATAGATGGAGTAAGGCAAAAAAAGTGATATGAAAAATAGAGAGCGAACCAATATTCAGTACTTGCTGCTTATGTTGTTTATCTATATCTGTACTGGCTATCCATCCATGGTTGAAATGATGAAGTGGTAAAGAGAAATAAGGTTCCATATCTTTTCTCGGTAATAATAATTATGAAGGTAAAAGACTTCATAGTGTGACCTTGGAAATGCAAAAACTTCAAATCACAACACGTAATGTCATTGCCTCCAAAGGTAAACATAACGCATCCAAGCAACTATTATATCATTTTTTTTAGTAATAAGCCATTTGACACCACATATAGAGATCTAGGATTTGAAAACAAATTGCACAATCGTTCAGATCATATCGGAAAGTAAGAACTGCTAATAAGTTGTGGGCATCGCACACCATAGTACTGCATTCTCGCTAATAAACAAAGACAAAGATACAAAAGGATTTAAAACAAACTGTAGACAAAGTGAAATGGTAAGACAACATACTTTAGTACAATCATAGTCCATTGTTGCCAAATAACACAACCATAGTAATCGCATCTTTTTGAATGTCCAGCTACTGCTGCCAATACATGGAATATATTTATTTAGAAGTAAAACATGGATTGCAGTCCTTTGTTGTATATTTTTCTTAGTGGAATTATTCCACTTGTCCTGAAATGTTTCCTGGTTTCTTGTTGTTTGTAGTGCTGCCCAAAGATATAATGGCAAATAAATATAACTAATTGGTGGATACAATGGGGGATATAATTAACTGGGCCAGGTGGTAAAGCGTATCTCTAGTTACCAGATCATACTTACCATGATGGGTAGTGTCGTCACACTTATGAGCTTACCAGGTTGAAGAGAGCTGAGACCGCAAGAATTGACAAATTATAAAAAGACATGGGTAGTTATACGTGTGCAAAATAGTTTGATACTTACATTCAGGTTGCTAGTAGTCTTAGTTGTAATGCAATACCCTGCAAATAAAAAATATAAACAGAAAGATCAGTTTGCAGTGCTGCAGCTCAAATTGATATATCCACAAATGCCTGCCAAGCCAAATGCCTGGTCTGATCCTAAAAAAAGCAAAAAAAAACAAAGAAGAATACTATTCAGAGCAGGGATAGGCTAGTCCGGCATGACTACTGATAGTTCTTGCTCCGAAAGAAAAAAACATTGCTTAGTATCACTCCGTCCGAAAAAGCTTGTCCCAAGCTTGTCTTTCAAATGGATGTATTTAGCACTAATTTGGTGCTAGATACATCCATTTGAGGGACAAGTTTTTTCGGACGGAGGGAGTATTCTCTATTCCTAGACCTGCTCTTTTGTTACCTAGATGTCATGGTGCGTAGATGGCATTAGTGAAAAGTAATAATTGCCGGTACACCATATCTGTAATATTATGAAGTACTCGTCCAATGAAGCTAAACAAAATGCACTCTTACCTTGCCATTTGCTGTAGAGAACTGAACATTACTGAATGTTTGTTCATCTTTAGTTTACAGACCAAGATTTACTGAACACCAACCTAAGTGAAAAGAAAGTGTAGCAGGACTTAAAATTCATAGACAGAGAAGAAAAAGAACGGCAATATGACATAGAAACATGTAAGGAACATTTAGTACGTCAGCCATATCATACCAATCTGCAGCATCTCAGACACCAACCTATACTTTGAGCTTTGCATCGGTCAAGATAAGATTTTTGCAAGACAGTTAGCTGATGCAGTTCTAGTCACAACAATTCTAAATCTCTAGATTTAAGAGCCGGACTCGTAAAAACTGGATGGGACGTCACGAGGAAGAGGCTGAGGGGGTACCTGGTACAGAGAGGGGAGGCAATACCGGGGAAGCAGGTGTGTTCCTGCCAACACGTGCATCACCAGCAAGCAATGGGCGTCCGCAATGGAGGCTTCAAATTCGGACCACCGTGAAGGTTGATGATTATCGAAGGACGAAACTGACGACCCTCGAGCATATCTTTGGTACCAATTGAGTCGTGGGCATCCACAACTTAATAGGGTGGGTCTGTGGGGGGCAATTGCGGCAGTTAGTTGAGCGTGTGGAGGCAGGAGTAAATCCATCCTGCTTTTTACATAAACCATTTGTTTCTGCTGCAATGGAGATTCAAGAAGACGAAGAGGAAGACAGGCTGCCGTAGGGAAGATAAGAGGTTGAGATGTGGAATCCTTACGGGGGGAGGGGGGATTAAAGAATGTTGCCCTACTTAGTGGAGAAGAAAGGAAGCAGAGGAGGCATGCAATTGGAAAGTAAAAGAAGGAAGCAGAGGGGGGGCGCCTGCGTTGGGGGAGAAGGAAGAAGCAATGTGTACCGAAACCTTCAGGAAATAGAAACCGATGGTGGGACCGGAAAAAATACAGATTTCTTACAGAAAAAATGATGAGGAAACTCAAAAAATGATGAGGTGGAAGGCTCCTGATGTGGATAGGCTGCATGTCAAGACAATAGGATAGTGGGGATGAACTATTTAGGTATTATAGATTCATCTTTCTTAGAAAACAACATTATTTAGATTTCAATTTTTCTTCTTCTTTAAGCTAATACCAATGTCACTAATATATTCCTTCTTATAGAATCTTTTTGTGCGAAAAAAGTTACTATTATATGCATGGTCTTGAATATGATAAAAAGAACAATTTCTATGTAAATTATGTGCAAATTTTGTCTTAATTTTCTTTTTTTAAAGGGTAATACCAATGATGTTAATTCATTTATCTTAGAGAACTTCATTATTATATTTTTCTAGTTTTTCTTTTATTTTCTTTATGCTTAAAGATAATACCATAGTCATTAAATCATTCATTCTTAGCAAAATTCATTATTTTGATTTTGTATTTTTATTTCATTTTATTTCTTCTTCTTTTTTTGCGAATAATTCATTTTATTTCTTCTTAAAGGATACTCCCTCCGTCTGATATATAAGGGCGTTTTTGACACTACACTAGTGTAAAAAATGCTCTTATATTATGGGATGGAGAGAGTAATACCAAAGGCACTGATCACATTCTTTCTTAGAAAACTTCCGATCTATTCAACTATCAAGGTAGTATAAAGAAAACCAGAAGTAAAAAAATACATCCAGGTCCGTAGATCACCTAATGACGACTACAAACCATAGAACGAGCTGAATGCGTGCCGCCATCATCGCCCATTCCTCATCAGAGCCGGACAAACCTTATTCTAGTAGACAGTTGGAAGTCGTCGTGTTAAGGACCAATAGGATCAGTGCATCAGAAGAGCAACTGTCTCCATGAAAAGAAGCATAGATCGTAAGAGTCGAACCTGTAGACACGACCGAAGACCGGATCCGTGTGGATCCATCGTAGACAACCTACAACCGAATTCCGTGAGATCCGTTGGAGACAAACCTCTACACGCGCTTCGACAATGCTAGAAGCACCTTCTGAATGGGGGCTAGGTGAGGAGAATCTTATTCTATGAAGTATACACTTTACAGTAGGTGAGTCCATTGGTAGGTTTGACCCAAATAATTTTTTATCGACCGGATACCTCTTGTTAAAGTCACTCTGATCTTCTCTCATAGTGACTAATGACATATTGCATGTGTGACACTCGTCACAAATCAGGAGTTTTGCGTCCTTGTTGTTGATTCGTTTTCTTAAAACATTTTATCTCTTAGACATTGTGTCCAAATCACGAGTAATTTGCGAAGTCCGACTATAGATGCTATAACATGCCAAGCTAGCTTATGTGCAGGTGTGCTTTTGAGCAGGACCGTCTGGAAGTACTGTCAGCTAGCTAGCATGCAGTTCAAGGGTATACGTGCATGCATGAATGGGGCAAGTAACTTAAATTAAATTTGAGCAAAGGGTGAAAAAAGTTATATACAAAAAAGGAATGTTAATTTTTTTCAGAAAAACTTTCGATCTATTCAACTATCAAGATAGTATAAAGAACACCAGAAGTAAAAAAATACATCCAGGTCCGTAGACCACCTAATGATGACTACAAATAATAGAGCGAACTAAAGGCACGCCAATATCATTGCACATTCCTCATCGGAGCTGGGCAAACCTTGTTTTAGTAGACAGTTGAGAAGTCATTGTGCTAAGAACCCATAGAATCAGCGCATCAGAAGAGTAACTGTCGCCGACGAAAAGAAGCATAGATTGTAAGAGCATCTCCAACCGTTGTGCCCCCAGGAGCCGTTGTGCCCCGGCGCTAACTTTGCATTTGGGTGCAAAAAAATTCCAACCGTTGTGCCCCCAGGTTGTGTCTTATTTTTTCTTTTTCGCTTTGTCATTACAACAAACATGTTGTGGACACTGCCGGGCCACGCGAGCTCGAGCTCGTCGGCGACGACCCCAGCCGACCGGGCGACTCCCTCGGCTGCGTCTTTGTCTTCCGCTGCCGGCGACGCGTTGCGCGAGCTCGGCACGCCCCTCGGCACGTCCTCCCCGCGCCACGCAGGCTGCGTGCTCTTCACGGGCCACGCCGCACGGCTGCATCGCGGCGCACGCACGGCGACAGCTGGCTGCCGCAGCCTCCTCCCGGCTCCTCGTCGTGGCATCGACGACGCCGACGCCCCTGTGCTCCACCTCGAGGCGCACCACACCGACCGCTCCTGCTATGTGCTCTCCTGCGACGCTGCTAGGAGCGGGGTGGGGCCGAGCCGTGGCTGCTACTGCGCATGCACGCGCGCGGCGGCCTGTGCTCGGGCACGCACGCGAGAGCTCCGAGCACGGCGTCGCGACAGCACGCACGCACGCGACAGCGACGGCCAACCTGGCCAGCACGCGGCAGCTGCAGCCACCAAGCCCAGCCAGTATGCAAGCCCGTGCATGCCCGTGCGGCTACGGAGCTCGGCCAACACGCCCGCGAGCAACGCACGCATGCACGCGGCGGACAGCGACGACCAACACGCGAGGAGCAGGCCAGTCGCGCCGGCCTCTCCGCGCCGGGGCCCAGGAGCAGCAGCAGGACCACGTGAGCCGGAGCTAGAGCTGGAGCGCCCGGCGAGCCGTGCCGTGTCGTCTTCGTCCTCCGCCGCGTCGTCCTTGTCCACGCGAGTAGCCGGCCAGGGCGAGCTGGAGCTGGAGCACCCGGCGAGCCGTGCCGTGCCGTCCTCGTCCTCCGCCGCGTCGTCCTCGTCCTCGGCCATGCCGTGGAGCTGGAGCTCGATCGCCCGGCGAGGGCGCCGTGGAGTGCGCGGGCGGAGACGGCCCACTCCGGCCGTCTCGCCCTGCGCCCGTCTCGCCCGGCGGCCCGTTCGTCCAGCCATGCGTGAGCGGCGAGGAGGCACGGTGAGGGCGCGCGGCAGCCAAGGCGAGGGCGCGTGGTGAGCGTGGGTGGCGAGGAGGCGTTGTGGTCAGTGTGAGGGCTCAACGGGCAGCAAGGAGACGGCGGCCAAGAGGCGTGGCGGCGAGCGCGGCCGGAGCGAGGAGCTCTCCTCGCTGCTTCGGAGAGAGAGAAAAGAGAGATCCCTTTTTCTGCAAGTGGGTGGGGTGGGCCTGACAGAAAAAGGGGGAGAGAGAGGAGAGAGGCTGACTGGTGGGGTTTGCATGCAGGAAAAGTAGCGCCGGGCGTCCCAAGTGCTCCCCGGGGCGCTGGGTTTTGCCCGGGGTTGCCGGTGCTGTTTTTGCTGAAATCCGGCGCAAAACGAGGTCGTGGGGGTGTGACTGGGAGCATTTTTTACAACCGGCGCTAAAAAAGGTGCTTGGAGGGGCGTCTTGGGGAGCCTAGTGGAGATGCTCTAAGGGCATCTCCAGCCGTTCGGCCCCCCAGGGCGCCTAAATAGAGCGGCCTGGGAGCGTGCCGGTGCTAGTTCGGCCCCTGGGGGCGACCTAGCTCCCAGTCACGCCCCCAAGCGCCGGCCCCAGGATGCGGGAAATTTGAACTACGTCGTTCCCGCTCACAAAAGACGCCATAAATGTAACGCCCTCGATGCGGCTATATCTCCTACGTGTCGAAGCACGACTTAGAGGCATAACCGCATTGAAAGCAATGTCGCAACTAAGGCAATATTCACAACATCCCATGTAATATAGATAATCAAAGGGGAAGGTACATAGTTGGCTTACACTCGCCACGTCAAACAAAGTACATAAATAGCATTACATCATCCAATCACTCATGGCCCGACTACGGTGCCAAAATAAAAGATCAACCCAACATGCGACACGGTCCCGATCACCCCAACTGGACACCACTACTGATCATCAGGGAAAGACACATAGTAACGGCGTGAGTCTTCGTCGAACTCCCACTTGAGCTCAAGCGCATCATATGGAACGGAGTCATCAGGCCCTGCATCTGGTTTGGAAGTAATATGTGAGCCACAGGGACTCAGCAATCTCGCACCCTCGCGATCAAGACTATCTAAGCTTATAGGTAAGGCAAGGTAATATGTGGAGCTGCAGCAAGCGACTAGCATATATGGTGGCTAACCTGTTCACAAAAGAGAGCGAGAAGAGAAGGCAAGGCATGAACGAAGAACTAGAGAACCAACTACGGCAAACATTACTCCAACACCGTGTTCACTTCTCGGACTCTGCCGAGAAGAGACCATCACGGGAACGCACACAGTTGATTCAATTTAATTAAGTTAAGGTTCAAGTTATCTACAACCGGACATTAACAAATTCCCATCTGCCCATAACCGCGGGCACGGCTTTCGAAAGTTCACATCCCTGCAGGGGAGTCCCAACTAAGCCCATGACAAGCTCTCACGGTCAATGAAGGATATTCCTTCTAGCGGGAAGACCCGATCAGACTCGGAATCCCGGTTACAAGACATTTCGACAAGTTAAAACAAATCCAGCAACACCGCCCGAATGTGCCGACAAATCCCGATAGGAGCTGCACATATCTCGTTCTCAGGGCACACTCAGATTGTCTAAGGTACGGGTAGGCCAACCCAGAGTTGCCCCTGGTGGCCACCGGCAGCTGACAGGTTGGACCAACACTCAGAGGAGCACTGGCCCGGGGGGGTTTAAATAAGATGACCCTTGGGCTCCGGAAACCCAAGGGAAAAAGAGGCTAGGTGGCAAATGGTAAAACCAAGTTTGGGCATTGCTGGAAGAGTTTTATTCAAGGCGAACTATCAAGGGGTTCCCATTATCACCCAACCGCGTAAGGAACGCAAAATCCGGGAACATAACACCGATATGACGGAAACTAGGGCGGCAAGAGTGGAACAAAACACTAGGCTAAAAGGCCGAGCCTTCCACCCTTTACCAAGTATATAGATGCATTAAGATAACAAGATAATATAGTGATATCCCAACAAGTAAATAATGTTCCAACAAGGAACGATCCCCAATCTTCACCTGCAACTAGCAACGCTATAAGAGGGGCTGAGCAAAGCGGTAACATAGCCAATCAATGGTTTGCTAGGACATGGTGGGTTAGAGGTTTGACATGGCAATTTGGGAGGCAGGATAAGCAAGTGGTAGGCATCGTAGCATAGGCATAGCAAAAGAGCGAGCATCTAGCAAAGCAAAGATAGAAGTGATTTCGAGGGTATGATCATCTTGCCTACAAAGTTGTCAGAGTTGACTGGATCCTCGAAAGCAAACTCAACGGGCTCCTCGTTAGCGAACTCGTCTCCCGGCTCTACCCAAACAAGACAAACAAGCAAACGGAACACAATCAACCACGTGCAAAGCTCAAACAACAAGATGCAAACATGGTATGCTATGCGGGATGCGATATGTGATGCATATGCAAGATTTGACAAGGAATGATTGAACCTGGACTCAACTTGGAAATCTAAGTGTGCCACTGGAAAGGTGAGGTGATTTCGGTTGAAATCGATATAAAGAACACCGGAATCGGAGACACGGTTTGGAAATGGCAAGCAAAACAAATATGGCACTGATCTGCGATATACAGCAAGTAACCAACTAAATGCATCAAGATAATTAAGCTACAGCACTCAAACATGGCAACAAAATACATGGCAGAGATCCACTCATAAAGCGTACCAAAAGATGAACACTGAACTATGGCCAAATCATCCATTAACAGGTTCAAACAAGCATGGCAAAAGTGCAATTGGTAAACAGATTTCAGACTTAGTGAAATTAACACTTGTCTGGAATTTCAGATCAGGTAGCACACTTTGGAGCAAGAAAACTATATGCTACAGGAACTTAACATGGCAAAGTAAAGCATGGCATGGAGCTACTCAAAGAGCTTAATAAAGTCCCTAGGTGACCTTGAGCCAAAAGGGATCAGAAAATACCATTGCAAGCATGTGAACATGGCAAAAACATAATCAGATCACAGACTTAGAGAAAAACTAGAGCATGCAAATATCTTAGCGGGTAGGCATGTTTACGAGCTCGATGCACCCACTACAGAGCAAGGCATGACAATCTAAGCATACACCCGTCAAGAATACACATTATAAAAGCTAGACATGGCAAGAACAACAACATAACATGCACGGATCAACTACAACATCCTCGGGAAAATCACTAACAAGTAGACAATCTGCCCAGATTCACGAAATAGCAAAAGTAGAGCTCGATTGACTCAAGCTAGGGTGCTCCATAATTGCAAACAAGGACATTGATGGATAGATCACTACAATATTAACAAATCATCCTTACTGATCATCCTCAAAAGAGGCACGAATCACTAGGAAACAACATGAACATATGGCATATTGATAAAAACAGATCAAGGACTTAGTGGAATTGCTAAGTCCCTGAAATCAGCATTAACGTATGCACCACTTTGTAAGTTTGTGCTAGTCACCACACACATCACAAAAATACATGGATGGCACCTCTGGAAATATGGCAAAGCATATAAGAAAATACATGTAGAGCTCAGGGGCATATCATGCACACAATAATCATGGCAAAAATAACAAATAGCTAATTGGAGCAGCAGATCTGACACTTAACTCAAATAGCACTCTTCCAACAGCATTTCGGGAATCAAGATGAACTCAAATGAAAATGATGCAATGAGGTGAAATGATGTGCGCTCTGAGACGAACATTTTGATATGCTACACGAACAAAACGATCTACGGATGCGGAGATATAGCAGGTGAAAGTATGCAAAAATGAATAAGGAGGGAGGGGAAAAGTCAACCCGAGAGTGGATCTGAGATCTAGGGTTTTCGGGGTCGACACTGTAGCTGACGGGCTCGAGGTCGCCGGCGCGTGTGGTGGTCGCCGGAGGGAAGCAGTCCGGCGAGGGGACCGGCGGATCCGGCGAGAGGGGTCGCCGGCGCGGCTCTGCGGAGCGTCGGGGCGGCGGCGCGACGTCGGCGAGGCAGGGGCGGCGAGGTGGCGATGTGGCCGCGGCGACCGGCGATGGCAAGCGCGGTGGCCGGCGATGGCGGGCGCGGTGGCGCGAGGCGAAGTCCGGTGAGGTGGGCGCCGGCTCGGGGGAAGGAGAAGCGGGCGCGGGCGGCGCGGCTCTCGGGCCGGGGAGGGCCTCCTGCGGGCCGAACGGGCCGGCGGCGATGTGGGGCGCTAGCTGGGACACGTGGCAGACGACGATTGGTCCGTGTGGAGCGGCGGACGTGTCCGACGGCCGGCGGACGTGTCCGGCCACGCGGAGAGGATGATTTTTAGGGTTTCGGGGGAAGAAGAAACGTGGATTTCGGAGGGGGTGGTATTTATAGGCATAGAGGGAGCTAGGAGTGTCCAAATGAGGTGCGGTTTTCGGCCACACGATCGTGATCGAACGCTCTAGATGATGGAGAGGGTTTTGGTGGGTTTTGGGCCAAATTGGAAGGGTGTTGGGCTGCAACACACACGAGGCCTTCTCGGTCCCTCGGTTAACCGTTGGAGCATCAAACGAAGTCCAAATGGTACGAAACTTGACAGGCGGTCTACCGGTAGTAAACCAAGGCCGCTTGACAAGTCTCGATCCAATCCGGAAATGTTTAATCTCCACACACGAAAAAAGGTAGAAATGACCACCGGAGGAGAACGGAGCGCCGGAATGCAAAACGGACAACAGGGAAAATGCTCGGATGCATGAGGTGAACATGTATGCAAATGCAATGCACATGATGACATGATATGAGATGCAAAACCATGATAACAACACACGGAGACAAAAACCCGAACCCGAGAAAATAAAATAACTTAACGCCGGAAATGGCAAGAGTTGGATTACATATTAGGTAAATCACATCCGGGGTGTTACAACACTCCACCACTACGAAAGGATCTCGTCCCAAGATCTAGGACTGGAAGAACGCCGGGTACTCAGAACGGAGGTGATCCTCGCGTTCCCAGGTGGCTTCACGGTCGGAATGGTGTGACCACTTGACTTTGAGGAATTTGATGTACTTATTGCGAGTCTTGCGTTCAGTCTCTTCAAGAATAGCAACGGGGTGCTCACGATAAGAGAGATCTTCTTGGAGCTCAATGTCTTCGAAGTTGACGGTGCGGTCAGGAGTCTTGAAGCACTTGCGGAGCTGAGAGACATGGAACACGTCATGCACATTTGCAAAGTTTGAAGGAAGCTCGAGTTGATAAGCGAGATCGCCTCTCTTGCCGATGATCTTGAAAGGTCCCACGTATCTAGGGGCAAGCTTCCCTTTGATACCGAAGCGACGAGTACCTTTCATTGGAGAGACGCGGAGGTAAACATGATCTCCGATCTCGAAAGCTAAATCACGGTGCTTACTATCATAGTAGCTCTTCTGGCGCGATTGCGCTGCTTTGAGGTTATCTCGAATGACTTTGCGCATTTCCTTTGCCTCTGTGATTAAGTCATTTCCCAGAAGTTGAGTTCACCGGTTTCAGACCAGTTGAGAGGGGTACGGCACTTCCTGTCATACAGAATTTCAAATGGGGCCTTGCCCGAACTTGCTTGAAAACTGTTGTTGTACGAGAATTCAGCATATGGAAGACAATCCTCCCACTTTATGCCGAAAGAGATCACACAAGCCCTGAGCATATCTTCAAGAATCTGATTGACACGCTCGACTTGACCGCTAGTTTGAGGATGGAAAGCTGTGCTGAAGCGGATGTTGGTGCCCATGGCCTTCTGAAAAGAATCCCAAAACTTGGAGGTAAAGATGCTGCCACGGTCTGAAGAGATCACCTGTGGAATACCGTGCAGCGAGACAATTCGAGAGGTATAGAGCTCCGCCAATTGAGCTGCAGTGATAGACTCTTTGATAGGCAGAAAGTGAGCCACTTTAGTGAGTTTGTCGATGACAACGAATATAGCATCATTGCCACGCTTGGACTTTGGAAACCCAGTCACGAAGTCCATCTCAATGTGGTCAAACTTCCATTCTGGAATGGCAAGAGGTTGGAGCAGACCAGCTGGCCTTTGGTGTTCTGCCTTCACTCTTCTGCAGACATCACACTCATTCACAAACTGAGCAATCTCGCGCTTCATTCGAGTCCACCAGTAAGCCTGCTTGAGGTCCTGATACATCTTCGTTCTCCCAGGGTGGATGGAGAGGAGTGAATTGTGAGCCTCGTTCATGATAACTTTACAAGATCACCTTTGGGCACAACAATACGATCCTCGAAGAAGAGAGTATCCTTGTCATCAATGCAGTAGCACTTGTACTTGGGTTAACTCTTGGCAATCCCAATCTTCACCTTCTTCACCATAGCATCAAGAAGCTGAGCTTGGCGAATCTGGTCTTCCAAGGTAGGAGAGACTTGAAGGTTGGAGAGGAAACCTTGAGGAACAACTTGCAGATTAAGTTTGCGGAAAGCTTCACAAAGCTCGGGTTGATAAGGCTTGAGAATCAGACTGTTGCAATAAGCCTTCCTGCTCAATGCGTCAGCAATCACATTGGCCTTGCCTGGAGTATACTCGATACTCGGATTATACTCTTGAATCATTTCGACCCAACGAGTCTGCCTGAGGTTGAGATTAGGCTGAGTGAAGATGTACTTGAGACTCTTGTGGTCAGTGAAGATGTCCACTTTTCTTCCCAATAAGAGATGTCTCCAAGTCAAAAGAGCATGCACAACTGCCGCTAACTCGAGGTCATGAGTGGGGTAGTTCTTCTCGTTGGGCTTCAACTGGCAAGAGGTATAAGCCACAACTTTCTTCTCTTGCATCAACACTGCACCAAGACCTTGAAGAGAGGCATCACAAAAGACCTCGAACGGTTTGGATTCATCAGGAGGAGTCAGAACTGGAGCAGTGACCAATTTCTCTTTCAAAGTTTTGAAAGCGATGTCACAATCCGGAGACCAAACGTACTTGACGTGCTTTTGGAGAAGGTTTGAAAGAGGCTTCGCGATCTTTGAAAAGTTCTCAACGAACCTTCGACAGTAGCTTGCGAGACCGAGGAAGCTACGGAGTTGCTTCACGTTCTGAGGTGGTTCCCAATTCACAATTGCGGACACCTTCTCAGGATTCACCGCAATGCCCTTGGCAGAGATGATATGCCCAAGATATAGAACCTCATCGAGCCAAAACTCGCACTTTGAGAACTTGGCGTAGAACTGGTGTTCCCTGAGCTTATCGAGTACCAAACGCAAGTGCTTGGCATGATCTTCCTTGTTCTTCGAAAAGACCAGAATGTCGTCGAGATAGACCAAAACGAAGTCATTGGTGTAGGCATTGAAGATGAAGTTCATCATGCGAGAGAAAGTCGGAGGAGCGTTGACGAGGCCGAAAGACATGAAAGTGTATTCATATGAACCATAGCTTGTCCTGAAAGCTGTCTTGGGAATATCTTGCTCACGGATTCGAATCTGGTGATAACCCATACGGAGATCAAGCTTGGAGAATACTTGGGCACCTTTGAGTTGTTCGAACAGCTCATTGATGTTGGGAAGTGGGTACTTGTTCTTGATAGTCTTCTTGTTCAATGGACGGTAGTCAACACAAAGTCGGTCCGTTCCATCCTTCTTCTTCACAAAGAGTACTCCACAACCCCACGGAGAGGAACTAGGTCGAATGAGACCCATTCGCTCTTGAATATCGAGTTGCTTCTTCAGCTCCTTCAACTCTTCAGGTCCGAGCTTGTAAGGACGTTTGCAAACCGGTTCCGTGCCAGGCTCAAGATCGATGACGAATTCAACTGGCCGGTGCGGAGGCATTCCTGGAAGCTCTTATGGAAAGACGTCTTGATATTCGCAAACGACTGGAATTTGCTAGATGGCATCCAGTTCACCCTTCTCATTGAGAGAAAACAGACGGATGGTATCATCACGAGCGGCAAAGACAATTACATCCTCAGACGAATGAGTCAATTGAATCCGCCTTGCTGCACAATCAAGATGTGCCTTGTGCTTAGAAAGCCAATCCATTTCGAGAATAAGATCAATGTCCGAGTCACCAAGAACCGTAGGAGAAGACAGAAATTTGTAGTCACCCAAAGTGATAGTAACATCCGGAGCAATGGCCTACTGGGAGAGACAACTGCTAAGGGTCTAGGCAAAATTTGCAAGGCCAACCCATGCTTAGATGCAAACGGTTTCGAGATGAAACAATGCGATGCACCAGTGTCAAAAAGAACTTTAGCTGGAATATCGTTAACAGGGAGGTTACCCATGATGACATCTGACGAGTCCTCTGCCTGAGCTGCATTCATCAAATTGACCTTGGCGTGCTTGGGGTTATGCTTGACCACAGCTGCACTTGCCAATCTCACAGGAGGAGGAGGAGGGAGACGCCTCTGGTTGAAGCACTTGTTGGCATAGTGACCCTTCTGTTGGCACTTGTTGCACATGACCTCTGAAAGCGGACGGTGATACGGAGCACTTGATCTTGGAGCTTGAGACGAAGTCTTGTTCTGAAAGTCATGGTTGGGTGGGTGGGAAGATCCACTGCCACCTTTGCTCTTCTGTTGATACGACTGACGGAATGGAGGAGGAGGGAGCCAATACTTCTGCTGCTTGGCCACTTGAGTAGAGGAAGAAGGAGTAGCATCTCTGACTCGCTTCTTGGAAGCATCACACATCAGTTGAGCAGCCTCTTGCTTCAATGCCATGTTGTAGAACTCATCGTGCCTCAAGGGCTCAAAGAGAACAAGAGCTAGCTGGATTTCTTCTCTGAGACCACCCCTGAACTGGTATATCATGCTCTTCTCGTCAGGGACGTCCTGCTTAGCAAAGCGGGCGAGCTTCTGAAACAACTTGTTGTAGTCATAGATAGACAAAGAGCCTTGCTTCAGGTTGCGGAATTCCTCACGCTTGCTTTCAACCACGCTCTGAGGGATATGATGAGCTTTGAAGTCTTGACGGAATTCATCCCAGGTAATCTCACGGCCTCCTCTTGAATCCTTGTACTGCTGAAACCATTCTGCAGCTTGGTCTTTGAGTTGGAAGGAAGCGAACTTGACAAAGTCCTCAGGCCTGACGTTACTGCACTCGAAATGCTTGCATAAGTCCACAAGCCAATCGTCAGCATCAGTTGCCTCAACACAATTGCTGAAGGTCTTTGGCTGGTTAGCAAGGAACTGGTTGAGTGTAGCAAAGTGATTCTGATTGTTGCCTTGGTTGCCTTGATTCACTTGATTGCGCTCTTGAAGAATTTGCATGATCAACTGCGTGTTTGCATTGGTAGCGGCCATCACAGCTTGCCATGCCTCCGTAGGAGGGGGAGGTGGTAGCGGATCCTGATTCTGATTCTGATTGCTGCTCTTAGCGGGAGCCATCCTGAAGAGGGTGACATCCGTTAGCACATTGACAGATAAGATTGAAGCTGAATCTAGCGGGTTGAAATTGCAACATATAGTATTCACATCCGAACATAAGAACGAATGCATTCCACTTGAAATGGTCACATATCCATAGAGTGAGAAGCCACTTAGAATTTAGGTAGAGGAATAAATCAATAAGGTATGGATCAAGAACGAATACTCGGTAAGAAATCCCAATCTCAAACCAAATATCTGTGGAAGAAGAACTAGAGCTACAAGAATTCCCACCTATGAAACTCCCAAACCTTTCCGGTTATGCAATCAGGTGTTGGGGATACAGGGGAAGCATAATATCTCACCCAAATCTAGCAAATCCTACATCCAGCTGTATCCATCCTTCAACACATAACTGAGAAAAACTTCGGAAACCATCTACCTCAACCTTCGAAAAGCATCCGTTATGCAAGTTATGGCAATACTCCCGAACTCCCGCCCAAGTACTGGGTGGCGTCGAGGTTATCTCACCAACAACTGCATAAAAGAGATTTTCAATGTCGGCGAACTAAACTCAGGTATTCCAGAACTGCAACGATAAAATTGTGACGACAACACCTCGGAGATCAACTCCCCGGGACACTGCCACAACCCCTAAATGACAGGAGGCACCAAGAACAATGTTCTCGTCACAAAACCATCGGAACGATTCCAAGATACCCGCGTGATCCTAATTTTTTTTTTTGTGAAATTTGAGAAGAGAAGAGTCAAAACTCTACGTCAGGATGCCTTACCAGAGCGATGAAGGGACTAGGAAGTAAAAAGAATTCCTAAACTCTCCGATATATGATTCCTAAATGACTCAAAACATTTTTCTAGACTCAACAACGGTCGCTAAAAACGATCAAGCAGTGGGGGCTCCTAAGGTCGGGGAAGGCTCTGATTACCAACTTGTAACGCCCTCGATGCGGCTATATCTCCTACGTGTCGAAGCACGACTTAGAGGCATAACCGCATTGAAAGCAATGTCGCAAGTAAGGCAATCTTCACAACATCCCATGTAATATTGATAATAAAAGGGGAAGGTACATAGTTGGCTTACACTCGCCACGTCAAACAAAGTACATAAATAGCATTACATCATCCAATCACTCATGGCCCGACTACGGTGCCAAAATAAAAGATCAACCCAACATGAGACACGGTCCCGATCGCCCCAACTAGACACCACTACTGATCATCAGGGAAACACACATAGTAACGGCGTGAGTCTTCGTCGAACTCCCACTTGAGCTCAAGCGCATCATCTGGAACGGAGTCATCAGGCCCTGCATCTGGTTTGGAAGTAATCTGTGAGCCACAGGGACTCAGCAATCTCGTACCCTCGTGATCAAGACTATCTAAGCTTATAGGTAAGGCAAGGTAATATGTGGAGCTGCAGCAAGCGACTAGCATATATGGTGGCTAACCTGTTCGCAAAAGAGAGCGAGAAGAGAAGGCAAGGCACGAATGAAGAACTCGAGAACCAACTACGGCAAACATTAATCCAACACCGTGTTCGCTTCCTGGACTCCGCCGAGAAGAGACCATCATGGTAACGCACACAGTTGATTCATTTTAATTAAGTTAAGGTTCAAGTTATCTACAACCGGACATTAACAAATTCTCATCTGCCCATAACCGCGGGCACGGCTTTTGAAAGTTCACATCCCTGCAGGGGAGTTCCAACTTAGCCCATGACAAGCTCTCACGGTCAACGAAGGATATTCCTTCTAGCGGGAAGACCTTCTTCCCGATCAGACTCGGAATCCCGGTTACAAGACATTTCGACAAGTTAAAACAAATCCAGCAACACCGCCCGAATGTGCCGACAAATCCCGATAGGAGCTGAACATATCTCGTTCTCAGGGCACACTCAGATTGTCTAAGGTACGGGTAGGCCAACCCAGAGTTGCCCCTGGTGGCCACCGGCAGCTGACAGGTTGGACCAACACTCAGAGGAGCACTGGCCCGGGGGGGTTTAAATAAGATGACCCTTGGGCTCCGGAAACCCAAGGGAAAAAGAGGCTAGGTGGCAAATGGTAAAACCAAGTTTGGGCATTGCAAGAGTTTTATTCAA
Organism: Triticum urartu; assembly: GCF_056163025.1. Taxonomy (NCBI): domain Eukaryota; kingdom Viridiplantae; phylum Streptophyta; class Magnoliopsida; order Poales; family Poaceae; genus Triticum; species Triticum urartu. The sequence continues at coordinate 43,142,040 of NC_141874.1, read as the reverse complement.
GGCGAACTATCAAGGGGTTCCCATTATCACCCAACCGCGTAAGGAACGCAAAATCCGGGAACATAACACCGATATGACGGAAACTAGGGCGACAAGAGTGAAACAAAACACTAGGCTAAAAGGCCGAGCCTTCCACCCTTTACCAAGTATATAGATGCACTAAGATAACAAGATAATATAGTGATATCCCAACAAGTAAATAATGTTCCAACAAGGAACGATCTCCAATCTTCAGCTGCAACTAGCAACGCTATAAGAGGGGCTGAGCAAAGCGGTAACATAGCCAATCAACGGTTTGCTAGGACATGGTGGGTTAGAGGTTTGACATGGCAATTTGGGAGGCAGGATAAGCAAGTGGTAGGCATCGTAGCATAGGCATAGCAAAAGAGCGAGCATCTAGCAAAGCAACGATAGAAAGTAATTTCGAGGGTATGATCATCTTGCCTACAAAGTTGTCAGAGTTGACTGGATTCTCGAAAGCAAACTCAACGGGCTCCTCGTTAGCGAACTCGTCTCCCGGCTCTACCCAAACAAGACAAACAAGCAAACGGAACACAATCAACCACGTGCAAAGCTCAAACAACAAGATGCAAACATGGTATGCTATGCGGGAGGCGATATGTGATGCATATGCAAGATTTGACAAGGAATGATTGAAACTGGCCTCAACATGGAAATCCAAGTGTGCCACTTTAAAGGTGAGGTGATTTCGGTTGAAATCGATATAAAGAACACCGGAATCGGAGACACGGTTTGGAAATGGCAAGCAAAACAAATATGGCACCGGTCTGCGATATACAGCAAGTAACCAACTAAATGCATCAAGATAATTAAGCTACAGCACTCAAACATGGCAACAAAATACATGGCAGGGGTCCACTCATAAAGCTTAACAAAAGATGAACACTGAACTACGGCTAAATCATCCATTAACAGGTTCAAACAAGCATGGCAAAAGTGCAATTTGTAAACAGATTTCAGACTTAGTGAAATTAACACTTGTCTGGAATTTCAGATCAGGTAGCACACTTTGGAGCAAGAAAACTATATGCAACAGGAACTTAACATGGCAAAGTAAAGCATGGCATGGAGCTAATCAAAGAGCTTAACAAAAGTCCCTTGGTGACCTTGAGCCAAAAGGGATCAGAAAATACCATTGCAAGCATGTGAACATGGCAAAAACATAATCAGATCACAGACTTAGAGAAAAACTGGAGCATGCAAATATCTTAGTGAGTAGGCATGTTAACGAGCTCGATGCACCCACTACAGAGCAAGGCATGACAATCTAAGCATACACCCATCAAGAATACACATTATACAAGCTAGACATGGCAAGAACAACAACATAGCATGCACGGATCAACTACAACATCCTCGGCAAAATCGCTAACAAGTAGACAATCTGCCCAGGTTCACGAAATAGCAAAAGTAGAGCTCGATTGACTCAAGCTAGGGTGCTCCATAATTGCAAACAAGGACATGGATCGATAGATCACTACAAGATTAACAAATCATCCTTACTGATCATCCTCAAAAGAGGCACGAATCACTAGGAAACAACATGAACATATGGCATATTGATAAAAACAGATCAAGGACTTAGTCGAATTGCTAAGTCCCTGAAATCAGCTTTAACGAATGCATCACTTTGCAAGCTTGTGCTCCTCACCACACACATCACAAAAATACATGGATGGCACCTCTGAAAAGATGGCAAAGCATATAACAAAATACATGTAGAGCTCAGGGGCATATCATGCACACAATAATCATGGCAAAAATAACAAATAGCTAATTGGAGCAGCAGATCTGACACTTAACTCAAATAGCACTCTTCCAACAGCATTTCGGGCATCAAGATGAACTCAAATGAAAATGATGCAATGAGGTGAAATGATGTGCGCTCTGAGACGAACATTTTGATATGCTACACGAACAAAACGATCTACGGATGCGGAGATATAGCAGGTGAAAGTATGCAAAAATGAATAAGGAGGGAGGGGAAAAGTCAACCCGAGAGTGGATCTGAGATCTAGGGTTTTCGGGGTCGACACTGTAGCTGACGGGCTCGAGGTCGCCGGCGCGTGTGGTGGTCGCCGGAGGGAAGCTGTCCGGCGAGGGGACCGGCAGATCCGGCGAGAGGGGTCGCCGGCGCGGCTCTACGGAGCGTCGGGGTGGCGGTGCGACGTCGACGAGGCAGGGGGCAGCGAGGTGGCGATGTGGCCGCGGCGACCGGCGATGGCAAGCGCGGTGGCCGGCGATGGCGGGCGCGGTGGCGCGAGGCGAAGTCCGGCGAGGTGGACGCCGGCTCGGGGGAAGGAAAAGCGGGCGCGGGCGGCGCGGCTCTTGGGCCGGGGAGGGCCTGCTGCGGGCCGAACGGTGCTGAAGCATCTTCTGAACGGGGGCTAGATGGGAAGAATCTTATTCCATGAAGCATGCACTTTACAGTAGGTGAGTCCACTAGTAAGTTTGACCCAAATATTTTTTATCGATCGGATACCTCTTGTTAAAGTCACTCTGATCTTCTCTCGTAGTGACTAATGACACATTGCATATGTAACACTCGTCACAAATTAGGAGTTTTGCGTCGTTGTTGATTCGTTTTCTCGAAACATTTTATCTACTTTCTCTGTTCTGAATTACTCGTCGCAAAAATGGATGTATCTAGATGTATTTTAGTTTTAGATATATTAATTTCTGCGACGAGTAATTTAGAACGGAGGGAGTATTAGACAGTGTGTCCAAATCACGAGTAATTTTCACCAACGGGTTTCACGCGTCGAAGTCTTTTGAGACTAGACCCCGTGAGTCAGTTTTAGAGACCCCATGTATCAGGTTTAGACGTTTTTTCCCATAAAACCCGAAAAAAACAACAACTAGAGCCTGGAGCCAGTGCCGGCGACGTCGACGACGAAGCGGTAGCGGACGTCGTTGCGCGCGAGCCTGGCCAGCGCGTCGTTGATCCCGTCGGTGGAGACGAGCTCGATGTCGGCGGTGATGCCGTGCTCCCCGCACAGGTCCATCATCTCCTGCGTCTCCTTCATGCCCCCCGTCATGCTCCCGCTCACCGTCCTCTTCCCGAAGATGAGCGGGAAGGACGGCAGCTCCACCGGCTTGTCCGGCGCCGCCACCAGCACCAGCTTCCCGTTCACCTTGAGCAGCTCCAGGATGGGCCCCAGCGAGTGCTGCGCCGACACCGTGTCGATCACGTAGTCCAGGCTCCGAGCCATGGCCTGCATCTGCCTCTCGTCGGTGCTCAGGACGAAGTCGTCGGCCTTGAGGCTCTCCCTCGCCTCGCGCTCCTTGGCCGGCGACGTGCTGATGACGGTGACCTTGAGCCCGAACGCCTTGCCGAACTTGACGGCGACGTGGCCGAGCCCGCCCAGCCCGACCACGCCCAGCCGCCGCCCGGGCTCGCCCAGCAGCATCCCGTGCTGCTTCATGGGGCTGTACACGGTGATCCCGGCGCACAGCAGCGGCGCGGCGGCGTCGAGCGGGAGGGCGTCCGGGATGCGCACGAGGAAGCGCTTGTGGGCGACGAGCATGCTGGAGTAGCCGCCGTAGGTGACGCTGCCGTCCCAGAAGATGCCGTTGTAGGTGAGCGCGACCTTGTCGCAGTAGTTCTCCTCGGAGCGGCGGCAGTGGTCGCAGTCGAGGCAGGAGGCGGCGATGCATCCGACGCCGACGCGGTCGCCGGGGCGGAAGCCGGAGACGTTGGCGCCGACCCGGGTGACGACGCCGGTGATCTCGTGGCCGGGCACGAGGGGGTACATGGTGATGCCCCAGTCGTTGTTGATGAAGTGGAGGTCGGTGTGGCACATGCCGCAGTAGTGCACCTTGATGGTGACGTCGTCCACGCCGTTCTCCCGGCGCTTGAAGGCGAAGGGCACCACCTCGCCGGAGGGCTCCATGGCCGCCCACCCGCTCACCGCCTGCGTGTGCTTCGGGGTCACCTCCATCGCCGGCCAAAAATGTGCGTGAGACAGTGAAAGATTCTTGGTGTCTGTGGTGCTCGCTGCGCTGGTTGTTGTGCTTCTCAGCAGCTCTACCCACGGCTACTTATAGTGCGCTTCAGCTTCACGCGGTTGGTCCATCTCAGTGCCTCAGAGTCAGAGGTCTGGTCGTTTTGGATGCTACTCCCTCCCTTCCTAAATATTTGTTTTTTAGAGGCTTTAAATGGTGACTACATACGGAGCAAAATGAGTGAATCTACACTCTAAAATATGTCTATATACATCCGTATGTGGTGACCATTTGAAATCTCTAGAAAGACAAATATTTAGAAACGAAAGGAGTATTAGGTTAATCTCGGTTAAGTAGTTTAAAGGGGGTGGTTGCTGCACTTGACCTGCTAGGGCGTCAAATGTAATCATTAAACACTTGGTCATGTTGGACGTGTTCGTTGACAAACTTGACAGTTTTGTTGATTAACATATATAGTTCATTGGTAAGGTGAAAAAATTATAGAAAAGACGCTCAAAGAGCATATTATCTCGTACTCCCTCCGTCCCAAAATAAATGATGACTCAACTTTATACTACTAGTTTTAGTATAAAGTTAGTATAAACTTAAGTCACTTATTTTGAGACAGAGGGAGTATTTATTAAGAAAAACAATAGCCTAAACACGGCGACTTTCCAAATGTCTACTACAACAAGGTTTGTCCAGTTTCAGTGAGGAAGGGACGATGATAGCGGCGCGCCTTTGGCTCACTCTGATGCTTATAGTCGTTGCTAGGTGGTCTACGAACATAGATGTAATTTTTGTTACTTCTCTTGTTCTTTGTACTGTCATGATATTTGATGAATATATTGAAAGGCTTTTTCTTCCAAAAAGGCGAAATTACAATGAAAATCATACTAATCGTGTTCTTCTTCCATTGTCCGTCGCCTGTGAAAACATGAAATTTGGACCGAGCAAACAATTAAGGGAAGGGACACCTTCAAACACCCTCATCATACAAGGCTAGACCGCAATAGCCACTCATCACTAATTATTAGATCAAATATTCACTGAATGAACATCAGCCAGAGAAAGCAGCTTGCATTTTCAATTCTTCCCCAATAATCTAGGGGGTTTGAAAATCCAGACCATGCCGCAAAACAAACTGAAAGAAGAGGTAAAAGTCGTCGCAACAAAATTCAGCCAACTGCTTCACATAATGGACACAAAAAGTATCCAAATCTAAAGATAGCCAACAGAACTTGTAACACCTACCCTCGGTAGCCCTTTGTTGGCATTAGCTGAAAAATTCAAGTGGTTCTTAAGTAAAAATAAAAAGGAAATTCTTGTTTAAAGATGGCATCGAGTCAGGAAGAGCTCGAAGAGAGCTTACACGAACGCAACATCGTCGCCACCACCTCGTCGGAGAATCAAAAACTTTATGAAAAAGAATGACCTACAAGAACTGAAAACCACGAAGGGATGGGTCCTCACTCCTCTAGACACGGACGAAGCCACCGGACAAAAGAGAGAAGGAGGGAGATACAAGGGCGGTTATGTAAAAAAAAAATCACTATTTATCCATAGAAATAATATGTTTTTTTATGCAGGGAATAGAAATACTATGTTTAGGGTGCCCGTTTACGCATACACTGGGACAAGGCCAGAAGGTACTACTGGACTATACAGTAAGGCGATATGGTAGTATGGTACGTGACGAGGCCACGCCGATTTGTCTGTCGAGTGGATCCAAATCCTGGCCACAGGACCATTTTGCCTGCTGGTCGGCTCGACGCACAAGCAGCTGTATGCAACGAGATTTAGATTTTTTTTTTCTTCTTCTTGGCCTCGTTGGCATCTGTGCAATGCAAGAATCTTGAATCCGATCGATCAGGCGTGTGATGCCTCTGCCACAAGCTTTTTGTGTACGTGAACCAAAATGACAGAGAGGAAAAGACGAACGATTGAGCAGCACGCCCGTTCCTTTTTTTTTAGAACAGAGGCTTAAGAAAGAGCCCGGCTTTGAATTAACAAAGCCATCAACCGGCCAAGATTACAAACTCGAAACCAACACAAGAAAGTAGAAAAGCAACAAGATACAAAGGCGCTGGACAGCAGCACACAAGCCACACACACACCCAGCTAAATGATCGAACACACGCAGCTCGGGGATGTGTAGGTCCTCATTCGCATACAAATCACCAAGGAGTAGGAGAATGTCAGCCCAGGAGCAGCATTACTGGCGGCGAGAAAGGGCACACCCTTGTCAAATCACCAGCGGCCCCGGCTTGCCATGTCCTCCCAATTCCACTGTCAAAGAAGACCCCTGTCTCCTCGCCTGGCTCGAAGGCGCCGAACCCTTGACAGTGTAGCAGTTCACCCTTAAACCTGGGGGGAAAGACACTGGCAAGCTGCATCTAGAAAGGAACCTAGCTCACCCGACTAGCCACGGAATGATCTCATGAAGCAGAGCGCCACCCAACACCCACGGACTGGACACGAATGAGAAAGAGCTGCCGGAACGGAACGGACGGAGGAGCAGAAGAATAGTGTCCCTGGATGTGTTGAGCCACTGAAGATCTCGCCGCAAACAAAGAAGACCAGCTACTGCCGCCGCTACACACCCACCACATCACCGAGAAGCCCACTGCCCACCTAGCTGCCAAAAACGGCGCCTTCGGGAAGGAAGCGACGCCAAGGGCGCCGCCGCCGCCCAATAGAGTTGAGGTTTTCACCCGGGAGACTAGAGGGAAGGGGGGGGCGGCGGATCTGACCTGAACGGCGCCTCCAGGGAGGGGAACGGCGCCACGAGCGTCGCCACCGCCAAGACCGACGAGGCCGGCCTGGAATTTCTCCCGGTCTTCGAATCCCCGCCTCCACCACCCCAACGACGCAAGATCCGGCGGCCCGCAAAGAAGCCGGACAGATCTGGCCAGGGCAGAGCTCTCGAAACAGGGGGGGCAGGGGCGGCCAGATCTGGCGCCGCCGCGAGCCACAGCAGACGCTGCACCAGGGCTCCTGTCCACCGGGGCACCCGTCGTCCGCACGGCCAGGATCGCCGGCCCACGCCCGCGCCCCCGCCTGCCGCAGGGCCGGTGACGCCTCTCCGACCAGGGCCGCTGCCCTGGAGAACACGACCCCCCGCAGCAGAGGCAGGGACGCCAAGGCCCCGCCGCCACCTTCCTCGGCGTCGCCCCGGGCTTGCCCGGCGGCGGCCTCAGGCGGCGGCGAGGAGGAGGGGAGAAGAAAGGGGAGGCGGCGGAGCTAGGGTTCGGGGGCCCCGAATCGCCCTAGCAGGGGCGACGCGAGGGGAGGGGGCGAGTGGGGATGATATCGCACGCGCGTTCCTCATGACCGGGCTAGAAAACAAACAGTCATGTATCTATGTACCAATATAAAAAAACCAAAGGGGCAGATTCAAATCATCTTAACCGTTAAATCATGTTATCTGTTGTTTAAATCGCTTCAATGTTAAACACTAAACATGTTGAACGCTCTAATTACTCAGCACTGCCATTGGTTATAAACACGTTTTGACTCAACCATATCCCATAAAATCTGTCATGTAATTAATATCCTATCATTTCTGCAAAAAAAAATTAATATCTTACCAAACACCAACATGCAACAGATATATCTTACCTAATATAACATACAACTAATATCCTGCCAAATATAAATGTGCATTGCACGTACATTATTACTAGTACTTTAAATATTAGAGCGTGTGATCGTTCCGAGTAATTTAGTTCGAGCGTCACTGCTGTTTTGCCTTCCGCAACGCAATTTTTTTACGACGAGAAACGGCACTTACGTAACGGCGAGGGGATTCGGTCAGTCGTCAGAGGAAAAACGCAACGCGTTCGCCCGTGATTTCCCGGAAAAACCACACGTGGTTCCTCCACAACTAGAACTGACGTTGACCGGCGAGGCGATCACCGGAAAGACCGTGTGAAATTCAGGTGAAACTGATGATGGTTTGCCACGAGAAGGGGTGGGAACTTTTGCCATGTGAAGAAGCGTGACCGGACAACTACTTGACCTGTGGGAAAGAGGGGCTGCCAGACCGACTTTGACCCTGGAACGACCGCCAGTTTGTGCGTCCACAGGCGTGGCGTGGCTCCGAGGAGTTTCACTCTCATTCAGTTTTTAGCTGTGTTCAGATTTTCAGACTGACAGGGATCGCTATGAGACTTCCAAATTATAAGAAGTTTCGTACTCCCTCCGTTCACTTTCTTCGTTCACTTTTGTAAGTCATTTCAGACAACTCCAAATGAGCTATTTTGTACATTGTCTGAAATGTCTTCAAGGTCTTATAAAAATGAATAGAGTGAGTATATTTTAATATAAACTACATACAAATTAAAATGAGTGAACAAACACACGAAAATGCGTATATATACATTCGATCAAAAATAAATAGAACAACTTATAATTCGGAATATATTTAACAAAAATATTGTCACTTTTCAGTCATGTATACCATTGGACTATCACTTCACAATTTTTCCCAAAGAACTATCAAGTGGATTGTAAGTTTTGGCTAAAAAAAACTATCACTTTTGGTTAGGCAACAATTCAGGCTGCTAAAGCTGGATTACGACAGGTCGGGCCCACCCATCGGGTTCACATGACACAAATTGTCAATTCTGTTAATTTCGGCTGTCATATTTTCTATTACAACAGGCGGGACTCGCATGTCAGCATCAAATCTCTTCTCTCTTAATATATTTTATCTATTGAACATTTCCTCGAGTAGCTTGTATGCATGTGTGCCCGAGTTGCTCTTTCCCTTCCTCCGCCCTGACCATGTGGCTCGACCACTGCTCGGCGGTTACAACATTTGCTCCGATAACCATCCATATACAGGGGCGGAGCCAGGATTTGAGTATAGGGGACAAAAAATTCAAAAGATAATTATAGAGAACAAGGTTGAGAACTCGCACACCAGCACACCAAGAATTTGAAGCAACTGACTTAAAAAATATTAATGATGTTTGGCAGTGTTTTGTCTCTTTCATGTCAAAAAATTACAATTTTAGAAGTAACCGACTTAAAAATGAATTGATCTTAATGGTGTTTGGCAGCATTTTTTCTCCTCATACTAGGAGAATTTCAATTTCAGAATTAGCTATACTGTGTAAGGTCGTCATATAATTTTTTTTGGAATCATAAATAGAAACTAATACAGCATAATTTGCATCACGGTAATTTTTAGGACATGTACAAGCCTACAAGGTATGAATATAAAATGAACACTGATACGAGATGAGAATTGAGAGATTATTATAAGTGATGTATTAACCTGCTAGTTCGTTGGCTGACGAAATGAACTAATCGTTGAGTCGTCGTAAAAATGAGATTTTGAGCGTCAAAGAATAGAGATGTGAAGACACACACAGATTGCAGAAACTGGTTCCTAGTTTCCTTAGAAGAAAAAAGTTGGAAAAAAGTAGAAAAGTAATCAGAAGCCGAAAAAACGAGAAGGATCAATATAATTTAGCCCATGAAGAGATGGTGAATCCGCTGAAACAATATTTGTTTTGGAAAATACAAATACATTTGTTATCTGATTTTAACGATGTTCTTACAATGTTTATAAGTTTATACTAAACTTTTATATTTTTTATAACTTTATTTTACTTTGCCCATTCATAGTCACAACTTATATGTTGTGCTAAGTCTATAACATATTTTAAAATAATAGTTATAGTGTTTTTTTTATCTAAACACATTTCATGTTAAAAAGTTAAACTAGAATGCTCTAAAATGTGAGAAAATAAGAAAAGAAAAAAGAAAGGCACATCTCTTATTAAATTTGTGCCACTATATAGTGTATATGACTTGATGTATCCGTAATTAAATTTTAAGGTAACTATAGTTTGTAGAGTATAAGAATATTTTGATAGAGGTTTCTAGTTTATGATTACAGATACATAAACAATCCATATGGCGTCCAGGATCTTGTCACTAAATCGCTAGTACATTGATTGATCTTTCTGTTTTTGTCAAATGGGACTTCTTTTTATAAACTTGTCAAATGGGACTTAGATATAACAGTGGGTTCACTAATCTGTTTATGTTCTTGACATGTGAAGAAGCGTGACCAGACGACTACTTGATCCGTGCGAAAGGGAAGCTGCCACACCGACTTTGACCCTGGAACGACCGCGAGCTTGTGCGTGCAGTCCACAGGCGTCGCTCCGAGTAGTTTCAGTCTCAGTCCGTCTTTAGCTGTGTTGAGCTTTTTAGACTGATAGGGATCGCTGTGCGACTTTCGAATTATAAGAAGTTTTAAATATTTTAATATAAACTACATGGAGATTAAAATGAGTGAAAAAGCATACTAAAACACGTCTATATACATTCTATTCAGAAAAATTAAACTCCTTATAATTTAGAGTATTTAACAAAGTAAATATCGGTTTTCAGTCATGTGTCCCAAGGGACTACTTTACGTTTTTTCGGGCAGAACTACAACTACCAAGTGGGTTCTAAGTTTTGGCTAATAAACTAGTATCACTTTTGATTAGGCACCGACTTAGTCTGTTTAAGCTCGGTTATGACAGGCGAGGCCTACCAATCCGGCTCATGTAACATAAAATGTCAACTCTGTTAGTTTTGACAGTTATTTCTGTTGTTTAACATGTGGGACCCACAAGTCAGCATCAACATCTTCTCTAATATACTAGCAAAGGCTCATATGTTGCAACGGGATAATAAAATCGTCCTCATCAAGTCTGAAACAAACACACAACACCCTGGTTGGCATGCCCGTGAATAGTGGCGAATCTTGTAAGAAAAGCAAGGGCAGGCTCAAAGTTAACGATGTGAAGAAAAAAAGTCACTAACCCCCGGCTCTTTTGTGCAAACAGGGTTAAAATTTGCTAGAATACTATACTAGGAACATGTACTATTAACTACAAGATTTTCTTTCGCATCGCTGGAGGGCAGGCTCGACCCTATTAAAGCCTGTCCAGTTGATTCGCCACTGCCCGTGAACACGCCGTAGTGTTTCCTTGGCCCCATTGACCGGATGGGAGCAAACCGCAGACAACCGCATGCATCAGAGGAGGAGATGAAGAAAAAAAAACGGAAGAAGGGAAGGAGGGATTCATACGCTTGAGCTCGGCAGCGGTGCACACGCGCGGTCAAGGTCTCCTACACAAATGCTGGACGGATTAATTTGCATGTGTAAGCATAATGATCAGGGCATTTTGAAATACAAACTACATACAAAAATATGTAGACATATTTTAGAATGTAGATTCACTCATTTTGCTTCATATGTAGTCCGCATTGGAATCTCCAAAAAGACTTATATTTAGGAGTAGAGGGAGTAGATGCTATCCAGAGATCTGTCCAGGGTAATGGAATCGTTTCGATTCATTCAAACAATAAACGACAGATGAAAGGTCAGTATCACAATGGATGGAAACCGGAGGGCCCTATGATGTATGAATAATTAGGAGGAACGTTCGTTTTTTTTCACTTTTACGAGTGGCGAGGTGGGTAATTTACTTCAACTTTAAGGGCAGTTTTGATGATAGATGAAAATTTTAGAGAAACAATTAACGAATAGTTTTCTTCACTTACAGATGGCGGGTGGGTAATTTACTTCAGCTTTAGGGGCAGTTTCGATGACCAACGAAAAGAAATCAGACAAACAATTAACGAAGAGTTTTTTTCACTTACTTGTGACATGATGGATAATTTATTTCAACTTTATGGGCAATTTAGGGTAGGTGGATGGACCCAAAAAAATCGCAGAAACGCACTGTTCTTTAATATTATTATAGCAAAAGGGCCCGTGCATTGCAACGAGAAAAAAATATCATAATATCCAATGGTCATGACCACATTTTGCTGCATCACCGAGATACATTATCACTCTCAATTTCGTGAAATCATGAACAATTTTTAAAATCATTAAATTTTCTTAAACTCGTGAACATTTTTCAAACTCATGTACACTTTTACAAATGTTTTGAACATTTTCTAAGATTAATAATATTTTCTAAATTCATGAACATTTTATACTATTTGCAAACATTTTTTTAATAAAAATGCGAAAATATTTCTTGAATTGGCAAACATTGTAGAATCGATGAATATTTTTCTGGAAATTGGTGGAACAATTTTTAAAAATCACGAAAAAATGATTTAAGGAACATTTTATCAAATGCATCAACATTTCCTGAACATGTTTTTCCAAAATTTTGAATACTGTTTGAGTCAGCAAACATTTGTCTACAAAATCTTGCATATTTTTTGAATCCAAAAAATTAAGATTTATTAGAAAAATATTTTAAAATACTCTTTTTAAAAAATTTGGACGTTTTTGAAGTCCCAAATTATTTAAAGTCGAAAAAACAAAAATATAAAAGAAAAAAGGAAATATAAAATTTAAAAAACAGGCCGCCCAAACGAGCATGCTTCATCTTCTTCCAGCATGCAGAGTGCAGCATAGGAGAGGTCCCTAGTGCATGGGCCGGCCTAGGCAGGGGATACCCCTGTGTAAAACATTTTTTTTATCAATTATAGGTGGCATTGATGGGTAATATTTTGCAACTTCGGAAGGAATTTCCGTTACGTACTGCCAGGAACAATAGCCCCTTTATTATTAAGTATAGAATTTATTTATTGAACATTTACTCGAGCAGCTTCATGAATGCCCGAGTTGCTCCCTCCCTTGCTCCTAGTCATGTAGCTCGGCCACCGCTCGGTGCCGACGACAGTTGCTCCGGCAGACATCCACATGATACACTCTCATTATCATGGCTCTATTTTCACAAATGCATACTCATCCACCACTCATAAATTGGAGAAAACGCCGTAGTTTTCTTGGGAGAAAAAGGTTGAAAAACAGAAAATAGTGAAAAAAAACTCGAAAAAAATGAGAAAACAAAATAATTTATCACATCTTTGTACGAATCCATATCAGAGGTGGTGAATCCACCGGAGCCAAATTTTTTTTTGAAAAATACAACTGCACATTGGTACCCATTTTTAATGACATGATTACAATGTTTCTAACTTTATATTAAACTTTTATATCTTTTATACCTTTATTTTGTTTTGTCAATTCATAGTAACAACAAATATGTTGTGTTAAGTCTATACCATATTTTAAAATAAAAGGTATAGTACTTTTTTTTGTCTGAACACATTTCGTGTTCAAAAGTTAAACTAGAATCCTCTAAAATGTGAGAAAACAAGAAAAGAAAAAAAGAGGCACATCTCTCATTAATTTGTGCCACTTGTATGGATATAGTGTATATGCCTATTTGTATCCATAATTATTTTTAATGATAACTATAATGTGTAGAGTATAAGAATATCTCGATAGAGGTTTCTAGTTTACGATTATACATAAACAAATAGGAATATCTAAAGTACATACGGTGTTCAGGATCTTGTGACCAAATCGCTAGTACATTTATTTATCATTTTTTGTCAAATGCGACTTACATATAATAGTGGGTTCGCTAATCTGTTGATGATTCGTTTCTAACCCATCCATGGTACCGAAATAGGACCCCTACAGCTAAGATGACATTTAGTAGAACATATAGGCCATTCACTAAAGAGAGAATGGTAGATTTACGAAAGTAGTTAAGATATTTCTCTTTTGTTAGAATCCTTCATTATGAGCAGAGAAGAAAAGCAATGGTTGATTTGACAGTTGACGACCTTTCATGTTCAATGTTGTTACTAAGAATATGAAAGATCTCACTATCTGGTACTTATGACAAACTTCACCGGATTGTAGTGACCATCTGAAAGAACATGTGGTGCCCTCATGTTTGGTTTGATAATTGATGACAATCTCTATGGACTAATGGTTGCCTTGAGTTGTCTTTGAAGGATTTGCACATAGGCATTTCTTGAAGTCCATGTGTTGGTTTCAAGGAGTTTATGAGATGATCAAGGTGCTATTCAAGGAATTATCCAATGATGGTCATGTAGAAGACATGATACAAGTTGATCAAGACTAAGTACAAAGAGTGATTCAAGTTGATCAACATACAAAGCGTAGAAGATGTACCAAGCGGGATCAAGTGATCTCATGGTATGGTAAGCATTGTCCATTACGCTTTGTGTACTAACCTGTGGTCTATGTGAGAGTTGTTTGTGGGGTTAGGTATGTTTCCATGGTCATGCATCAAAAGGAAGATATCATACTACCCATGGAGGATGACATCAAGTGTTGATCGTTATCAAGATTGCGGTGTGCAAGTTCAAGTGGAGCATCACGAAGAGATCATCCTTGAAGCTTGTCGTTCATTGTGGTGTCAATGGACTTTTGAAGAGGTGCCGAAGAGTGGCTCACCCATAGTGAAGTATAGTGGAGCAATCAACTAGTCTTCATCGAGCCAACACAATCAAGAAAGGTGGTCCAACTTGAGGAAGTCAAGATCGTCATAATCTAGCTCAAGTGGACTACGTGCAAGGCAAAGCTTTGCCCTTAATAGGTTTTCTATTTTACTGGCCTCATGCCGGTAGTTGGGAGACCGGGTTATAGGATCGTTTGTCATACTATCAAGAGGGGCTCTCAAGTTAGTAGCTTGATACATATTGTTTGTAGAGAGCTCAAACCATTTCCTCCTTAAATCATCTTTCTTGGTTCTTGTTTGGTTCTTCTCCTTGTGAGATTTGGAGCTTATGGTCATCTTCATGACAAGCTCGAGTTCATCGAAAACGGAGTTCACATACATCTTCTATGATGTTTTCGATGTTGGGGTTTTTGTAGGTTCTTCATTCATAGAGGTCTCACATCTCTATATCATTGGCATTTTTCTACTGCCTCTTCTTACTATAACCAGTCGTTGTTTGGAGAGTGCTTGTCATCATCTATCACAAGCTTGTGCTTGCTCAATTCAGAGCTCATATGCAGAAGTTATGGAGTTCTGGTTTTCCTGCTTCCATCTGTTTGCTTGGGCTATTTTGAAGCTCACTAGCGGCAGTAGCGCCCTGGGTAACGGTAGTACCGTTTGCGCGGTATTTCCATGATCCAGTGCCGCGGGCACTACCGCTTATATTCATGCTTCTAGACTTGTGTTCACTTCAACGACAGTAGGGAGGCAGTTGGGCACGGTAATACCGCACCTGCCCAGCGGTAGTACCACTCTCGCGGTACTTCCGTAACTGACTACCGTCACACTACCGCCTATCTCTTTGCTTCTGTAGTCCCTCGCTGTTTCCATGGTAGTAGAGTGTGGTAGTACCATTTTGTGCGGTACTTCCGTCCTACCCTCCCTCTACTACCGCTGGTTCTCTGTGTCCTGAGACACTAAGCGGTAGTACAGCTTGCGAGGACGTTAGTACCGCTCCGGCGGCACTACCGCGCCTGAACTTGCATTCTCTCAGTGCTACACCTAGAACTACCGCCCCAAGCAGTAGTACCACTCATCTGAGCGGTAGTACCGCTTATGTGCGTGCTGAAGGCATAACGATTGGATTTTTTTCCTTCCTATAAAAGGGGGTCTTCTTCCCAATGGTTCTAATTTTGCTTGAGCTCATGTTCTTCCCCCACCGTTGACCTTCTTCGAGCTTGCTATCTCTCAATCTCTTCAATGATTCTTGCTAGTTATTGAGGGAAAAAGATAGGAGATCTAGATCCACATTACCACCAATCACTTTCTCCTCTATGTGAGGGGAACCCCTTGGATCTATATCTTAGAGTTCTTGGTGTTCTCCTTCTTGTTCTTCCTCTCATATTCCTCCATAGCTTTCGTTGCTTTGGTGGGATTTGGGAGTGAGGGACTTGGGCATTCCGTGTGCCCTTGCCATTGCATTAGTTGCATCGGTTTGAGTTCTTCACGGTGATACGTGGAAGTGAAAAGTTGAAAAGCTTATTACTCTTCGGTGCTTGGTACCCTTGAGCTTGTTCCTCTTGGGTGCTTGGGCGTCCTAGACGGTTGGTGGTGCTTCAAAGCTCAAGCATTTTGGTGTAAAGATCCAGGCTTGCGTCGGGGTTGATACGTCTCCAACGTATCTATAATTTTTTGATTGCTCCATGCTATATTATCTTCTGTTTTGGACATTATTGGGCTTTATTATTCATTTTTATATTATTTTTGGGACTAACTATTAACCCGAGGCCCAGCCCAGAATTGTTGTTTTTTGCCTATTTCAGAGTTTCGCAGAAAAAGAATATCAAACGGAGTTCAAACGGAATGAAACCTTCGAGAACGTGATTTTTGGAACGAACATGATCCAGGAGACTTTGACCCTACGTCAAGCAACCAATAGGGAAGCCACGAGGTAGGGGGCGCCTACCCCCCCAGGCGCGCCCTCCACCCTCGTGGGCCCCCTGTTGCTCCACCGACGTACTCCTTCCTCCTATATATACCTACGTACCCCCAAACGATCAGAAATGGAGCCAAAACCCTAATTCCACGCCGTAACTTTCTTTATCCACGAGATCCCATCTTCGGGCCTGTTTCGGAGCTCCGCCGGAGGGGGCATCGATCACGGAGGGCTTCTACATCAACACCATAGCCTCTCCGATGATGTGTGAGTAGTTTAGCTCAGATCTTTGGGTCCATAGTTATTAGCTAGATGGCTTCTTCTCTCTTTTTGGATCTCAATACAATGTTCTCCCCCTCTCTCGTGGAGATCTATTCGATGTAATCTTCTTTTGCGGTGTGTTTGTTGAGACCGATGAATTGTGGGTTTATGATCAAGTTTATCTATGAACAATATTTGAATCTTCTCTGAATTCTTTTATGTATGATTGGTTATCTTTGCAAGTCTCTTCGAACTATCAGTTTGGTTTGGCCTACTAGATTGATCTTTCTTGCAATGGGAGAAGTGCTTAGTTTTGGGTTCAATCTTGCGGTGTCCTTTCCCAGTGACAGTAGGGGCAGCAAGACACGTATTGTATTGTTGCCATCAAGGATAACAAGATGGGGTTTTATCATATTGCATGAATTTATCCCTCTACATCATGTCATCTTGCTTAAAGCGTTACTCTGTTCTTATATGAACTTAATACTCTAGATGCATGCTGGATAGCGGTCGATGTGTGGAGTAATAGTAGTAGATGCAGGTAGGAGTCGGTCTACTTGTCTCGGACGTGATGCCTATATACATGATCATACCTAGATATTCTCATAATTATGCTCAATTCTGTCAATTGCTCAACAGTAATTTGTTCACCCACCGTAAAATACTTATACTCTTGAGAGAAGCCACTAGTGAAACCTATGGCCCCTGGTCTATCTTCTATCATATTAATCTTCCAACACTTAGTTATTTTCATTGCCTTTTATTTTACTTTGCATCTTTATCATAAAAATACAAAAAAAATGATCTTATCATATCTATCAGATCTCACTCTCGTAAGTGACCGTGTAGGGATTGCCAACCCCTTATCGCGTTGGTTGCGAGGATTTATTTGTTTTGTGTAGGTGCGAGGGACTCGCGCGTAGCCTCCTACTGGATTGATACCTTGGTTCTCAAAAACTGAGGGAAATACGTACGCTACTTTGCTACATCACCCTTTCCTCTTCAAGGGAAAACCAACGCTGTGCTCAAGAGGTAGCAGGGGTCTCCAATTAAGTTCTGGAGATTGCCTCTAGCGATTTGTACGGGTTCTGGGACCGCCCCCAAGGATGGCCAAAGTGTACGGGTTCGGTGACCGCCCCCAAGGGTTGTCATTTGTACAGATTCGGTGACCGCCCTCAAGGGTCCCTTAGTGGAATCACGGCATCTTGCACTGTGCGAGGGGTGAGGAGGTTACGGTGGCCCTAGTGGCTTCTTGGGGAGCACCGTGCCTCCACATCGCTCTAAACGGAGATTAGCGTCCGCAAGGGTGTGAACTTCGGGATTCATCGTCGTCTCCACGTGCCTCGGTTATCTCTTACCCGAGCTCCTTACTTATTGTAAGTGTATCTAGTCCCACCCTTAGTTGGTTTTGGAGTATTGATGAAACTTGATTGAGGGACTAATGTGTTTGTGAGAATTGCAGGATAACACAGATAGTAGTCCCTTATTGATTCGGTTTACCTACCAGAGATGACCCCTAAAATTGTGTGAAGACATTGAAGACAATGGTGGTCTGTCAAGATATTCACAGTGAAGACTATGACATGTGAAGACATTCACTTGAAGACTATAGAGTGCGAAGACATAGTTGTTTCGTAGTTTTCTTTTCTTCTTTATTGAGTCATAGGAACCACCATATTGTTAAATGGGTTCCAAGTGAACAAAGTCAGAGTGACTGATGTGATGCTCAACCAAATCCTACGTCTTCGAGCAAAGACAATGAGAGCAAATCTTATCTAAAGCTGGATGAGTCAGCTTTACTTGTAGCCCAAGTCAAGTCGCCGTATGTCTTCGAAATCTGACCGTTGAACATGTGTCAGTTTCTTAGTGACCCAGGGTCATTTCAGACAAATCAGGTCGGGTTAAAGCAATTAATGAGAATGCAGACTAAACCAATTAATGAGAAAAATTAAACACAAAAAAGATAAACAGTCTTTAATATCCTTTTTTGATATACAATGAACATTATTGTTATATATATTGAACAATTGTACGGTGAGATTTTCAAATATCCAGCTCCAAAAAAATGCAGCCTTTTTTGTGCTTAAAAACCGACAAAAATCTGAAGAAGAAAATATAAAAAGCAGCTCGAAGGGAAAAGTGCGCCGGCCAACTTGGAGTTGACGCACACCGGCATGAACGGGGAGTTGATATGTCTCACATAAAGCGAGACGATGGTTCGTCTCACTTATCGCAGAGCGGGCCGGCCAGTTAGGTTCTTCCTTGTGACCAACTTTTTTCATTTTTTTACGCTTCATTTCATTTTTTATCAGTTTTTAACTTCCATTTATGATTTCCAACATTATAAATAAATATATTATAACATACTTTACGTAAAACATTATATAAAATAGTATCCAAGCATTTCAAAAATGTTAAATGTCTCATGTACATGGAAAATATTTTTTTTTAAGTTAGTTGAAGCATTTGAAGAAAAAATATATTAGACAAGTATTTAAAAAATGTTAAACGTGTATAGAAAAAATACTGACATTGTATTATCAAAATATTAATATGTTAAACAAGTACTTCAAATATGTTAGTCAAGCATTTGAAAAATGTTAAATGTGCATAGAAAAAATATTGACCGTGTATTATAAAAATTAATATGTTACACAAGAATTTCAAAAATGTTAATCAAGTATTTGAAAAAATGTTAACTGTGTATATAAATAATGTTGACCTTGTATTAAAAATATGATGAAAATTTTGATCATGTATTTAAAAAACGTTACTCAAGAATTTATAAAAATGTTGAATAAGTATTTGAAAATGTTAATCAAGCATTTCAAAAATGTTAAACGTGTATAGAAAAAAATATTGACATTGTTTAAAAATGTTAATCTGGTCATTGAAAATTTGTTAATCAAGCATTTGCAAAATGCTAAATGTGTATAAAAGCTCTTGTCAATTTATTAAAAAATGTTAATCTTATATTTGAAAAATGTAAATGACGCATTTGAAATGTGTATAAAAATATGTTGACCACATATTAAAAAATGTTACTCTTGTATTGAAAAAAATGTTAATCAAGCATCTGAAAAATGTTTAAAATATGTATAAAAATGTTGACCGTGTACTAAAAGAGATTTAAACTTGTATTTGAAATTTTTTAATCAAGTAATTGAAAAATGTTAAAATGTGTATAGAAAAAAAATTAACCTTGTACTTGAAAAATGTTGATTAAACATTTGAAAAATGTTAAAAATATGTATAGAAAAAATACTGACGATGTACTAAAAAATGTTAAACTTGTATTTAATAATTTTAAACATGTATTAGAAAAATTTTCTTACTGATACAAAAATGTAGAATGAAAAGTAAAAGGAACAAAGAGAAATGAAAGAACCAATGAAAGCTGAAAAAACGAAGGAAACGAAAGAAAATAGAAAAAAAACATAGAAAAAGTGCAAATAAAAGAAAATAGAAAACAGGTAAACAAAACAATGAAAATAAAAAAATGAAGAGACATAATAAATAAATTATAAAATAACCAAGGAAACCAATAAATAATGGAAACAGTGAAAATTAACAAAGAAAAACTGATGAAAAATGAAAAAGTGACAAACAAAACCAAAGAAAACTAAGAAAAATCAATGAAAATAGAGAAAAAAATAAAAATTGTGAAAACCAAGAAGAAAATAAGAAAAATGTTTAAAAACAAATAAAAAAATAAAACCGAATAAACTAGCGAGAAAACAAAGAAAACACATAAAAGAAAACAAAAAGGAAAAAAAAGAAACATGTGAACAAGCGAACGAAGTGCAACAAGGAAACTCAATCACAACACCTAGTGTGAAAAAAAAGCAAATGATAAGTGCCACATGTCAGGTGTGTGGCAATTCGGACCTAACTTTTTTTGATGGCAATTCCAGTCACGCATGGATGGCAAATCCAACACACGACAAGTTTCTTTTGAAAATAAAGTGAAGCAGGAAAGTTGCCATCCTTGCGTGACTAAACTTGCGTCGAAAACGTTTGGAATTGCCATGTGCTCGTACCTGATGTGTGACATTTATCAGGGTCCAGAAAAACATAAATGGGTGGTCCAAAAGCTACGTCGCAAGGAAAAACTGTTCAGCGAGACAGAAGAAACTCCTGCATAATGCGATATATAGTTGTTGCGGGCGTTAACTAGGAGCTCTCCTAAAACTCTTGAGGCTCCCTCTGGCGCAAAAGAACTCATGCGTCGCTCGCATGGGCCGGCCCTGTAATTTCGCCCGACTACTTGCTCGTCCCTACTCGCCTACTTAATCGGCTGGCGGGCTGGTTTTTTATATTTAATTTGAAAGATTCTGTAATAAATGTTCACGAATTTTAAATAATATTTTTGAGCTTCAAAAAGTTGTAAATTAGAAAAATGATCACAAACCCAATAAGATGTTCAAAAAAAGTACAAAAACAATTACGGACTAAAACACATTGCAACTTGGAGTAATGAGCTTAACCTCTATCTTATTTTCTATTTTTATATTCAATATACTAAAACCAAAAAATTTGCAAATTTAAAAATTGTTCATGAATTTTTTAAAAAGCTCATGCCGTTTTTAAAAGGGTTGAAGAGCTTAAAAAATCATGAATTTATAAATGTACATGAATTTTAAAAAGATAATTATTGTTGAAAAAAATTAAAAAGTGAAAACAAAAAAATCTGAATAGAAAAAACAGCGATAAAACAAAGAAGCCTCACCCGTAAAACTGACGAGAACCTTCCCAAAAACAGCAAGGTCAGTTCTATGTGGACTGGCCCACTTAGAATGATTACTTAAGATCATTTTCTTTTGCCTTTATTCCTTTTTCCATCACATGTTTTCTTCCATCAGGCCTTCTTGACTTGGCAACCGTGTCAGGAGTGGGGCTCCTTTTTCTTTCCTCACCACTTGATGCATCATCATCAACAACAACAACAATAGTAACATTTCCAATGAGCTCTTCCTCTTATTAAGAATTTCAAATAACTCCTGGTTCTTCCACTTCTCCTCATTTTCAAGCTCCTTCTAGCAATAATACAACATGCATGCTTTTCCTTTCTTCTTATTGTCCCCATTCCTCCCTTTTCATTGGATTAAACCTTGAGCAATCATGGGCAACATACGATAATTGAGAAAATAAGTTAGGCACATATACAAACGAAACGAGGAAGCATGATCTACATACTACAATTGACACGCCAATTGATGAATTTAGCAAACAATCACCTTATCATCATTGTTGCAACCACTTGGGTCCATGGGATTGACATTTGACAAGCAAGCCGGGCACTTTTGACATTATGTGGATATTGTGGACCATCAGTGGTGGAGAGAAGAGGTCAATCGACCATAGCCCCTACTGTTGTGTGCATAAAAGGACTATTTGATCCGCATCCAATATGAGCTCATTGGTTGATCCCTTTCAACGGCCGCATCAATAGAAAATCTTCTTCCAAGCCACACATAATAGCACGTCTTCATCGTTTTAGTAGTGTGCCACTCTTCCCCTAGGAGTTACATAAAGAAAACCATCCTCCATGTCAAGAAGCTCGTCATCATATAGTGTCTCATACTCTTGAGAGACAAAAACTTCATTTCCAACATTTGTATATTGCAAAAAAGTGTAATCGGCAACACTACATGCACGCAAAAATGAATATAGGCACACTTCATGGTCGAACATGTTGTGGATGACCGTGGTGGTTGTGACGAGTGATGTTGGCTCCTCCTCCACGAGCTGCGATGGGACGAAAGGGAGGAGGAGGAGGAGGATGCACCACCACTGCAGCGGCAACAACAGGCGACGTGGACATTGTCTTCGTCGACCATGAAGCAGCCGAGGCGGGGTCACGCGACGGCCTCTTTGTTGGGGAACGTTGTAGAAAACAAAAAAAATTCTCTACGTTTCACTAAGATCTATCTATGGAGTCATCTAGCAACGAGAGGGAGTGCATCTACATACCCATGTAGATCGCGCGCGGAAGCGTTCAAGAGAACGGGGATGAGGGAGTCGTACTCGACGTGATCCAAATCACCGGAGATCCTAGCGCCGAACGGACGGCACCTCCGCGTTCAACACACGTACCATCAGCGTGATGTCTCCTCCTTCTTGATCCAGCAAGGGGGAAGGAGAGGTTGATGAAGATCCAGCAGCACGACGGCGTGGTGGTGGATGCAGCAGTCACCGCAGCAGGGCTTCGCCTTTCTTCTGCGAGAGGGAGAGGTGTAGCAGGGGAGAGGGAGGCGCCAAGACTTCAGGTGCGGCTGCCCTCCCTCCCCCCTTTATATAGGCCCCCTAGGGGGTGCGCCGGCCCTAGGAGATGGGATCTCCTAGGGGGGCGGCGGCCAAGGGGGTGGAGTAGCCCCCAAGGCAAGTGGAGGCGCCCCCTCCCCTAGGGTTCCCAAACCTAGGTGCATGGGGGGCCCAAGGGGGGGTGCACCAGCCCACTATGGGCTGGTTCCCCTCCCCACTTCAGCCCATGGGGCCCTCCGGGATGGGTGGCCCCACCCGGTGGACCCCCGGGACCCATCCGGTGGTCCCGGTACAATACCGGTGACCCCGAAACTTTCCCGATGGCCGAAACTACACTTCCTATATATAATTCTTCACCTCCGGACAATTCCGGAACTCCTCGTGACGTCCAGGATCTCATCCGGGACTCCGAACAACTTTCGGATTACTGCATACTCATATCCATACAACCCTAGCGTCACCGAACCTTAAGTGTGTAGACCCTACGGGTTCGGGAGACATGTAGACATGACCGAGACGACTCTCCGGTCAATAACCAACAGCGGGATCTGGATACCCATGTTGGCTCCCACATGCTCCTCGATGATCTCATCAGATGAACCACGACGTCGAGGATTCAAGCAATCCCGTATTCAATTCCCTTTGTCAATCGGTACGTTACTTGCCCGAGATTCGATCGTCGGTATCCCAATACCTCGTTCAATCTCGTTACCGGCAAGTCACTTTACTCGTACCGTAATGCATGATCCCGTGACCAGACACTTGGTCACTTTGAGCTCATTATGATGATGCATTACCGAGTGGGCCCAGAGATACCTCTCCGTCATATGGAGTGACAAATCCCAGTCTTGATCCATGTCAACCCAAAAAATACTTTTGGAGATACCCGTAGTATACCTTTATAGTCACCCAGTTACGTTGTGACGTTTGGTACACCCAAAGCACTCCTACGGTATCCGGGAGTTACACGATCTCATAGTCTAAGGAAAAGATACTTGACATTGGAAAAACTCTAGCAAACGAACTATACGATCTTGTGCTATATTTAGGATTGGGTCTTGTCCATCACATCATTCTCCTAATGATGTGATCTCGTTATCAATGACATCCAATGTCCATAGTCAGGAAACAACGACTATCTGTTGATCAACGAGCTACTCAACTAGAGGCTTACTAGGGACATGTTGGTGTCTATGTATTCACACATGTATTACGATTTCCGGATAACACAATTATAGCATGAATAAAAGACAATTATCATGAACAAGGAAATATAATAATAATCCTTTTATTATTGCCTCTAGGGCATATTTCCAACAGTCTCCCACTTGCACTAGAGTCAATAATCTAGTTACATTGTGATGAATCGAACACCCATAGAGTTCTGGTGTTGATCATGTTTTGCCCTAGGGAGAGGTTTAGTCAACGGATCTGCGACATTCAGATCCGTATGTACTTTACAAATATCTATGTCTCCATCTTGAACATTTTCACAAATGGAGTTGAAGCGACGCTTGATGTGCCTGGTCTTCTTGTGAAACCTGGGCTCCTTAGCAAGTGCAATAGCTCCAGTGTTGTCACAAAAGAGTTTGATCGGCCCCGACGCATTGGATATGACTCCTAGGTCGGTGATGAACTCCTTCACCCAAATTGCTTCATGCGCTGCCTCCGAGGCTGCCATGTACTCCGCTTCACATGTAGATCCCGCCACGACGCTCTGCTTGCAGCTGCACCAGCTTACTGCTCCACCATTCAACATATACACGTATCCGGTTTGTGACTTAGAGTCATCCAGATCTGTGTCGAAGCTAGCGTCGACGTAACCCTTTACGACGAGCTCTTCGTCACCTCCATAAACGAGAAACATGTCCTTAGTCCTTTTCAGGTACTTCAGGATATTCTTGACTGTTGTTCAGTGTTCCTTGCCGGGATTACTTTGGTACCTACCTACCAAACTTACGGCAAGGTTTACATCAGGTCTGGTACACAGCATGGCATACATAATAGACCCTATGGCAGAGGCATAGGGATGACACTCATCTCTTCTATATCTTCTGCCGTGGTCGGACATTGAGCTGAGCTCAATTTCACACCTTGCAACACAGGCAAGAACCCCTTCTTAGACTGATCCATATTGAACTTCTTCAATATCTTATCAAGGTATGTGCTTTGTGAAAGACCTATGAGGCGTCTTGATATATCTCTATAGATCTTAATGCCTAATATATAAGCAGCTTCTCCAAGGTCCTTCATTGAAAAACTCTTATTCAAGTAGGCCTTAATGTTGTCCAAAAGTTCTACATCATTTCCCATCAAAAGTATGCCATCTACATATAATATGAGAAATGCTATAGAGCTCCTACTCACTTTCTTGTAAACGCGGACTTCTCCATAAGTCTGCATAAACCCAAACGCTTTGATCATCTCATCAAAGCGAATGTTCCAACTCCGAGATTCTTGCACCAGCCCATAAATCGAGCGTTGGAACTTGCACACCTTGTCAGCATTCTTAAGATCGACAAAACCTTCCGGCTGCATCATATACAATTCTTCCTTAAGGAAACCATTAAGGAATGCCGTTTTGACGTCCATTTGCCATATCTCATAATCATAGAATGCGGCAATTGCTAACATGATTCGGACGGACTTCAGCTTCGCTACGGGTGAGAAAGTCTCATCGTAGTCAACCCCTTGAACTTGTCGATAACCCTTAGCGACAAGCCGAGCTTTATAGATGGTCACATTACCATCCGCGTCTGTCTTCTTCTTAAAGATCCATTTATTTTCTATGGCTCGCCGCTCAACGGGCAAGTCAGTCAAAGTCCATACTTCGTTTTCATACATGGATCCTATCTCGGATTTCATGGCTTCCAGCCATTTGTCGGAATCCGGCCCCACCATCGCTTCTTCATAGTTCGAAGGTTCACCGTTGTCTAACAACATGATTTCCAAGACAGGGTTGCCGTACCACTCAGGTGCGGAACGTGTCCTTGTGGACCTACGAAGTTCAGTAGCAACTTGATCTGAAGTTTCATGATCATCATCATTAACTTCCTCTCTAGTCGGTGCAGGCACCTCAGGAACATTTTCTTGAGTTGCGCCACTTTCCGGTTCAAGAGGTAATACTTCATCAAGTTCTACTTTCCTCCCACTTACTTTTTTCGAGAGAAACTCTTTCTCTAAAAAGGATCCATTCTTGGCAACAAAGATCTTGCCTTCGGATCTGAGGTAGAAGGTATACCCAATAGTTTCTTTAGGGTATCCTATGAAGACGCATTTTTCCGACTTGGGTTCGAGCTTTTCAGGTTGAAGTTTCTTGACATAAGCATTGCATCCCCAAACTTTTAGAAACGACAGCTTAGGTTTCTTCCCAAACCATAATTCATACGGTGTCGTCTCAACGGATTTCGACGGAGCCCTATTTAAAGTGAATGCGACAGTCTTTAAAGCATAGCCCCAAAATGATAGCGGTAAATCGGTAAGAGACATCATAGATCGCACCATATCTAATAGAGTGCGATTATGACGTTCGGACACACCATTACGCTGAGGTGTTCCAGGCGGCGTGAGTTGTGAAACTATTCCACATTTTCTTAAGTGTGTGCCAAATTCGTGACTCAAGTATTCTCCCCCACGATCTGATCGCAAGAACTTGATTTTCCTGTCACGTTGATTCTCAACCTCACTCTGAAATTCCTTGAACTTTTCAAAGGTCTCAGACTTGTGTTTCATTAAATAGACATACCCATATCTACTCAAGTCATCAGTGAGGGTGAGAACATAACGATAGCCACCGCGAGCCTCAACACTCATTGGACCGCACACATCAGTATGTATGATTTCCAATAAGTTGGTTGCTCGCTCCATTATTCCTGAGAACGGAGTCTTGGTCATTTTACCCATGAGGCATGGTTCGCACGTGTCAAATGATTCATAATCAAGAGACTCTAAAAGTCCATCTGCATGGAGCTTCTTCATGCGTTTGACACCTATGTGACCAAGGCGGCAGTGCCACAAGTATGTGGGACTATCATTATCAACCTTACATCTTTTGGTATTCACACTATGAATATGTGTAGCATTACGCTCGAGATTCATTAAGAATAAACCATTCACCATCGGAGTATGACCATAAAACATATCTCTCATATAAATAGAACAACCATTATTCTCGGATTTAAATGAGTAGCCATCTCGAATTAAACGAGATCCTGATATAATGTTCATGCTCAAAGCTAGCACTAAATAACAATTATTAAGATTTAAAACTAATCACGTAGGTAAATGTAGAGGTAGCGTGCCGACGGCGATCACATCGACCTTGGAATCATTCCCGACGCGCATCGTCACCTCGTCCTTCGTCAGTCTCCGCTTATTCCGCAGCTCCTGCTTTGAGTTACAAATGTGAGCAGCTGCACCGGTATCAAATACCCAGGAGCTACTACGAGTACTGGTAAGGTACACATCAATTACATGTATATCACATATACCTTTCGTGATGCCGGCCTTCTTGTCCGCTAAGTATTTGGGGCAGTTCCGCTTCCAGTGACCACTTCCCTTGCAATAAAAGCACTCAGTCTCGGGCTTGGGTCCATTCTTTGGCTTCTTCCCAGCAGCTTGCTTACCGGGCGCGGCAACTCCCTTGCCGTCCTTCTTGAAGTTCTTCTTACCCTTGCCTTTTCTTGAACTTAGTGGTTTTATTCACCATCAACACTTGATGTTCCTTTTTTACTTCTACCTCTGTTGATTTCAGCATTGCAAATACTTCAGGAATGGTCTTTTCCATCCCCTGCATATTGAAGTTCATCACAAAGCTCTTGTAGCTCGGTGGAAGCGACTGAAGGATTCTGTCAATGACCGCGTCATCCGGGAGATTAACTCCCAGCTGAGTCAAGCGGTTATGTAACCCAGACATAGTGAGTATGTGCTCACTGACAGAACTATTTTCCTCCATCTTACAGCTGAAGAATTTGTCGGAGACTTCATATCTCTCGACCCGGGCATGAGCTTAAAAAAACATTTTCAGCTCTTCGAACATCTCATATGCTCCGTGTCTCTCAAAACGCTTTTGGAGCCCCGGCTGTAAGCTGTAAAGCATGCCGCACTGAACGAGGGAGTAATCATCGGCACGTGTCTGCCAAGCGTTCATAACGTCTTGTTCTACAGGGAGAGCAGGTGCTTCACCTAGCGGTGCTTGTAGGACATAATCTTTCTTGGCAGCTATGAGGATGATCCTCAGGTTCCGGACCCAGTCCGTATAGTTGCTGCCATCGTCTTTCAGCTTGGTTTTCTCTAGGAACACGTTGAAGTTAAGGACAACGTTGGCCATTTGATCTACAATACATGTTGTAAAGATTTTAGACTAAGTTCATGATAATTAAGTTCATCTAATCAAATTATTCAATGAACTCCCACTCAGATAGACATCCCTCCAGTCATCTAAGTATAACATGATCCGAGTTAACTAGGCCGTGTCCGATCATCACGTGAGACGGACTGGTCAACATCGGTGAACATCTTCATGTTGATTGTATCTTCTATACGACTCATGCTCGACCTTTCGGTCTTCTGTGTTCCGAGGCCATGTCTGTACATGCTAGGCTCGTCAAGTCAACCTAAGTGTTTGCATGTGTAAATCTGTCTTACACCCGTTGTATGTGAACGTTGGAATCTATCACACCCGATCATCACATGGTGCTTTGAAACAACGAACTGTCGCAACGGTGCACAGTTAGGGGAAACACTTTCTTGAAATTATTATGAGGGGTCATCTTATTTACTACCGTCGTTCTAAGTAAACAAGATGCAAAACATGATAAACATCACATGCAATCAAATAATAGTGACATGATATGGCCAGTATCATATAGCTTCCTTTGATCTCCATCTTGAGGCTCCATGATCATCTTGTCACCGGCATGACACCATGATCTCCATCATCGTGTCTCCATGAAGTTGCTCGCCAACTATTACTTCTACTACTATGGCTAACACGTTTAGCAATAAAGTAAAGTAATTTACATGGCGTTTCTCAATGACACGCAGGTCATACAAAAAATAAAGACAACTCCTATGGCTCCTGCCGGTTGTCATACTCATTGACATGCAAGTCGTGATTCCTATTACAAGAACATGATCTCATACATCACATATATATCATTCATCACAACTTTGGCCATATCACATCACAAAACACTTGCTGCAAAAACAAGTTAGACGTCCTCTAATTGTTGTTGCAAGTTTTTTACGTGGCTGCAATAGGGTTCTAGCAAGAACGTTTTCTTACCTACGCCAAACCCACAACGTGAATTGCCAATTTCTATTTACCCTTCATAAGGACCCTGTTCATCGAACCTGATCCGACTAAAGTGGGAGAGATAGACACCCGCCAGCCACCTTATGCAACTAGTGCATGTCAGTCGGTGGAACCGGTCTCACGTAAGCATACGTGTAAGGTTGGTCCGGGCCGCTTCATCCCACGATGCCGCCGAATCAAGATAAGACTAGTAACGGCAAGCAAATTGGCAATATCGACGCCCACAACTACTTTGTGTTCTACTCGTGCATAGTAACTACGCATAGACCTAGCTCTGATACCACTGTTGGGGAACGTTGCAGAAAACAAAAAAAATTCTCTACGTTTCACCAAGATCTATCTATGGAGTCATCTAGCAACGAGAGGGAGTGCATCTACATACCCTTGTAGATCGCGCGCGGAAGCGTTCAAGAGAACGGGGATGAGGAAGTCGTACTCGACGTGATCCAATTCACCGGAGATCCTAGCGCCGAACGGACGGCACCTCCGCGTTCAACACACGTACGGTCAGCGTGACGTCTCCTCCTTCTTGATCCAGTAAGGGGAAAGGAGAGGTTGATGAAGATCCAGCAGCACGACGGCGTGGTGGTGGATGCAGCAGTCACCGCAGCAGGGCTTCGCCGTTCTTCTGCGAGAGAGAGAGGTGTAGCAGGGGAGAGGGAGGCGCCAAGACTTCAGGTGCGGCTGCCCTCCCTCCCCCCCTTTATATAGCCCCCCTAGGGGGTGCGCCGGCCCTAGGAGATGGGATCTCCTAGGGGGGGTGGCGGCCAAGGGGGTGGAGTAGCCCCCAAGGCAAGTGGAGGCGCCCCCTCCCCTAGGGTTCCCAACCCTAGGCGCATGGGGGGCCCAAGGGGGGGCGCACCAGCCCACTATGGGCTGGTTCCCCTCTCCACTTCAGCCTATGGGGCCCTCCGGGATGGGTGGCCCCACCCGGTGGACCCCCGGGACCCATCCAGTGGTCCCGGTACAATACCGGTGATCCCGAAACTTGCCCGATGGCCGAAACTACACTTCTTATATATAATTCTTCACCTCCGGACAATTTCGGAACTCCTCGTGACGTCCAGGATCTCATACGGGACTCCGAACAACTTTCGGATTACTGCATACTCATATCCATACAACCCTAGCGTCACCGAACCTTAAGTGTGTAGACCCTACGGGTTCGGGAGACATGTAGACATGACCGAGACGACTCTCCGGTCAATAACCAACAACGGGATCTGGATACCCATGTTGGCTCCCACATGCTCCTCGATGATCTCATCGGATGAACCACGACGTCGAGGATTCAAGCAATCCCGTATTCAATTCCCTTTGTCAATCGGTACGTTACTTGCCCGAGATTCGATCGTCGGTATCCCAATACCTCGTTCAATCTCGTTACCGGCAAGTCACTTTATTCGTACCGTAATGCATGATCCCGTGACCAGACACTTGGTCACTTTGAGCTCATTATGATGATGCATTACCGAGTGGGCCCAGAGATACCTCTCCGTCATATGGAGTGACAAATCCCAGTCTTGATCCGTGTCAACCCAACAGATACTTTCGGAGATACCCGTAGTATACCTTTATAGTCACCCAGTTACGTTGTGACGTTTGGTACACCCAAAGCACTCCTACGGTATCCGGGAGTTACACGATCTCATGGTCTAAGGAAAAGATACTTGACATTGGAAAAACTCTAGCAAACGAACTATACGATCTTGTGCTATGTTTAGGATTGGGTCTTGTCCATCACATCATTCTCCTAATGATGTGATCTCATTATCAATGACATCCAATGTCCATAGTCAGGAAACCGCGACTATCTGTTGATCAACGAGCTAGTCAACTAGAGGCTTACTAGGGACATGTTGGTGTCTATGTATTCACACATATATTACGATTTCCGGATAACACAATTATAGCATGAATAAAAGACAATTATCATGAACAAGGAAATATAATAATAATCCTTTTATTATTGCCTCTAGGGCATATTTCCAACACTCTTCACGCCGCCGCCTTTTGGCTTGGGCCCAACAGCCTTCTTATGAGGTGGCGCATCCACTACGATCGCATCGGCTGCTCGTGTGGCCGCAAAACCGCTACGGCGAGTAGGGGCGGCCATGGCGAGAACGATTGAAGGGGGAGCTGCCGCGGAGGAGCTGGCCTTGGCGAGGAGCATGAGAGCGGCGGTGGGATCGACGCCCGCGTCGGAGGAGCCAACGATGGAGGCCCGGCGCCCAGAGGGAGCCTATCGCGTGTGGGAAATGCCCGGGCGCGGTTGGGGCTGCATGGGCGTCGTGTTTGGTTTTGCGGCGGTAGCCGAAGTGCCCTATATTTGCAGCACTTATGCTGTCTTTTGGGCGCCCAAAAAAATCTGGAGCAAAATTTACATAAGCAGCATTTTTTTTTGTTCTAAAATACCAGAAGAACAGTTATGCCCTCCTATTACAGTGCAGCTATTGGATATGCTTTAGTCTAGCCCGACTAATTTTCCACACGAACGAATCGATCAGCCATGTCGTTGGAGCACCTAGCATTTGAATTTGGCAGCCGTTGGAGGTGGGGCCCCCATGTCTGGTCTCCCGGCCCCACGTGCGTCTCCCTCCCCCGTCCCCCAATTCGAAATCGAGATCGCGGGGAGGACAACCGAAGCCAAACAAAAAAAGCGGCCCCCTCCATGCTCCCCAGGCCACCGCTCCATTCAAAATCGGACCACCGCTGCTCTTCCTCCCCCCACACTCACCCACCCACTCACTGCCCTCGAGCTCAGCTCAGCCCGAGAGCCAGCAGGCACCGCCGCCGCCCACACACCAGCGCAGCGGCTAGGAGGAGGAGGGGGAGGCCGCGATGGGCGAGGTGGTGCTCATCTCCCGCTCCGGCGACGGCTGCGGGGCCGTGGGGGAGCGGAAGGCGGACCACCAGGAGCGGCAGGGCCAGCAGGGGCAGGTGCTGGAGCTGCTGCTCGCCGCGCTGCGCAAGTCGGTGGCGCTGCCGTGCCAGATGGCGGACGCGGACGACCCGGCGGGCGGCGCGGCCGGTGCGGGCTGGGGGATGGACATCGGCTGGCCCACCGACGTCCGCCACGTCGCGCACGTCACCTTCGACCGCCTCCAGGGCTTCCTCGGCCTCCCCGTCGAGTTCGAGCTCCAGATCCCCTGCCCAGCGCCCAGCGCCAGGTAGCTTCCTCCTCTTCTTCTCCTCAAACCAATCTCCCGCGAGGATGAGGATTCGGTTCGAATTTCAAATGTGTTTTCTTTCCGGCCTGCAGCGCGAGCGTCTTCGGGGTGTCGCCGGAGTCGATGCAGTGCGGGTACGACGACAGGGGCAACTCCGTCCCCAAGATCCTCCTGCTCATGCAGGAGCGGCTCTACTCTCAGGATGGCCTCAAGGTAGCACAACTGCACAAGCACATTACTCTGCTCCTCTTTGCTCCTCAAATAGCTGAGTGTGTTCGTTGCTAAAGTCCAATTTGTTAACTGACTAATCTGTGTGGATGGAATCGATGATATGCATGCAGGCAGAAGGGATCTTCCGCATCACTCCGGAGAACAGCCAGGAGGAGCATGTCAGGGAGCAGCTGAACAGGGGTGTCGTTCCTGACGACATCGACGTCCACTGCCTCGCTAGCTTGATTAAGGTACTAGGAGCTTCTGGAGCTCACTGTTTTTAGTCTCTCTGGGATTCATTTGTGCAAACGCGTCCGATAAATAGGTTTGTGAGATTACAAGTGCAGAGAAATGTCTAGTAAAATGTGGTAGATTACAAGTTTTACCTTAGTGAACATTTTCCATGGGTAGAGCCATTGGTCCGTATTTTATGCCCAAGAGTGTACTGTTGTTCTCCTAATTAACTACCTTTCTGACGGACACTGATACTGATGAGATAAGAGTGAACATCTTCCATGGGCAGAGATATTGGTATCTATCTTTTTGCCCAAGAGTGTACTGGTGTACTCCTAATTAACTAGCTTTCTTCTGACAGAAAAAATGCTACTATGATACTGATGAAATAATTAATGTCGATTTCCTGACACCTTTAGCTTATTTATTTTTTCTTCAATTTTTATGTGTTTTGGATTTTCACACATTTGGTACTCCTGCATGGTGAAAGCATAGGGGTTAATTATGTTGTTCAATTCGATGCAGGCCTGGTTCAGGGAACTACCCGAAGGTGTGCTTGATAGCCTCTCACCAGAGCAAGTCCTGAACTGCAACACCGAGGAACAATGTGTGGAGCTGGTGAGGCATATTCCTGTAACATATGCTGCACTTCTCAGCTGGGTTGTAGAGCTCATGGCTGATGTTGTCGAAGAAGAGGGGTCAAACAAGATGAATGCACGAAATATCGCAATGGTTTTCGCACCCAATATGACACAGGTACTGATTTGCTTGCCACATTTCCCTTACTTGAAATATTTCTTTTTGACACAGTTGCTAACGTTGGCGAATGATTCTCTTGCAATCAGATGTCAGATCCTCTTACTGCTCTGATGCATGCTGTTCAAGTCATGAACTTGCTCAAGACATTGGTTCTCAAAACACTCAGAGAACGCGAGGAGGATGAAGGATCATATTCGACATTTTCGTCATCGCCAACTTTATCCGATGGACTTGATGAGGTGGATCGTGAGCACAATCAAGGTGATGGCAATGACAGTGGGGCTGAGAAATATGGTGATGACAGTAGTGAAAGCTCAAAGAGTTTTGACAAGGCCAACAACCTGATAATGGACAGCGAACAGCTAATTGGTTCGTCCAGGAGGCACACCTCATTTGAGTTTCGTTTGCCTTGCACCATCGACAACGACGAGGATAAATATCCATCGCTTAGCGAGATCGAAGAAGGTTTCTTGAGGAGGCTAGAATGGCAGGATGTGAGCAAAGGAGGCGATGAAGACGAGGGAAGCATCTTCTCTACCTCCACCAAAGAGGCAGAGCAGCTGAGCTCCTCTGAAAGCATAAGTGAGTCTTGCAAGGTAAGTGATCAAACAAGTAGCACTGAAGATGCAGTTGGTACTGATAGCATTGAGCGGACAATGCAAATGGAGACCAGGACCGAAACTACACGCGAGAAGGCCACAAATGCCAAAGAAGTGAGCTGATCATATGCTCATTGCAAGGATGCAGATTTATCTTTGGTTGTCAATCTGTCATCCATGTAATGTAACGCCTAGCTGTAACTTCCACGCCTGCGTGTCATTCAGTCAACACAGGGTTGAGGAACTTTGTCGCAGTAATATTCTGTTGCTGAAGCTATGTAATTGATTACTCGTGTGGTTTAATTATGCCGAAATGCCTAGTTTCTGCTTTTGAGTAAGTTGGAGCTGTAGAGGCAC
Organism: Triticum urartu; assembly: GCF_056163025.1. Classification (NCBI taxonomy): domain Eukaryota; kingdom Viridiplantae; phylum Streptophyta; class Magnoliopsida; order Poales; family Poaceae; genus Triticum; species Triticum urartu. The sequence continues at coordinate 43,107,673 of NC_141874.1, read as the reverse complement.
AATAACTTGCTTCTAAACTATCCATAACCTTTTGTGAGTTTTTTTTCCCTCGACTCTTGCTTCTGATGCAGCCTACTCAAATCAAGTCCAACATATGCAAACTCTTGCACCTAAGAGATACATTGAGTTCTAGAGGGAGAGGAAGATTACCTGTGCTGCGCGAAACCCCTGCTGTGCAAGCGGTTGTTATGGCACGCTACGGGCAGTGCACACAGCACTCCAAACTTGTACAAAACTATAGACAAAATAGAGTGCTTCAGTGGATGAACCATTTGATTTGAAGGGCTCAGAATTGTTATACAAACCCATGCAAGCTTCCTACTCGGTCTACAGAAGGTGCTTATATATATTTCTGTTCAATTTCAGAAAGTAAAACGACAAAAAGCAGAGAGTGCCCTCTAAAACACGGGTAATTATGCAGCATAAAAGGTCTCCCTTACACGAGTAACTAACAATATACCGAAACAATAGTGTTGTCAGCTGGCAGTTCATGGTTCTATTGCAAAAGCCTGGATTCAAACTCTGGGTTCATATTTTTACTTTCCTTTGAGCTTACATTTTTACTTGGTATATAACCAGTTCGCGCTAAGACCATTAGCCAAAGTCTAATCACAGGTAATGAATTGTTTCATAAAGCAGCAGACCACAAATAGAAGGGCTAAGATAAGGTATTTAAGGGTATCAGGAGATCAACAGAATAAATATTTTACTAAACGTCTCTTCATTGTCGTATTCTTCTTGACATAATTTGCAGGACAAAAGTTGGAGTCCGAGTATCGAACGATATGCAGCTTAAAATACTTGAGATGATCTCTGTCCAAAGCATTGTAACAATCTCAACCTGTTTCACTACATGGAGGTATTTTCAGTACACACTGGACATCGCCAAGTATTTAACTAATAAATTCTGCAGAAGAACAAGCATTCATGTGCACAACGAGTCATGCAGGATTTTCCCAATATGATCTACAATACATAGATATAGTAATGGATAAGCTTGTCGCATACCACAAAAATTTGCACGCACCTTGCGCACACGAGCATCTTGGATGACTAAAAATTTCAGTTTTTTTAAATTTTGTTTACTTTTTTTATTTACTGTTCGTCGGGTGTAGATGGGCCTAGGCACCGTTTTGAATTATTGTGATTGAACTGGTCTTCTCTAACCAAAGGATGGCGAGCATTACAACCTTTTCTCACATAAGTCCTGTAGTTTTTTTTCCTCTTTGCTGCACTTTGACGCATGATGCGGGTTGTGATGGTAACTTTGCAGAGGTTGGAATGAATGATTTTCTGTCTTTGAGAAAAAAAAAAGCTTTCGACCATCTATGGGTGTCGAACTTTATGGTGTTTTATTTCCACCATGGCAACTCTAGAATTCTAACATCTACATGAGTCTGTCACATGAGCACGACATCATAGTCTTCTGAAAAATATGGGTTAGAGGCCTAGTTGTGTGTGCTGGAATGTCACTCTTTCATGGACATATGATCAACTGGAAAATGTCAATTTCATACCTGTAGCTCTTTCTCTCAAGTCCAATTGTCACCCCCAACTAAAAACAAGTCTAAATTTCATCCCAAGACAAACTATTTTCTAGATCCGTACTAAGTTTTCATATATGAAATTATCGCATGGATTCTTTTACAAACAATGAACCAAAAATACGGCCACACTAAACAAATGAATAAAATTTTGTTGTTTCAACAATTATCCATGAAAAATAAAAACGACTAATAGAAGAACAAAAATCCTGATGTGCTTCATTTCTTTTCCTTTTTTTGCGGGAAGATGTGCTTTATTTCTACAAACAAGTATCTAAGGAACAAAAGAGGATGGCTGCTGAGAACATATGGAAGTGTGCGGAACAAATTTTGTTGTCATAAACAAATATACAAACTTATAAAGTAGATAACCTTGGCGGGAAAAGAAAATCTGTGGAACAGCTAATGTTCTTGCAAACATAAATATAAGAAAAGCAAATTCGTTGGAGAAAAAAAAATTACTATAATAAAATAATTGAAAATGGAAATATAGAATGCTAGAACACATGTAAAATATTTCTAGCAAAGCAATTAGAAAAGTGTGTAAATAAAGGATAAGAAAAAAATAGGAACCATGCGAATAATTTCTACTCAACATATTTTTGCAGGGAAAATCATTAGGACAAAGCTCTTCCCAACCCTAAGGTCGCCATTTCTGTTCCTCAAAAAAAAAAAGGTCGCCGTTTCTCGTCTAGGAAAAAATCGCCATTTCTGAGAGCTCCCATCCGAATCGCCATGTCCTCCCCACCATCGCCGCCGCCGGCGAGACGGCCGCCACCCACTCGAACCACCATATGCGCCCTCGGCGACGACCTACTCCGCGAGATCCTCGCCCGCCTCCCCGACCTCCCGAACCTCGCCCGCGCCGCCTTCACCTGCCACGCCTTCCTCCGCGCCGTCCGCTCGTCCCCCGCCTTCCGCCGCCGCTTCCGCTCGCTCCGCGCGCCGCCCCTCCTCGCGTTCTTCGTCGAGCGCGAGATGGACGCGGTCCCGGTCTACCCATCCCCCTGGCGCCCCTCCGACCCTTCCGCGACGCCGATTTCCTCCAGACCCGCAGCATGCGCTGCCCTCCCGCCGACCACGGAGTTCGACTACAGCTTGAACGGCGAGATCCACATCGCCCACCGGAAGCAGCGAGCCAGCTACAGCCCACTCACGCAAGCCCTGGCCCTCTTCCCCGACACCCAGATCCTGCCGGACGGCAGCTACCTTGAGCTCCACACGCTCTCCCACCAGGAGGAACAGGGGCTGCAGCGCGTGGTCTGCGTCGCGCGTCGCCGCGTTCTCGTCGCACACCATGGAGTGGCAGATTTTTCCATGGGTGATGGGTGGAAACAAAGGGCCCTGGTGCCCAATGACGCCAGCTCCTTCAAACCTGGCAAGGTGGTTGATGGATTCGTGTACTGGACCTTTGGGAAGGGAGCCTCCGGTATGCTGGTGCTCAATACAGCAACATCTCAGTTCCACCTAATTGATGTGCCGCCACCCTTGAAAGAAGGTTGGATGATCTTTACTACATTCAAGCTTGGCCAGACCAAGGAAGGGAAGCTCTGTATCGTGCACTTAAATGTCAGAATAAAAAACTATTTGCATGCAACTTCCAGGCTAGAGAAATTATAAGTTGCATGTAAGGTTGAAGAAAAAACTCTGTTCATCCCATGCAATTATCAGGTTAATGGAAGTGTAGTGCCTAAAAGATAGCACATCCACCCAAACCTGTGGAGGTTAATGGAAGTGTAAGCTGCATGTAAGGTTGAATAAAAAATTACTTCATCCCATCTAGGAAAAATGTATGCACAAAGTTTATCTGATTTTACCCCGCCATGTAGTATCTACCTTCTCGTGAATCAAAAACGCACACGCAAATCCCATTATTATTGTGTTTCTCTACTTGCAATGCACATGAGTGCATTCTAACAAAATGTAATAACACTTATGGGTTTCACAGTTCTTACAAAATGTAATAACATACCGTAGCAATAACGACAGTCAAGTGCTTACGAAGAAAGGAATAACTAATAATGAAATCATTTGTAAGAGGCAATCCGGAGTGCAACTGCATTTAACTAATGAAAATCTTTTATACCTAAAAGAGTAATCCCACTAACTTATTTATTTTAACATACAAGTATGCCACATCACTATATAATTATGGATGAGATAAGACACACCTCAACATACAATCATGCAAGTTTTTTTTATAGAAAAAACGTGTCGCTCCCATATATGCGGGCACAAGCCCATTTTGTACTTCAGGCCCAGATCAACTTCGGAGCCCGTGGCTGGACAATAGCGGCCCACTCAACGCCCCCACCTATATAACCTGCTCCACACATTTCCGCCGCACCCTCTTCGCCCAAAACCCTACCCCTCGAGCAACCGCGCCGCCGCCGCTCCACCCAGCGTTCGGGTTGCTCGCCGCCGGCGAGCTCGTGCCGCGACTCCACCATGAAGGTACGCACTTCTCCCCTCCTTCCGATGCGCGCATATCTGACCCGAGACTGCGCTGCCCTTCACCTCCCGATGCGCTCTGATGTGATCTGTTCCTGTGCGACGCCTGATTCGTGTGGTTTTGGCCTTGGTTTCAGTTGAACATCGCGAACCCCACCACGGGGTGCCAGAAGAAGGTCGAGATCGATGACGACCAGAAGCTGTGAGTGTTTCTCATCTCGCCCTTCGCCCTTTAGATCCGCGTCGTGGAATCGCCATGCTTGATTGCTATTGGGAAATCGCGCTTCTGTTTCCACTTTTGTGGAATCGTGAATGCTGTAGTCTTGTGCGTGGAACCATTATTTATGATTGTGTGTTAATAGGACGCTCTTATAAGTGTTATGGTGCGATTAGAATCCTGTTGAAGCTTTTGATGTTGGAGTGGACTGGAATTAAAGTTCTTTGAGGGCTATTGACAGTCTTCTTATAACAGTAATACTGTATCAAGGATGTTTGCTATATTTTCAGTGTGGTTTCAAATTGCATCGAGCACACTATGTTTATTTTCTTACTTTGAGCTGCAGATAAATGTATATTAAGATTGTTTACTCTCAAATTGTATATTTGTATTCGACTTAGCAAGCGTACAGCAATATTAGATGGCTAAGCATATCCAACCCTTCCCACATTCTTAACAACTTGATTAACAGTGAATGGCTTCAAATATCTTTTGATGCTCAGTACTTTAGTTTTGAAAAACATAGGTAAGAATGGACCGTGTGATGCCATGAACAAGGTTGCACTGTTTTTTCAACTGCTTCAAAAATATGACGGATGATGCCATGACATAATGAAATTAGCTGTTTTAACTATTTTATGGGCATTGTTATAAAACAAAGTAGTTTACTTCTGAAATCACCATAAGCAGGCTTTTAGTGGGTGGCTAATGATCAGTATATTAATGTATGTTGATTGACATAATATTCCCGTTGGAGTTTCCATTTTTTTTGTTTGGCTATATCTAACATTTTGGTATGAACTACAGGCGCAACCTTTATGACAAGAGAATCTCCCAGGAGGTAGTTGGTGATCTTCTGGGTGAGGTAATCTACTAGTAACTTCTTTCATGATAAATAACCCTTCCGGATGTTTTGATAGTTTGATCAAAGATATCTGTCATTTCCTGTATTTTCAGGAATTCAAGGGTTACATCTTCAAGATCATGGGTGGCTGCGATAAGCAGGGTTTCCCGATGAAGCAAGGAGTGCTAACTTCTGGGCGTGTCCGCCTTCTGCTTCACAGGGGTATAACTTTATTTCCATTGTACTTCTTATTACTTACATTTTCCCTCTTGGATTGAAATCTTACCTGCATCTCTTTTGCGTCAATTCTGCAGGCACACCTTGCTTCCGTGGTTTTGGCAGGCGTAATGGTGAGCGCAGGCGGAAATCCGTCCGTGGTTGCATTGTCAGCCAAGACCTATCTGTTATCAACTTGGTGATTGTCAAGAAGGGTGAGAATGATCTGCCAGGCCTTACTGACACTGAGAAGCCCAGGATGAGGGGACCCAAGAGGGCTTCCAAGATCAAGAAGCTCTTCAACCTTGGCAAGGACGATGATGTCCGCAGCTATGTCAACACGTACCGCAGGACCTTCCTTAACAAGAAGGGTGAGCTTTCAACTGTGTTAGTTTACTGCATTAGCCCTATTCCTGTTCCATCGTGGATCCTGCTGTGTTATTTTGCCATCTTTCACTTGTCTTAAGGAAAGTTACTACTATTTCCTTTAATATCATAGTGCTTGTCTGAGCAGTTTTGTGTCTCTCATTTACCGCTTTCTTACCTGGATCACATTGATTGTTATTTCCAGGCAAGAAGGTGAGCAAGGCTCCCAAGATCCAGCGTCTTGTGACTCCCTTGACCCTCCAGAGGAAGCGCGCCAGAATCGCAGACAAGAAGAAGAGGATTGCCAAGAAGAAGTCCGAGGCTGCGGAGTACCAGAAGCTGCTTGCACAAAGGCTGAAGGAGCAGAGGGACCGCCGGAGCGAGAGCATGGCCAAGAGGAGGTCGAAGCTTTCTGCTGCCACCAAGGCTCCTGCTGCCTCTGCTTAAGATGGTTACAGTCCTTTGCACTTTGTTGGAAAAATCTACCCGCTACTTTCAGTTTTCTTGGGTTGGTAATTGTTGCAATTTTGCGTGAACATGGGTACTTTATCATTGTAAGTTTTGTTACTGGAGTAGCTTTCTTGGGTTTGTACCTGATGCAGTTTACCATGAACATGATGGGTACTCTATTGTCATGAGTTTGCCAGAGTTGTATGTTAGTTTCTACTCAAGTACTCTTATCGGCCATTTAATCTGCTCGTTACTTTTTGCACCTTGTTACTTCCTCTGTTCCTAAATATTTGTCTTTTTAGAGATTCCAAATGGACTACGACATACGGATGTATGTAGATATATTTTAGAGCGTAGATTCACTCATTTTGCTCCGTATGTAGTCATTTTTAAAATCTCTAGAAAGACAAATATTTAGGAATGAAGGGAGTTTTTTCTAATTAAAGTATTTAATGAATATTATCCTTGAGCTTAATTTTGATGGTTGACTTGTTTGGCGCATGATGAAATTAGCTTGTTATAGGCAGGTGAAATGAGCTCTTTGTTTGTTCGGATTTAATTTTTGTTGTCAAAATTTGAAGAATTTTGCTAAGCTACTTTGGCTTAGTACTATATTGAACATTTGATTGCACGCAGATATCGTTTATGAGCTCCCGCGACATCTCCTTAAGCTTCAAAACGAAGAACATGGTGCAGGCTGCGGATGAGTATTAGCTGCACGGTGAAGGACCCCAAAAACACAACACACATACACACTGATCCACCTCTCCAAAAAAAAACAAAAAAAAAAAACGCACCGTTCCATAGTCCTTGGTGCACCGCCCAAACGTCTTGCACCGCCTATTGCTGTCGCTGCCCGAAGCCATATCTAGAAGGGCACCTGCTTTGTCCCATTAGATCCAGACGATGCCATCTTTGTTCGAGATGGTTGAAGGAGGATATCGCCTGCCTTATTTGTAGGTCCTACTTGAAACCACAATAAATTTTTTGCATCTTAACTACCGGCCGAAGCCTAAGCACCTGGGCCGGCGATGGAGGTGGGGACTTGTGGCTTTGCCGCCGGAGGAAGGGGCCATTGGTTCTCCTCCCAAATCGCCTCTCGTGCGGTTGGGGAAGAGAGCGGATTGATATGAGCCGATAATTAGGCCCGATTGTGGCATCTAGTTGTGGTAGTTTTTGTAAGGACAATGCTAACTTCGAAGTCGACCGGAAGATAAGTAACAGATGTTGCTGGGTGTTGATTCTTTTTTTAATACGAAAATAAACATATTCGTCTAATTTTTTTCCTAATAGGTGCATGCATGCATATAGGACAAAACTGATGATGTCATCAAAAATTCCATCAAATTTAAAACTTTAAAATGTTTTGTAGGTTAAACCGTTGCTCCGATTTAAAAACTGTTTTCACATGAAAGATTCGTTACGACGAGATCTTCGAAACTAGATCCCATATTGGTATATTTCGACGACTTTTTTTTCGAGTCAAAAGTTACCAGACCTAGACTAAATAAGTTATCACCTTTGTGGTACGTCATTTACCATCATGTTTATATAGAAATTACCCGGACAAAAAATGTCTCCTCCAACGTTCTCCCCACATGCAAATGCACTAGAGCACAGGAAAGCAGATGACATTGTAGATTTTCGCTATTTTGAAACTATAAATTATTTTATAGCTCAAACCGTCGTTGAAAAAATCGTTTTCACATAAAAAAATCCGACACGACGAGAACTTCGAAATAAGATCTCATGTTGGCTTGTTTTGATGACTTTTTTGTTCAAAAGTTACCGTAAAGTTATTAGTTATGTTATATGTAAATTAACATGTTATTTATGCAGAAGTGACCGGAGGTGTGTTTTCAACCACTTCTTTCCCAGGGGTTAAAGTTATCATGGTTTTTGTACCTAATTTATCAGGTCTACGATGCATATATTACCGTGCTATTTGCATAGAAGTAACCAGAGTATGTTTCAACAACTTTTTACTTGCGTCTAAATTTACCGCGGTGTTTGTAGCTAAGTTATCAGGTTTGCGATGTGTGAGTTACATGCTATTCACACAAAAGTTATCGGGGGGGGGGGGGGGGGTATATTTCACCAACAGCTCTTCCCCACCCCTCACCACTGTCGCCAAAGTTATCAGGGTCGTGTACATAAGTTATCAGGTCTATCATGTGTGAGTTATCATGCTATTCACAAAAGTACCAAGACCGGCGTACATAAGTTATCAGGTCCGTTACCGGCGGATACTTCATCAACCCCCTACCCCCCACTCCCCGCGCTAAAGTTATCAGGATCGGGGTACATAAGTCATCAGGTTTGTGATGTGTGAGTTATCAGGACCGAGGTACATGAGTTATCGGACTCTATTTTTGTTGTTGCTTCGTTTAGACCATTGATTGATCAATGCAAGGAACCATGGGAATGACAATGCAAGGAGTGTCTAGCCGCATGAGCGCGGGGGGCGGTGACACGTGGCAGCAATCCTTAATTATCATGCAAGAAGGATGTTAAGAGTCAGTCAGAGTAGCATTTCTACATGGAGGAGATGATCATTCATTCCATAGAATAATCATACTATAAAAAATTATAGATTGAGATACACCATGAAGGAGATCATTCATTCAATTCTGTGATATTCTTTGGGAAGAAAATACATGTAAAAATGGCCTGGCAAGTTCTTACAAAACTGAAGTTACTGAACCGAAGCTAACAGAGTAGAGCCGTGGGCTGCCCATGTAAGCCACCAAATTCAGCCCTGCAACTTCGGTTAAGCAGCCAAAATGTGGTTGAGACCTTGTATCGGCTACCAAGGCGTGAAGACATCATCTCTGCTCCATAATTCTCAGCATACATGTACTACAACAGAGACTACAGCAGCAGCAGCGGAAGCATGTGCACAGAGTGCAGCAGCCGGTCCCTCGACGGCAGCGGCATCTTCGCGGCGAGCATGTCGAGAATCGCGTCGGTGCCGCACTGCTGCTGCAGCTGCTGCTTGGCCGGCGGGGGCGGGCTGGCGCGGCTGAGCTTGCCGCCGACCGGCCGACGCAGCAGCACCGGTCGAAGGAGGTGATAGGGTCGAAGAAGGGGTCCATCGGGGACGACAGGAGGCTACAGTCCAAGTCGGTGACGCTCGACGTACCCAGCGCCAGTGTCGTCGCTGCTAGCGCCGCCGCCTGCTTGGCCGCCACGAGGAGCTGCTGCTACACTTGGTCTCGCGCCTGGTAGCTCTCCTTGGCCACCTGGCGCAGGAGGAAGGAGATTGGACGCCGTCGGGGGAGAGAAAGGAGGAAGGGATAAGGTGGATCGCGAGCCGCTTATTTCCTATCTGACAACGCGGGACTCGTTCGTGCCTGTCCCTAATGTCCAGTCGACAGGTGGTTAGCTTTCTCGTTTTTGTAAACTTACTATCATGAAGAACATAAACTGGTCTAAAGTGTTAATCACATCTCGTTTTCAATTTCTTCATGGATGATTACTTGCCTTTGATCTTGAGTCAAAACATATATTTAACCAACATCGGGGTTTCCGACAAAGAAATGCGAAAGAAGAAAGGAAGGAAGTGAGGTACTCCCTTTGTCCCACAATATAAGGCGTTTTTGCAAGCTAGCATAGAATGTCTTATATTGTGAGACGGAGGGAGTAGCTTATAGCAAGACAAGGGCATAAAGAATTGGCCGCCACTAAGGAAAATTCTGCAGGACTGCATAGTTCAACTGTCATGAGAAGGGGAAGATGACTCAGTTAAGGACGGTGTAGGGTCAAATACTCAAATATATGATCTAGAGTAGGAGGATGAGGAGGTGAATGGACATTTTGAAGAAAAAAATCAGCTTTTAGTTGACAAGTTTTAGCTTTTGCATCTCTTGATTGCCTTAGAGCAGACTAAACATGCAAGTCAGAAGTGAAACTTGCAACATAGGAAAGGAATCGCAACACAACAAATGCAAAATAAAGAAAATCTCCCGAGCTTCGGATTGTTGGCATGATCCTACCAAAACTTTGGCAAGTTTCTTTCTAGGAAGGATCAGATCTATTATAAAAATTCACCAAAAAACTAAAAGCATGTCAAACATAACATAAAGATTGATTGACTCAAGGTAGTGAACCTATAGAACAGTCGGTTCCAATTCCATTTCAAACAAAAAAGACTATCGAAGATCCAACTAATACACGCCTATAGTATATTTCAAGAATCTTATGATGTGGTGGAAAATCATCTAGCACAAATAGCAGTCAAGATGTATGAAAACATCAATAGTAAATTCAGAATTCAAATCGAGCAAATTAAAGTACTGAAAAATGTTAAGTGCCTCTTGATAAGATTCCTCAACCTGAACCACCATAGAACTTGAGTAACAAGTACCTCTTGATAAGATTCCATGTTCACACAAAACTGCATCAATTATCCAAGTTCATGCAATTTTGTTCATTCAGTAACAAACTCCTGACGATTAAGGTACCCATGTTCACGCAAAACAGCATCAATTACAACTCAACAACGCTGAAAGTAGCAGCTAGATTCATATCATCCAACAAAGTGCGAGAAATTCTTCCGCTATTACAGCTAATAACGGAAGACTGTAAACATCTTAGGCAGAGGCAGCAGGAGCCTTGGTGGCAGCAGACAGCTTCGACCTCCTCTTGGCCATGCTCTCGCTGCGGCGGTCTCTCTGCTCCTTGAGCCTCTGTGCAAGCAGCTTCTGGTACTCTGCAGCCTCTGACTTCTTCTTTGCGATCCTCTTCTTCTTGTCTGCGATTCTGGCGCGCTTCCTCTGGAGTGTCAAGGGAGTCACAAGGCGCTGGATCTTGGGAGCCTTGCTCACCTTCTTGCCTGGAAATAACAATCAATGTGATCCAGGTAAGAAAGCGGTAAATGAGAGACACAAAACTGCTCAGACAAGCACTATGATATTACAAGGAAAGAATATTTTTCCTAAAGAAAAGTGAAAGTGGGCAAGCAGGATCCAAGATGGAACAAGAATAGGGCACGGTTGAGAACTCACCCTTCTTGTTAAGGAAGGTCCTGCGGTATGTGTTGACATAGCTGCGGACATCATCATCCTTGCCAAGGTTGAAGAGCTTCTTGATCTTGGAGGCCCTCTTGGGTCCCCTCATCCTGGGCTTCTCAGTGTCGGTAAGGCCTGGCAGATCATTCTCACCCTTCTTGACAATCACCAAGTTGATAACAGATAGGTCTTGGCTGACAATGCAACCACGGACGGATTTCCTCCTGCGCTCACCATTACGCCTGCCAAAACCACGGAAGCAAGGCGTGCCTGCAGAATTGACACAAAAGAGATGCAGGTAAGATTTCAGTCCAAGTGGGAAAATGTAAGTAAGATGTACAATGGAAGTAAAGTTATACCCCTGTGAAGCAGAAGGCGGACACGCCCAGAAGTTAGCACTCCTTGCTTCATCGGGAAGCCCTGCTTATCACATCCACCCATGATCTTGAAGATATAACCCTTGAATTCCTGAAAATACAGGAAATGACAGATATCTTTGATCAAAACTATCAAAACATCAGGTCAAGGGTTATGTATCATGAAATAAGTAGCCATGAAATACGTTGCCAGTAGATTACCTCACCCAGAAGATCACCAACTACCTCCTGGGAGATCCTCTTGTCATAAAGGTTCCGCCTATAGTTCATAACAAAATGTTAAATATCCAAACAAAAAATGGAAAGAGTAAATTCTAACTGGAAATTTTTGTCAGCCAACAAACTCGAATATACTTATCATTAACCACTACAGCGTGCTTATGGTGGTTTCACAGGTAAACTACCTTTGTTCTGTTACAACATTTTTCCACCAAAACAGCTAGTCGCATCACGTCATATTTTTGAAGCGGTTGAAAAACAGTTCAACCTTGTCCATGGCATTACAGGGTCCATGGTATCCTATGTTTTGCTGAAAACTAATCAGTATTGAGCATCACAAGTTTTTTTGGAAACCACTGTTTGTTAATCTATTTGTTAAGAATGTGGGAGGGTTGTGGTGTGCTTAGCCCTCCAACAATATCTACTATTGTTGTGCGCTTGCTAACTCGGAATACATATTTACAAGTCCAGAGTACGCAGTCTAAATGTGCATTTATCTGCCGCTCAAAGTAGGAAAATGCAACTTGAAACTATATTTGAACATTGACACCAAGTAGTAACCTACGTGATATTACTGTTATTTCATAACAACGCTCAAAGAACTTCAATTCTAGTCCACTCCAACAGCAATCGATTAACACGATTCTAGTCGCACCATAACATTTAGAAGATCGTCCTATTAACGCACCATCCAATTTCTAACAAAGTAAAAGGACAAGATGCAAAGACTACAGCAAGCATTCAGGAGTCCACCAAACTGCAAACAGATACACTACACAGAAGCGCGATTTCCCAATAGCAATCAAGCATGGCGATTCCACGACGCGGATCTAAAGGGCGAAGGGCGAGATGAGAAACACTCACAGCTTCTGGTCGTCATCGATCTCGACCTTCTTCTGGCACCCCGTGGTGGGGTTCGCGATGTTCAACTGAAACCAAGGCCAAAACCACACGAATCAGGCGTCGCACAGGAACAGATCACATCAGAGCGCATCGGGAGGTGAAGGGCAGCGCGTACCTTCATGGCGGAGTTGCGGCGCGAGCTGGCCGGTGGCGAGCGACCCGAACGCTGGGGAGCGGCGGCGGCGGCGGCGGCGCGGTTGTTCGAGGGGTAGGGTTTTGGTCGGAAGATGTGTGGAGTCTATTTTATAGGTGGGGCGTCGCGGAGAAGTAGAGTGGGCCGTTATGGTCCAGCCGCGGGCGCACGGGCTGATCTGGGCCGTTATGGGCTCCGAGGAGGTACGATAAGACAATAGGCCTAACTTGTAAAAGTTGGAGCTCCTACCTTTTGAGGCGGGCAAAGCCAGCTTTGAACACACACACACAAACTTTCTCAAAACAAAAAAGAACACACACACAAAAAAAAAGCCAGCCTGAACACATTTTATTGAATTTGAGGTTCAACAGAGAATATATACACAGAAGGCGGACATACAAGGAAAAAAAAGAAAAACATCGAGTAGACCAAAAGAAAAATGACTTGAGTTGCACGACGTAAGACGAATCCTAAAGATTCCACCTCATTTTTGAAGATTTTTGCATCCCTTCTTTTCCATAGACTCCAAAGAATAGCCATAATTATCGTATTGCGAATCTGGATGCTCCGCGAACGCGCACCCCCTCCCTCCTTTGTGCATGATTTCGGCCAGCCATATGTGGGCGCATGGCGTCCCTGTTTTTTTTCGTTTTCCTTCTTTCAATGCTTTATTTTTTTAGCAAACACAGTGGGGAAGGCCCCCACTGTAACTCTGATTTTCATTAATATGATAGAACAATTTACATCACTATACAGGATTTAACAAGACAAATGAATGAAATCTACAAGTAGTCTAGCCAGCTCTGCATCCCTTCCTTCAAACTAGGTTTGGCTTTTTTGATAATCATCTCAAAGTGCTCCTTGAATGTACTGATGCAGTACTGCATATTCTTGGGTTTTTGATCAAAGATGATGTTGTTCATATGCTTCCAAATACTCCAACATCCTGTAATGAGGCACTCCTTGTAGCATACAACATGGTTGTGTTTCTTGCCCTCCATGAGTAAATCCAAAAGCTCATAGTCAGTATTCCATTGAAAACCAATGGCCATCCAGAAGTTCTGGCTGAAATCACAACTGAAGAACGGATGATAAAGGTATTCCTTAGGTTCATCATCACAAAGCACACATCTGGCAGATTCAATATGGAAATTTTTCCTTGTAAGAAAGTCTCTAGTATTTAATTTGTCCTGTAATGGCAGCCAGAAGAATTTTTTTTGCTTAGCTAGAGTACATGATTTCCATATCTACTGAAATGGTTTGGGGGCATCAACAGAGTTCCCAATATATTCTAGATATATCCTTTTGTTAGAATAGTTGGAGCCACCCCAATGAAATTTCCATGAGTCCATCACTGTTTGGTTCCCTCTGTCATTAATCATGGTTCTATAGCTAAGCTGAGTACTCTGTTGAACAGCAATACTGGATAGGTAAATGAAACATGCATAAAAATTAGTGTCATCCAGGTTGGTGGCAGCCTCCAGAGTAATGTGTTCATTTTTTGTGTATGAGAAAAGCTGAGCCATCATGCTCATTATTGGTTGAGAGCACCAATTATCATACCATAGGCTAACAGTGTTACCAATACCTGCAGAGCAATTTGTCATGTTTTTAAAATCTTGGAGAATAGAGCAGCAGTCCCTCCACCAAAAGGATCCCACATTTGTGGGGAATTTTGGTAGCTCCCCATTATGATAGTAATTGTTCCATATCAATTTGACCCAGGGAATGTCATTTTTGTTGAAGAATTTGTATAGGTACTTGGTAAGCAGAGCCCTGTTTTGCATTCTAAGATCAGGAACACCCAAACCACCTGCTTTTTTGGGTAGGCATATTTTTTTCCCATTTAACTAAACAATTCCCATGTTTATTGATCCCCTTACCATACCATAGGAAGCTTCTCCCAGATTTCTCAAAATGATCCAGGATAGTGAAAGGCACTCTGATACAACACATTGCAAATATGGGCAAAGCAGAGACAATGGCTTTAAGATGTGTGAGTCTACCTGAGTAAGTCATCAAGTTTGCAATGCTAGATAATCTGTGGTCCAACTTGGATACCATTGGCATGAGATCAACAACTTTTAGTCTTGTAGTACCCATAGGCAAACCTAGGTAAGTGAAAGGCATGGATTCTTTCTTACATCTAAGAATGTCAGCTAATTCTTGAGATCTGTCGTCAGAGATGTTGATAGGCACAAGGGATGATTTGCTATAATTAACAATGAGCCCAGTAAACCTACAGAAGCTGTTTAGGATCTCAGTAAAATTACCAATTTGCTCCTCCTGAGCAGGCAGAATGATAAGATTATCATCAGCATACTGGATGATGGGGTAACTTTCAGTATTGTTGGTATCAATAGGTAAATTAACAGTGCCATTTCTTCAAGCTTCATTAACTAATATTTGCAACAATTCACCAACCAGCACATATAACAGTGGGGAAAATGGATCTCCTTGCCTAACACCACATTTGCAATGGATGTTTTTCCTAGGAACACCATTAAGAATAACATAAGTGGAAGCAGTGGATAATATCATGTTGACCCACCTGATCCATTTGTCACTAAATCCAAAACGCCTCATCATGAAAATGATAGCATTGTAGTTTACTTTGTCAAAAGCTTTCACAAAGTCAATCTTGAAGATGATGATCCTAACCAGGAACTTTCACAAACTCCAAGCTAGACAATCCTGAATGTTCCTGGTTTTAATGAATCCATACTGGTTTTTGCTGACCCTTGCTAATATGACTGGCTAAGCTCTGTTTGCCAGTAATTTTGTGACAATTTTGATAGGCATGCTCACCAGGGAGATGGGCCTAAAGTCATTGAGAGTTTCAGGATTGTCCTTTTTAGGAATAAGTGCAATGTAAGCAGTATTGATAGGCAGCAAAGTGACAGCTTCTTGATGAAAATCATCGATGAATTTATAGAAACTATTCTTGATGATGTCCCAGCATTTTTTCATAAATATTCCATTAAAACCATCAGGACCAGGAGACTTGTCATTGGGCATGTGCTTAATAACCTCATAAATTTCCTCAGTTGAAAAGGGTCTATCAAGATCTGATGTGATATTATCCATTCTCAAATGAGATAAATCAAAATCCCTAATATTGTCAGTTTGAGTGCCAATTTTGTCCTTAAAGGATGCCCATATTATGGCAGCCTTTTGGTCATGATCATAACTGCATTGGCCATCAGAGAATATCAGGAAAGTGATATAATTGTGCCTAAAAACCTGAGATGCAACAGCATGGAAGAACTTGGTATTTTCGTCACCAAGTTTTGCCCATCTGATATTAGCTCTAATTCTCTAGTATAACCTTTTAGCCTCTAGAAGTTTATTGGTGTGGTTGATGAGGATTTTCCTAAAGTTTGCTTCCCTTCTGGTGAGTAGTCTTTGATCTTCCAATCCATCAATGAGCTCGACATAAAAGCAACAGTTTTCAATAGTTTTACTGAGCTGTGAGAATTTCTTGCTCCATTTTTTAGGCCTCTTCTAAGAGCTTTAAATTTGGCATTTAGATGCTTGGCTGAATCAGAGAAGTGTATAGAATTATACCAATGGTTCTCAACTACATCAATGAAACCATTAAATTCAGTCCAGAACTCCTCAAATATGAAAATGTTGCTTTTGGGGACAGCACTGCCAATCATAATTTTAATGGGAACATGGTCAGATGAGATCTTAGCCAATAGAATAGCCATGGTTGAAGGATGTACAGTAGTCCAATGGGAGCTGGTGAAAACCCAATCCATTTTTTTCAATAGTGGATTGTCCTGTTTGTTACTCCATGTGAATGATCTTACTTTCAATGGTATTTCTACTAGATAAAGATTTATGATGATATTATTAAAGAGCATCATGCTGTTTGGATCACCTCCTGGCTTGTTTCTGTTGTCAGGTCCTCTAATGAAGTTGAAATCCCCTATCCATAACTTGCTCTGATTGATGTTAAGATTCTGCAGCCAAGACACAAATTCTAGTTTGCCATCCACAGAGTTGGGACCATACACATTAGTGATATACCAACAACTATTATCCAGGTTAGAAGTAAGTTTGATAGTAATATGGAAGTAGTTGCTAGATATAACTTCACCCTTTAACATGTTGCCATTCCAGATAGTAATTAAACCACCTGAATTACCATTGGCTGGGGAAAAACAGTACTGGTTGAATCTCTTGGGGCAAAAGTTTTTTATGTAGGCAAGATCAAAGTTACCCCTTTTGGTTTCTTGAAAGGTCATAATGCAACAAGCACTTTCATCAATTTTCTTGAAAGGTTACAATAACTATGATTGAATCTTAACATCAATAAAAAAATGACCGGGATTTCAAAAGAAGTTCTTAATTACATAAAGTGTTCATGAATTTGAAAAATAGTCACAAATTCAAAAAATGTTAACAACCACAAAAAAATGTTCATGATTTTTCTAAAAATACTTATAAATTTGTTCCCAAATTTTTAAAATTATATCAATTCAAGAAATGTTCGCTGATTCAAAAAGCGTTTGACAAAACAAAAAATTCCAAATTAAAAAAATGTTCATCGATTGAAATTTTTTGCTGATTCTAAAACTATTCATTGAGTTTTAAAAAATGTTTTCTAATCCAAAAAATGTTTGAGAATTTGTGAAGAATGTTTGTGAATTTATAATTTTTTTTGCAAATGCGAAAAATGTTCTTGACCGCAAAAAATGTCCGTGAATTAAAAAATTGTTCAACAATGAATTCGTAAAATGTTCATGATTTCAGAAAATGTTTGCAAATTGAAGAAATGATAAGGATTTCAAAAAATTGTTCATGATTTCAATAAATCTTCACAAATTTGAAAGATGTTCACAAAATGAAAAAGAAAAAGAAACGCTTCAGTCACCGCCTCCTTTCAAAATGGACTTAGGGTTCAGGCCTCCCGTAGGCGCCGCCATCGGTCTTCCTCGTATACGGTGGTCTTAGGGCCATTGGGGCACGATGGATCCTGACCCTTGCCGGCAGGAGGGCTCCGTTATTAGATGTTTATTTGAGTTTTGTTAGGATTTATGTCCTGCTCAGCCAGGCGAGACGACAACGACTCTCTCAAGATGGACTAAGGTTATCCCTACCTAGCCCCTGTTCCGGTGGTGCATCTAGCATCATCGATGTGCGTGTGGAGGTGTGTCTCGAGGATCTGTCTTTGGTGGATCCGCTTGGATCCGTGTTTTTCATGTTGGATCCTTCTGATTTACGCAACTCTTCATCACGGTGGTTGTTGTTCTGGTGCACTAGTCCTATAGGGTCTTAGCACGACGACTTCTCGATTGTCTACTACGACAAATTTTGCCCGGCCCCGGCGAGGGAGGGTTGATGACGGCGGCGCGCCTTCGATATTTGTTGCTAGGTGGCCTACGAATTTGGATCTACCTTTTTTTTAATTATTTTTGATATTTGTTGTACTACCATGATTGAAGATGAATAGATCTAAAGTTTTCTTGTAAAAAGAAAAAAAACATGAAAACAAAAAACAAAAACAAAGTTAACAAAATAACAAAATAAAAACAAAAAGGAAAATCCAAAAAAGATAAAAGAAAGAAAAAGCCAAAAGAAAAAAGATCCAGGGAAGGTTCTAGAACCGGTGAAAAAGCACCATGGGCTGACCCGTACAGAGGATCATGAGAGGGTGCGCGCTAGGTCGCTTTCTAGCAACCTATGCGTAAAATAGGAATCAGCTATAAAATGGGCTTATGCCTGTCTGCATTGACACAATTAAATTAGGCCGTTGCGGTTTTTCTAGGGTTTACCTTCCTCCGGCAATTTCCGCCGGAATCCATCATATCCCGTCGTTTGACCGTGGTTTTCCTATGGGGTTGATAGCCTTGTCGTGGTGAAAGACTCGTGTCAACCTATTCATGGTAGATCCACCACTCCTAGGCGGTGGCGGTGGCGCGACGCGCGGGGAAGAGAATACAAAGGTAACTCACATGTACCGAAGTGTCCATCTTCTCATGCGGTTGAGTTTCATTCTTAGATACGGTTAAGTCTTATATGCAATTGAAGAAATCAACAAAAAAAACTAAAAAGGCAAGAGTACTTGCCATAATCCAACCTTGTGCAACATTGGAGAAACATGATACTCTAGAATGTTGAGCTTCTTTATATAATAATAATAATATTATTAATGATAATAATAATAATAATAATAATATTCTCAACATGTCCTTAAACATAAATAAGCTCAAGATTTCTAAAAAGGAAAAACATAAAGAGGCTCAACTGCTTGGCCCAAAGAAGTGTGCATATATTTTAATTTTCAGTTGGAACATGATGTACTCCTAGTTATTATTAGGGCAGACGCGTAAGCATCGGGTGAGGCTTTTTGCTAGGCCCTATGCTATAGGACTACACCATACCCTTTCCTCAGGAGTAAAGACAACAAAAGGGAGAAGCAATCTTGCATGTCATATGGCCACTTGGAACTGCCCCTCGCTGAGCAGATGCCCGGAGAGAGAAGCCCTTTTAGTAGTATGGCACCCTCCAGGTCAATCCTCGACTTGGCACTAGGGAGATGGCTAAATCTCCCACACACATTTACACCAAAACTATCATCCTGTAGGTTTCATTCACCTCACGAATCATCCCTTCATTATATCACCCATTTGTTGGAATTGATGTCTAGGAGGTCCAGATCTATCGTATCCTCGCGTGAGGCCTCCTAAAAAAGCTCCAGATCTAGAGAGCACGTCTCTATGATTCGACGCTGCTTGAGACATTGGCTAGATCATCTTATACGTCCCTCGATGGGACATCCTTCCCCATTTGTGTACCATACCGATTTTCATTTCTTGTTTTTTATTTACTTTTTTGGTGATTCTTCCTTTTGTTTTCTCTTGTGTTTGCTTTGGCCATCTCAAACTCGATGTCACATGGCATGGTAAAACCAATGTGGATCCCTTGTGCAAACCATGCCACTACACATAGTATAAAACCAAAGTCATAGCCCATGGGAAAATAATTACCTCCCTATTACGAGCCTCTTGTATATTCCACCATTACAAAGGAACCCATTTTTCTACCACTTGAAAATTCCAAGAACACCCCTATAGAGCTTCGTGTGACCATACAAACCCAATACCCACAAAATGGGACTCCATAGTTCCAATATTTCCGTGGTAAATTTATTTTTTTATGCCCAATATCTTAGAAAGGATGAAAACCTAATTTCCGCTCCTCCGTCTAGATGAGACTTTGGCATCTTGTCTTTAGTCCACACCTACCCATAGATGCCATGATCTAGAAGATCATCATACGATCCATTGGTCCAACATTTGCCATTTGACCACTATTTTGACACGAGCCAAATTTTGCAATGTGGACTACCTTCATTTATCTACCAGCCTTCCCTACCCTTCCTAGTTCTCAGGAAGACCCATGGAGGCCAATTTTGGGCAGGAATTGGGTACCAGAGTGAGTTGTGCACTGCCATGACTCAACCCCTAGTAACAAATACCATCTTTAGACTGCCTTTACTTTACACCCTCTTTGGTTAAGTGAGAATTGAAAGGGTACAAAGTTACTGGGTTTGGGAATTGACGAGGAGTAGTTTGAGATCCCAACTTCCACTGTTAAAACATGCAGTCGGTGGGAATTAGGAGAGAATTCTCTTAAAGATTTATCACAACTTATGTCATATATCTTGATTAATCCTAATAAATTCCCACAAACTTCTCCAACACATAATTCCCATAAGATAACAAACTAAGGAGTGGGAGTAAACAACATATCCGACGTCTAATCTCATTACCACTCCCTCTTCTAAGCTCCTATTCATCCTCCTGTTACTTGCCAAAAGCGCAAATCCTTCTATCTTTTCTTGCGTCCGAGACAAGTCTTTGTACGCCTGCCATACCCACGGAAGCAAGGGATATCTACAGAATTGAGACAAAAGAGATTAAGAGTTCAATTTAAGAAGGAAAGATGTAGGTAAGAAGTACCATGGAAATAAAGTTATACCCCTGTGAAGCAGAAGGCAGACACGCCTAGAAGTTTGCACTCCTTGCTTCATTGGGAAGCCCAGCTTATCGCAGCCACCAATGATTGTGAAGATATAACCCTTGAATTCCTGAAAATACAGGAAATGACAGATGTCTTTGATCAAAACTATCAAAACATCAGCTGAAGGGTTTATGTATCATGAAATATGTTGCCAACCCAGAAGAGGATCAACAAGTACCTCCTTAGAGATTCTCCTCCTGTAGTTCATACCAAAATGTTAAATATCTGAATTAAAAAAAGAAAAGAGCAAATTCCAACTGGAATATTTAGTCAATCAACAAACTTCAATATACTGATTATTAACCACTAAAAGTCTGCTTATGGTGGTTTCAGAAGTAAAAACTGCTTTGTTAAGAATGCTTGAAACCATTTGGTGTTAATCAATTTGTTAAGAATGTGGAAGGGTTGCATATTCTCAATCCTCGGACAATACTTGGTATTGTTGTGCACTTTCTAAACTCGGAATACATACAAGTGCATTTATCTATAGATCAAAGTGGGAAGTGTACATTAACTGACCTAAATGCAACTTGAAACTACGTTTGAACATCGAAACAAGCTAGTAGCTAGCCTCTGCGACACGGTATTATTGTTTAAGAACACCCTCCACAACGCTTACAGAAGTGTTCAGTTGAAGCTTCAACCTGATTCAAATCGCACCATGATATCAATAAGAGGGTCGTATTAACACACATGCATTCACCAATAATAGATCCGCACCATCCAGACTAACAAAGTACAGTAAAAGAAAAGTTACACCAACACCAAGCATTAGAAAGATGCGCAAGACAACAGCATTCAGTGACTGCCAAAAGTCCAAACAAACACGGGCCGATCAAAAGAACCACGAACTAAACAGACACGCCGTTTCCCAAAAGCAGTCAAGTATGATTACGCGACGCGGGTTTAGAGGACGAATGAGGCGGGAGACGAGAAACACTCACAGCTCCTCGTCTTCTTCGCTCACGATCTTGAACTGAAACCAACACAAAAGGCCACACGAATCAGGCGTCGCACAGGCACAGGTCACATCTGCGTGCATCGGGAGGTGAAGAGCAGCGCGTACCTTCATGGTGGAGCTGTGGCATGAACGCTTCGGAGGGGCGGCGGCGCGGTTGCTTGAGGTTGAGGGTGAGGGTGAGGGATAGGGTTTTGGTTGCAAGATGTGTGGAGTTTGTTATATATAGGTGGGGACGGCACACGGTTGGGGTTCTGTGTTTCGTATGGTCGACGGTTCCTTGGAGGATTGTTCTGTCCGATGCTTTTTTTTGATGGGAAAACTTACTTTATTACTTTATTAATCAAAGGACGGATATATCATCTGCTAGCAGACTCATAATGAAATCAGGCGGGTCATCAATCCAACAAAATGGATTATTAGCACGTCCCATCTAGCCAGCTCATGAGCTACATAATTTGATTCTTTAATACAATGCTCAATAGTAAACCTCCCGAAATCTACTAGATAATTATGACATTCATAAGAACCGGCGCTGCCATCATAGAGTAACCTTCATTGAATTTAAGTGCATCCACCACCATGATATTATCCGATCTCACCACCAAGTTATTGCATCCTGTATCTCTTGCCGCTTCTGCCATGAACACATCAGCTACATGTTCTAATCTCGTCGTGGACGCTGACATGAAAGATCCCCGGTGATCACGGATGACAGCACCACAAGACCCTTCATAATCGCCCTCTGTGAATGAAGCATCGACATTAAGGACAAGTTGTCCTGCTAGGAACGTCGGCCACTTATTGATCTTGAGTTTAGATTTAGCTTGTGCTCCGCGCACAAAATTAATCGCTAGGGCAACCACCGCTAGCGTTGTTCGTTCTGGAGTCAATATTTCTTCCCCTCGCACGAATTGTCTTCTTTGTCACCATAAGAACCAACAAACTGTTGATATGAGCTCCGGTAGCTCGACCAATCCAGAATATTGTTGTCGATAAGAATCATCACATAAAATGAACTCCAAGACTGCTGAACCTACTCGATCAGTCAATGAAGCAAAGTTAATATGTGCTGCGATTCCTAAAGCTTCCCAAACTGCTTGCGCCCTTACACACTTAAACAGCATATGGGCTAAGTCCTCCGCACGGCATTGGGACAAGTTTCCAACATAACGACTCATAAGAGTACTTCGGTATGGGCATGTTCTGTCCGATGCTTTGTCTCGTGAAGGCTGTCCTACGAGACTACGAGGTGATCATTTTTTCTTGAACATAGTACAATCATTTTATTGCCCTGTTTCCAAATATATGATGTCTTGGCAGTTTAATTTGAGAAACGAAGAGAGTAATGTGGTACTGCCATAAGTAGTTAATCCACTTGTATACTCCGTCAATCGCTCAGATGGATCGCTCGATCAGTGATCGATCAAAAAATATCACCTCGACGGACGATTCAAATCGGCATCAAACGTCGGGCTGATTGACACTTCTCATATTCAGCCCAAATATAAGAAGGATATAGGGATGTCCGGGCTAGTCTGCCATGTCGGAGTCAGCTCACTCAACCACACATAGAATTGTCCTCATCCACTCTTCAGACCAAACCCTAGCCACTCCACTTCACTTTACTCTGCCACCCAAGCTCCCGCCCAGCGATCTTCGGCCTTCTCCGCGGGCAGCGGATTCGAGCCCTCCGTCAGCCGGTCTGTAAACTCGGACCTCATCCTAGCCAGCCCCGAGAAGGAGTTGGCCGTCCGCATTGCGCTCCACCATGCCCGCGAGGAGAATGCCCGATAGCGGCCAGACTTGATCCATGGCAAACCATCGTGTCCGCCCCAAATGGAGCATGGATCTAGCACGAGGTAGGTCGCCGCTGCCTCGCCAAAGGCGGTACGCTCCGTTGGGCGTCCGAACGTTGTGGCAGACGTGCGGTCCCTTTTTGACGTGTGAACGACAAGGCCATCCATGGCCCGTCCACTGAGTGTATGACGCATCATACCCGCCGTGCGAGGCAGAGGGCGCGGGTGGCCGCGGCAGCCCTCACAACAGATGTCAGCGAGGCAGAGTTGCACTCTCCGGCGCCTCAACAGATGGCCTACAACCCCGAGCGCCGCACCCGCGTCGTGGTGGATGTGGCCTCCGACCACGACGGATCTGTCGTAGACCTCACATCGACCGGCACCATCAAGGCTCCGGACTCCAGCAAGGAAGAGTAGGGTATGGGAGACGACGACGCCTTGAGTCCCGTGAGTCGATGCATGTCCCACGACAGTGGTATCCCCATTCCACCAGAGTTCAAATCCCAAACATGACATTGGTGCTTGCATTTTTCCGGATTTATTCAGACCTTTTGGCGATGTACGTTCAGTGGGAGGAGACATTTTAGTCGACTACGAAGGCGTCTGTGGCGACTTCGTCCATCTTAAAATGATGTGTCGGCTCGGTCTCTCAGATGAGCTCATAGGGGTAATGTGTGTCGTGTGCGTGCGTGTGTTCATTGAGGTGAGTGTATGCTCATGCATGTGAGCGACTCTGATTGTACAGTGTTAAAAAACATCATGATTGTGTGCGTGCATATGTTCATTTTTTAAAACACAATACAAACGCAAGCGCTCATACATACGCGCATACACTCACCTCTATGAACACATACATCCTATCCCTATGAGCACTTTCGAGAGGCCGAGCCGGCATATCAATCTTGAGATTTACGAAGTCAATGCATGTGAGCGGCTTTGATTGGATTTTTTATTTTCATCCGTAAAAAACAAATGGCACCATTATATCACACCGTTTCGCCACTAAAAAAAAGAAAAAGAAAAGCATTTCGGCCAGGGGCATCTTAATCTTCTCTCCCCGAGCGAGCCGCACGGAAAAAAACAGAGCATCTTCTCTCCCCGTCTCCCTCCGCCACCGGCCTCCCTCTCCGGCCCCCCCGCCACCGTCCGCGTGATCGACCTCTGCGGCGAGGAGCTGCCGCCAGAACGCTCTCCTCGACCTCTCCAAGGTTGCTTCTCCTCCCTTCCTCTCCCGCCGTGGGCGCTTCTATCTATCCCTTTCCGTGGAGGACAATTTCGCGTTTTTACCTCTCTAAGCGTTGGATCGGTGGTGGGAAATCGGGGGATCTGCATGCATGTATGTATGTGTGTCTGTATGTATGTCTCATGTGGTGGTTGGTAAAGTTGCAACCTTGGTGATGTAACTGTTGATGGTTGCTATTGCTCTGTGAAAACTATAGGTCCTGTTGCTTATGTTGAATTCCTCAGCCTAATTCTGCAGAAACTGAATCTTGAGTGGCCGCAATTCTCTTCCGTTCCGTGTACAAATCACGTTTACTAATTATTAGGAGCCTAATTTAATTTCTGCAGTCCGCAGGAAGAAGATGAAAATATGACAGATGCGGCACTTCAGGAAGATCTCCAACTCCCTCTTCTTGGTTCTGTTTTGCCGTTGAGATTAACAGAACAGGGGAGTTCCCTGCTGACCCGCGCGTCTCCACAACGGCCGAGCGAGAGAAGGGAGCGCTTGCTTGCTGCTACATCCCTCCCGATTGGCGAGGTGGGCCGTTTTCTCCCTGCCCATTTTCTTTTCTTGCATAATCAGAGATTAAATCCTCCATTTTCCTCCAATGCTAGTGGCCTGAATGTTGTAAGTGGGAGTTGAAAGGTGCATATATGGATCCTGCTGAGATTCCGAGAGGGTACGTGAGATTCAATTCATTCAGTATTTTAACGTTTCTCCTACTGATTTCACACAATCAACATGTCCATTTGATTGTACTGATGTTGATGCCGATTCCAGGGTCGATCCCTTTCCCAAGACAACATCTATGGATGGCAAGATGCGGAGGCATTCCAAATCCGCACAGCCGTTGCAGGCAGCGGACGCCGTATCCAAGGTGCTCGACGATGATGACCTTCTCATCGAGATCATTGTTTGACTCGGCCTGCCCACCACCCTCATCCACGCCATCCTTGTCTGCAAGCGCTGGTTCTTCATTGTATCCGATAAGGCCTTTCTCCGCCGCTTCCGCAGCCTCCACCCACCCCGTCTCCTCGGCTTCTATGTCTCCACCAGGTCAACTGACGAGCTCTCACCGGTCCTGCTCCGCCCGCGCTTTGTCCCAATGCTGCCTCAGCCCCTGGAGCTTGCCACTGCTGTCTGCCTGGCTGAGAACTACAGTCTGGAGGCGTACGACGAAGAACTTGCATGCATTCTTGACTGCCAGAACGACACCATCCTTCTCCATGGCTTCCAAGGCAAGAAAATCTTGTGGGGAGTGCACTGGCCGCTCTGCCCAGAGAGAGGCGTTGTTGAACCGCCGATGGCCCCATATGACCAATTCGACGACGCTTCAGCTGCAGGCACTTGCGCCAACTTCCTCTTGAAGGAAGAAGGTGACGGGAAGAGCCTCACCTTCATATGGTTGTCAATGGCTTATCTCATAGAGGGAAAAAATATTCTATAAAATACAAGGCGAACATATATGCGCTGCAAGATGGTCTTTGGCACTGGCGTTCCTCAGCAGCGGCTGTGCTCCCTTCTCCGCGATCGGATCTAAATCCTTTGCTGTCTGGCAATAAGATCTATATGGAGCACTCCACGAGCATTGCTGCATTGAATTTGACAACCTCAAACTTCTCCTCTATTCCGCTCCCGAAAGGAATCGAGCGGTACGT
Source organism: Triticum urartu (assembly GCF_056163025.1). Lineage (NCBI taxonomy): Eukaryota > Viridiplantae > Streptophyta > Magnoliopsida > Poales > Poaceae > Triticum > Triticum urartu. The sequence goes on along the minus strand of NC_141874.1, from coordinate 43,081,273 downwards.
TTGTGAAGATATGATGATGTCACGGGCCGGTGATTCAGGGATTTATCTCATACATCTTGAGAAACTGCAGCTTCGCATCTGGCTCCATAGGGGGGACAACAGCGGCAGCATGAGAAACTGGTTGCTTTTGGATAACATTTGCTTGCGTGAGATGTTGGATGCTTTGGGGATGGCAGGTGGTGAGCAGCCTACTCTTTTAAACACAAGCGAAACGGGGGATAATCTCCGGTTTGTGTTCTTGAAAATGGGCCAATGTGCACTTTACTTGGATATTAAACATAGGGAGCTGCGTAAGGTGTACGAGGTGACAGAAGATGACCGAACTTTAGAATGGATTTATCCTTTTATGATGACATGGCCACCCACATTCCCTGTGCTCAAGATTTATCCTGCAAGGTTTGTCTTTAGCCGTTGGGTGATCTATATATATGTGTTGTGAACTTGAGATAACCAATATTTGCAATGTGCATTCTAGTAGTATTTTGTTTCCCATATGCATTATACGTATTAATGGATGGGGTTTGTTGTTATTATCAATACATCATCTTAAAAAAGTTGTTCCTTGATATAATAGGCTGCACTGATCATGCCACATTACTTTTATAAGTGGTTCATCTCATCTTTCATTGCACTGCTTCTTAGAACTGTTGAACGTGTCGCGTACTATATGATTGATTCTATAGGCAATTTTGGAAACTCCAGTGTCGGGTAACATATGTTTGATTCCATAGGCTATATATATAGGAACTCTGGTTAAGCAACGTTTTAAATTATAAATTATGAAGGCAGATATTTCTGTTCTTTAACTTGTCATTTAACCTCTATGCTGGAACATATGTATCATATTGACTTGTGGTTTCCACATAACATTTTAGTACTGTTGTACCTTCTTGTGGTTTCCACATAATATTTTAGTACTGTTGTACCTTCTTGTGGTTCCTCTTGTGGTTTCCACATAATATATGCTAGAACATACTCCCTCCGTCCGAAAATAATTGTCATCAAAATGGATAAAAAGACTAAAATACGTCTAGATACATCCCCTTCTATTTTGATGACAAGTATTTCCGGATGGAGGGAGTATGTATCATATCTCCTTATCTCTTGTTTTTGACTCTACCTTCTCATGCCTGATAATCTTCTTTCTCCTGATTCTTTAATTTCCTTTTTCTTTCTAGTCCTAAGAGAACTGTCATACGAAGAACAAGGACATTATGAAGAGTTGTATGGCCAGAATGATGCTGAAAATAAGGGCACCCGGCATCAAGGAAGAATAAGGGCGTTATGAACAATGTTGTAGTACCGCCAGGACCTGTTTTCGACCTGTTATTGCTACCTTCTTTAGAAAATGGTAAATCAAAAGGACTCGCCATGAAATAGTTATCTAGAGATTGAAAGGGATTAGTTCGTTTTTCAAAGTTTAGGTAATAATAATGATGATGATTCACCATGAGGCTAACTGGAAGGCAAATGGCAAGCTTGAGTAGCTTCAGAAAGAATAACAACGAGGTAGTATAATTGAGTGATATGAGAGACTACAAGAAAAACCATTATGTTTTACCATCGATAAACGGTAGAGGAAAAAAAGATATAGGTTATGCATACCGCATAACGAATTAAAGTGTACTGGAAATGATTTAATCACTTTGTTCTCCGACAAAATAATCACTTCGTTGAGAGTATCTCCAGCTCTCCCATAAACCCTATAATACCTCCTTAAAATTGCTTTTTAGGTAACTAACACCATGTAGCCTTTCCTTCTTAAGTTTTTAAAAGCTCCTCCATCTAACAAAAAAGTTTTTGAAACTTCCTAAAAAGTAAAGAAACAAGCCACTTCCCTATCCACCTCCCCAAAGGGCCTTCTTTGCATGAACAACCATCTCCCTTTGACACCGTGCGATGTCGACTCCGACGCTCCTCTACCATGGGAATGGGGTCATGTCGTCCCTTTTGATGCGCCTACCACACCCAAACCTGGCCATATTGGTAGTGCATGTAAGGCCGGCCCACGAGTAATGATTTTTGGCCTAGCGCGACACGCGAATAAAAGGGCCAGGCTGGCCTTCGGCCCGCCATGGATCAAGACCGATCCCAAACCCAAGCCTTATGGCCGGCCCAACGCGGCCCTTATAGTATTGTTCGGTCTCTCTAGGTATTTGAGGGCTGTTTTGGCCATTCTAATCTGAAAATTTAGGTCTTTTAGGGATATTTTGACCATTTTAGTTAGTTTGTTTGAACATTTTCAAAGCGAGTGGTGCCTTGTGGGGTCGGCCCTTTTTAGTTGGCTTGCCAAGCCGATTCACGAGATGAAGGAATCGGGCCGGCCCTTTGTTGTGCCACCCATATGGCTAGGTCTGGCCACACCTCATCTGCCGGCGAGTTGCTTAAAAAACCCCCCTCTGCCGGCGCTAGCGCCATGACAATCTTAGGTTTCCGGGGTTTCTTTTGAAGCTATCTTAGGGGTTGATTGGTTAGCGAGCTTTTAAAGTATCAGTTAGCTATAAGTGTGTTTTAGATTCTAACCAACTAAAACTTTGTTTGGCTTATCTAACTAATTCTTGGTTAAGGAAATTAAATTTGTTCTCGTAATACCCAGAAATTGTGTTTTTAGAAAAAACGGCTCCGATACGTTTTTGCGCAAACGCGTTTTAGGAAAACCAGCTCAAAGCTCAGTGTGTGGCCTGGAGTTGCATGAAGACTGTCTTCCACCGTGACAAACCACGACGTGTATGGATCCCTTATGATAACAGATGCAGCATTTCAGGAACAGAAAGAAGAAAAATTATAACAGATGCAGCATTTCAGGAAGATCTCCAACTTCCTCTTATGTACCTGAAGAATGTGCGGGATCGGCTCTGTTTTGTTTACGGTTGAGAATAACAAGGAGTTGGCTGCTGACCTGCGCGCCTCCACAACGGCACCTGATCAGTGAACGGCTCCCCCGATTGGCGAGGTGAGCCCCTTTCTCCCTGCTCACTACTCCCATTTTCTTTTCTTGCCGACGAACCCAAATTAAATCCTCCATTTTCTTATTGTGTAGATGGATCCTGCTGAGATTTCGGGAGGGTACGTGAGATTCAGTTTCTTTAAGTTCCTCCTATTGATTTCACGCAATCAGCATGTCCACATCGATCATACAGTACTGATTATAGATGCTGCTAATTTCAGGGTCGATCCCTTTCAGAAGACATCATGTATGGATGGTGAGATGCAGAGGCATTGCCAATCCCCGGTGCCGTCTGTTGAAATATATTGCCCACCTTCCTTCATCAGCTCGGACTTTTGGATGAGTTGGCTGGAGCATGAATTCAATATGGTATCAGAGCCAAGAGGTCTTGAGTTCAAGACCCTGCCAACGCAGTATTATAAAGACGATTCTGCGGCCTACATTGAGTCCACGTCTAAGGACTAAAATGGCCTAGACGTGAGAGGGAGTGTTGAAATATATTGCCCACCTCCCTCCACCAGTTCAGATTTTTGGATGAGTTGGCTGGAGCATGAATTCAATACCACCGTTGCAGGCAACAGACTCCGTATCCAGGGTGCTCGACGACGGCGACCTCCTCATCGAGATCATTGTCTGATTGGGCCTGCCCACCACCCTCATCCGAACCATCCTTGTCTGCAAGCGTTGGTTCGGCATCATCTCCCAAAAGGCCTTTCTCCGCCGCTTCCGCAGCCTCCACCCGCCCCGTCTCCTCGGCTTCTATGTCTCCACCAGGTCAACTGACGAGCTCTCACCGGTCCTGCTCCGCCCGCGCTTTGTCCCGATGCCGCCTCAGCCCCTGGAGCTCGCCACTGCTGTCCGCCTGGCCGAGAACTACAGTCTGGACGTGTATGACCAAGAATGGGCATGCATGTATGACTGCCATAACGACACCATCCTGCTCCATGGCTTCCAAGGCAAGGGAATCTTGTTTGGACTGCACTGGCCATTGTGCCCAGACAGAGGCGTCGTTGCACCGCCGGTGACCCCATATGACCAATTTGATGGCACCGCAGGCACTTGTGCCCACTTCGTCTTCAAGGAAGAAGGTGACGGTAAGAGCCTGACCTTCATATGGTTGTCAATGGGCTATCCCAAAGAGAAGAAAAAATATTCTATAAAATACAAGGCGCACATATATATGCTGCAACATGGTCTTTGGCACTGGCATTCCTCAGCAGTAGCAGTGCTCCCTTCTCAGCGATCGGATCTAAACCCTTTGCTGTCTGGCAATAAGATCTATATGGAGCACTCCACGAGCATTGCTGCATTGAATTTGACAACTCAAACTTCTCCTCTATTCCGCTCCCCGAAGGAATGGAGCGGTATGTTTGTGAAGATATGATGATGTCAAGGGCCAATGATTGAGGGGTTTATCTCATACATCTTGAGAAACTGCAGCTTCGCATCTGGATCCATAGGGGGGACAACAGTGGCAACATGAGAAACTAGTTGCTTTTGGATAACATTTGCTTGCGTGACATGTTGGGTGCTTTGGGGATGGCAGGTGGTGAGCAGCCTACTCTTTTAAACACAAGCGAAACGGGGGATAATCTCCGGTTTGTGTTCTTGAAAATGGGCCAATGTGCACTTTACTTGGATATTAAACATAGGGAGCTGCGTAAGGTGTACGAGGTGACAGAAGATGACCGAACTTTAGAATGGATTTATCCTTTTATGATGACATGGCCACCCACATTCCCTGTGCTCAAGATTTATCCTGCAAGGTTTGTCTTTAGCCGTTGGGTGATCTATATATATGTGTTGTGAACTTGAGATAACCAATATTTGCAATGTGCATTCTAGTAGTATTTTGTTTCCCATATGCATTATACGTATTAATGGATGGGGTTTGTTGTTATTATCAATACATCATCTTAAAAAAGTTGTTCCTTGATATAATAGGCTGCACTGATCATGCCACATTACTTTTATAAGTGGTTCATCTCATCTTTCATTGCACTGCTTCTTAGAACTGTTGAACGTGTCGCGTACTATATGATTGATTCTATAGGCAATTTTGGAAACTCCAGTGTCGGGTAACATATGTTTGATTCCATAGGCTATATATATAGGAACTCTGGTTAAGCAACGTTTTAAATTATAAATTATGAAGGCAGATATTTCTGTTCTTTAACTTGTCATTTAACCTCTATGCTGGAACATATGTATCATATTGGACTTGTGGTTTCCACATAACATTTTAGTACTGTTGTACCTTCTTGTGGTTTCCACATAATATTTTAGTACTGTTGTACCTTCTTGTGGTTCCTCTTGTGGTTTCCACATAATATATGCTAGAACATACTCCCTCCGTCCGAAAATAATTGTCATCAAAATGGATAAAAAGACTAAAATACGTCTAGATACATCCCCTTCTATTTTGATGACAAGTATTTCCGGATGGAGGGAGTATGTATCATATCTCCTTATCTCTTGTTTTTGACTCTACCTTCTCATGCCTGATAATCTTCTTTCTCCTGATTCTTTAATTTCCTTTTTCTTTCTAGTCCTAAGAGAACTGTCATACGAAGAACAAGGACATTATGAAGATTTGTATGGCCAGAATGATGCTGAAAATAAGGGCACCTGGCATCAAGGAAGAATAAGGGCGTTATGAACAATGTTGTAGTACCGCCAGGACCTGTTTTCGACCTGTTATTGCTACCTTCTTTAGAAAATGGTAAATCAAAAGGACTCGCCATGAAATAGTTATCTAGAGATTGAAAGGGATTAGTTCGTTTTTCAAAGTTTAGGTAATAATAATGATGATGATTCACCATGAGGCTAACTGGAAGGCAAATGGCAAGCTTGAGTAGCTTCAGAAAGAATAACAACGAGGTAGTATAATTGAGTGATATGAGAGACTACAAGAAAAACCATTATGTTTTACCATCGATAAACGGTAGAGGAAAAAAAGATATAGGTTATGCATACCGCATAACGAATTAAAGTGTACTGGAAATGATTTAATCACTTTGTTCTCCGACAAAATAATCACTTCGTTGAGAGTATCTCCAGCTCTCCCATAAACCCTATAATACCTCCTTAAAATTGCTTTTTAGGTAACTAACACCATGTAGCCTTTCCTTCTTAAGTTTTTAAAAGCTCCTCCATCTAACAAAAAAGTTTTTGAAACTTCCTAAAAAGTAAAGAAACAAGCCACTTCCCTATCCACCTCCCCAAAGGGCCTTCTTTGCATGAACAACCATCTCCCTTTGACACCGTGCGATGTCGACTCCGACGCTCCTCTACCATGGGAATGGGGTCATGTCGTCCCTTTTGATGCGCCTACCACACCCAAACCTGGCCATATTGGTAGTGCATGTAAGGCCGGCCCACGAGTAATGATTTTTGGCCTAGCGCGACACGCGAATAAAAGGGCCAGGCTGGCCTTCGGCCCGCCATGGATCAAGACCGATCCCAAACCCAAGCCTTATGGCCGGCCCAACGCGGCCCTTATAGTATTGTTCGGTCTCTCTAGGTATTTGAGGGCTGTTTTGGCCATTCTAATCTGAAAATTTAGGTCTTTTAGGGATATTTTGACCATTTTAGTTAGTTTGTTTGAACATTTTCAAAGCGAGTGGTGCCTTGTGGGGTCGGCCCTTTTTAGTTGGCTTGCCAAGCCGATTCACGAGATGAAGGAATCGGGCCGGCCCTTTGTTGTGCCACCCATATGGCTAGGTCTGGCCACACCTCATCTGCCGGCGAGTTGCTTAAAAAACCCCCCTCTGCCGGCGCTAGCGCCATGACAATCTTAGGTTTCCGGGGTTTCTTTTGAAGCTATCTTAGGGGTTGATTGGTTAGCGAGCTTTTAAAGTATCAGTTAGCTATAAGTGTGTTTTAGATTCTAACCAACTAAAACTTTGTTTGGCTTATCTAACTAATTCTTGGTTAAGGAAATTAAATTTGTTCTCGTAATACCCAGAAATTGTGTTTTTAGAAAAAACGGCTCCGATACGTTTTTGCGCAAACGCGTTTTAGGAAAACCAGCTCAAAGCTCAGTGTGTGGCCTGGAGTTGCATGAAGACTGTCTTCCACCGTGACAAACCACGACGTGTATGGATCCCTTATGATAACAGATGCAGCATTTCAGGAACAGAAAGAAGAAAAATTATAACAGATGCAGCATTTCAGGAAGATCTCCAACTTCCTCTTATGTACCTGAAGAATGTGCGGGATCGGCTCTGTTTTGTTTACGGTTGAGAATAACAAGGAGTTGGCTGCTGACCTGCGCGCCTCCACAACGGCACCTGATCAGTGAACGGCTCCCCCGATTGGCGAGGTGAGCCCCTTTCTCCCTGCTCACTACTCCCATTTTCTTTTCTTGCCGACGAACCCAAATTAAATCCTCCATTTTCTTATTGTGTAGATGGATCCTGCTGAGATTTCGGGAGGGTACGTGAGATTCAGTTTCTTTAAGTTCCTCCTATTGATTTCACGCAATCAGCATGTCCACATCGATCATACAGTACTGATTATAGATGCTGCTAATTTCAGGGTCGATCCCTTTCAGAAGACATCATGTATGGATGGTGAGATGCAGAGGCATTGCCAATCCCCGGTGCCGTCTGTTGAAATATATTGCCCACCTCCCTTCATCAGCTCGGACTTTTGGATGAGTTGGCTGGAGCATGAATTCAATATGGTATCAGAGCCAAGAGGTCTTGAGTTCAAGACCCTGCCAACGCAGTATTATAAAGACGATTCTGCGGCCTACATTGAGTCCACGTCTAAGGACTAAAATGGCCTAGACGTGAGAGGGAGTGTTGAAATATATTGCCCACCTCCCTCCACCAGTTCAGATTTTTGGATGAGTTGGCTGGAGCATGAATTCAATACCACCGTTGCAGGCAACAGACTCCGTATCCAGGGTGCTCGACGACGGCGACCTCCTCATCGAGATCATTGTCTGATTGGGCCTGCCCACCACCCTCATCCGAACCATCCTTGTCTGCAAGCGTTGGTTCGGCATCATCTCCCAAAAGGCCTTTCTCCGCCGCTTCCGCAGCCTCCACCCGCCCCGTCTCCTCGGCTTCTATGTCTCCACCAGGTCAACTGACGAGCTCTCACCGGTCCTGCTCCGCCCGCGCTTTGTCCCGATGCCGCCTCAGCCCCTGGAGCTCGCCACTGCTGTCCGCCTGGCCGAGAACTACAGTCTGGACGTGTATGACCAAGAATGGGCATGCATGTATGACTGCCATAACGACACCATCCTGCTCCATGGCTTCCAAGGCAAGGGAATCTTGTTTGGACTGCACTGGCCATTGTGCCCAGACAGAGGCGTCGTTGCACCGCCGGTGACCCCATATGACCAATTTGATGGCACCGCAGGCACTTGTGCCCACTTCGTCTTCAAGGAAGAAGGTGACGGTAAGAGCCTGACCTTCATATGGTTGTCAATGGGCTATCCCAAAGAGAAGAAAAAATATTCTATAAAATACAAGGCGCACATATATATGCTGCAACATGGTCTTTGGCACTGGCATTCCTCAGCAGTAGCAGTGCTCCCTTCTCAGCGATCGGATCTAAACCCTTTGCTGTCTGGCAATAAGATCTATATGGAGCACTCCACGAGCATTGCTGCATTGAATTTGACAACTCAAACTTCTCCTCTATTCCGCTCCCCGAAGGAATGGAGCGGTATGTTTGTGAAGATATGATGATGTCAAGGGCCAATGATTGAGGGGTTTATCTCATACATCTTGAGAAACTGCAGCTTCGCATCTGGATCCATAGGGGGGACAACAGTGGCAGCATGAGAAACTAGTTGCTTTTGGATAACATTTGCTTGCGTGACATGTTGGGTGCTTTGGGGATGGCAGGTGGTGAGCAGCCTACTCTTTTAAACACAAGCGAAACGGGGGATAATCTCCAGTTTGTGTTCTTGAAGATGGGCCAATGTGCACTTTACTTGGATATTAAACACAGGGAGCTGCGTAAAGTGTATGAGGTGACAGAAGATGACCGAACTTTAGAACGGATTTATCCTTTTATGATGACATGGCCACCCACATTCCCTGTGCTCAAGAATGATCCTGCAAGGTTTGTCTTTAGCCTTTTGGTGATCTATATATACGTGTTGAGAACTTGAGATAACCAACATTTGCAATGCACATTCTAGTAGTATTTTGTTTCCCATATGCATTATACCTATTAATGGTATAATAGGCTGCACTGATCATGCTACATTACTTTTATAAGTGGTTCATCTCATCTTCCATTGCACCACTTCTTAGAACTGTTGAACGTGTCGCGTACTATATGATTGATACTATAGGCAATTTTGGGAACTCAAGTGTCGGGTAACATATGATTGATTCCATAGGCTATATATATAGGAACTCTGGTTAAGCAACGTTTTAGTTGATAAATTATGAACGAGGATATTTATGTTCTGTAACTTGTCATTTAATCTCTATGCTGGAACATATGTATCATATTGACTTGTGGTTTCCACATAATATTTGAGTACTGTTGTACCTTCTTGTGGTTCCTCTTGTGGTTTCCACATAATATATGCTGGAACATATGTATCATATCTCCTTATCTCTTGTTTTTGACTCTACCTTCTCATGCCTGATAATTTTCTTTCTCATGATTCTTTGATTTTCTTTTTCTTTCTAGTCCTAAGAGAACTGTCACACGACGAACAAGGACGTTGTGAAGAGTTGTATGGCCAGAATGATGGTGAAAATAAGAGCGCTATAAATATGAAGAATAAGGGCACCCGACATCAAGGAAGAGCAGAACAATGTTGTAGTACCGCCAGGACTATTGCTACATTCTTTAGAAAATGGTAAATCAAAAGGACTTACCATGAAATAGTTATCTAGAGATTGAAAGGGATTAGTTTGTTTTTCAAAGTTTATGTAATAATAATGATGATGATTCACCATGAGGCTAACTGGAAGGCAATTGGCAAGCTTGAGTAGTTTTAGAAAGAATAACAACGAGGTAGTATAATTGTGTGATGTGAGAGACTACAAGAAAAACCATTGTGTTTTACCATCGATAAACGTTAGAGGAAAAAAGATATAGGTTATGCATACTGCATAACAAATTAAATTGTACTGGAAATGATTTAATCACTTTGTTCTCTGACAAAATAATCACTTCATTAAGAGTATCTCCAGCCCTCCCATAAACCCTATAATACCTCCTTAAAATTGCTTTTTTTAGTAACTAACACCATGTAGCCTTTGCTTCTTAAGTTTTTAAAAGTTCCTCCATCTAACAAAGAGTTTTTGAAACTTCCTAAAAAGTAAGGAAGCAAGCCACTTCCCTATGCACCTCCCAAAAGGGCCTTCTTTGCATGAACAACCACCTCCCTTTGATGCCGTGCGATGTCGACTCCGACGCTCCTCTACCACTGGAATGGGTCGTGTCGCCCCTTTCGATGCCCCTACCACACCCAAACCTGGCCATATTGGTAGTGCTTGTAAGGCCGGCCCACGAGCAATGATTTTTGGCCTAGCATGACACGCGAATAAAAGGACCAGGCTGGCCTTCGCCCCCCCATGGATCAAGACCAATCCCCAAAGCCAAGGCTTAAGGCTGGCCTGACGCGACCCTTTTAATACTGTTCGGTCTCTCTAGGTATTTTAGGGCTGTTTTGGCCATTCTAATCTGAAAATTTAGGCCTTTTAGGATAGTTTGACCTTTTAGTTTGTTTGGACCTTTTCAAAGCGAACGGTGCCTTGCGGCCAGCCCTTTTAGTTGGCTTGCCAAGCCGATTCACGAGGTGAAGCCATCGGGCCGGCCCTTTGCTATGCCACCCATATGGTCAGGTCTGGCCACACCTCATCTGCCGGCGAGTTGCTTAAAAAAAACCTCATCTGCCGGCACCGGCGCCATGACAATCTTAGGTTTCCGGGTTTTCTTTTGAAGCTATCTTGGGTTTCCGGGTTGAACCATGGGGAAAAAACCCCATTATTACACAGATTTTGCCAATCAGAAGTGAAGAAAAAGGTTTCGGCGTGGGGCTACCTTCCTTCTCTCCCGAGATAATTGCATATATAGTCCTCGTACTCGCTGGCGACGTCCACTTCAGTCCTGGACCTTGCGTATTGCTCCAATACGGTCCCGGTACATGAAAATACGGCATCGATACGGTCCCTGAGGTTGAGGCGCCAGTCCTGGCTCTACACGTGCACTACATACAGCATACTCCGCCGTATGCCACGTCAGCCCGGGACCCGCACGTCAGGTTAGACCCACCCGTTAGCTCGAGGCCCACCCGTTATTTCGCAGATTGGCCCCTATCTTTCTGTCTTCTCGCTCTCGTCTCGATCTCTCCTGTTCTCCCCCCTCCCCCGCAAAACAGAGTGCGAAAACAGAGCTAAACCTAGCGGCGATGGGGTGCGGCGGCGGATGATCGGCGTATCTGTTCGTAGTGCGGGCGGCGGCTGAAGCAAGGTGGACGGCCACTGAAAGGAGTCGGCGCTGTTTGGTGGCGATGCAAGGCCGTCGACGGTGGCCCGACGGCGAGGCGGCTCCGATGTACGGTACGTCAGTATCGAGTGTCAGTAGGTCGATTTGATGCGCGTTTGGGGTGAAAAAATGTATCTTTGTTGTGATTAGGCCCTTTTGCCAATGCTATTTCTATGAATATGTCGACTTGATGCAAAATTGCCGAAATTATTCTAGGGTTACAGTATGTTGAGGGCACTAATTTGAAATTATGGTTGTTCTCAATGTTTTTCAGAGCATGAAAGTGGTTTTTTCACTGTTGAGGTGATCCATGGAGGTTTTTTCTTTGGGAGTGGGCAGAATAGGTGCTATTTGAATGGTCAAAAGGTTTGCTTTGATTACTGCCATAAGGACATCACCTATTTCAGAATGTTTGAAGAAATAGTTGAGGAATTGGGTTATGAAATGTCAGGTAGAATTGATATCTACTGGTTGCCCCCTGGTTGTCAGCTTAATGAAGGTGGTCCTAGGCTTTTAGCTAATGATACTGATGTAGATTGTATGTATCTAAGGATAAATCTAGGGCACCACTTTCAAATGATATACCTGGATCATTTAGATAGTCACATTTCTGGAGGAGGAGCAGAATGGGATGATGTTGTGGCTAATCCAGTAGCACAAATCCCTCCTGTTTTCAGCCCAAGGAAGAAGGAAATGAATGCAAGTGACAACAAAGATATCTGTGAGAGCAATGTTTCTTGTGGTGTTGTGGATGAAAGTGTTGAAATTGAGAGCACTGAGCAGTACTATGTGAAGTTGAGACCAAGAGGAAAGAAAGCAGAAGAGGAGGAAGAACAAGATGCAGACTCAGATTCCTCAGACAGTGATTATGTACCTGAGATTGTGGATAGTGACTATGACTTGGAGGATGGAGATGATGATCTGTTGCAGGAGCAGTTGAAACCAATGCATGACAAGAAAGGGAAGAAGGTGGTTGAAGATTGCAACTCAGAAGTTGAGGAATTGAATGCTCCAGATTCAGATGAGGATGAAATGAAATTTAATTTCAAGTCTTTTACAGCAGCAGTCATGCATCAACCTAAGTTCCATGCAGGCCAATTGTTCTCTTCTGTGGAGCTCTTGAGGAAAGCTGTGAGAGAGTATAGTTGCAAAGAGAGAGTTAACATCACTTTTCCAAAGAATGACAAAATCAGGCTTGCTGCAAAGTGTGAAAAGGGTTGCCCCTGGTATCTGTATGCATCTTGGGATAATAGAACAAATTCTGTAATGGTGAAAACATTTAATGAGGAACATACTTGTGAGAAAAAGTGGCAAGTTACAGCCTTTACAGCTAGGTACATTGCTCACAAATATGTAGAAATAATCAGGGCATGTGAGAAATTATCATTGAAGGCTTTTGCAGCTTTTGTGCAAGATGATTGGAACATGACAATTAAAAGGGGCAAGCTGGGGAGAGCTAGGAAGATTGCATATGATATCATATATGGAGATGACATTGCACAATACAACTTGCTGTGGGACTATGCAAATGAGTTGAGGAGATCAAACCCTGGAAGTACTTTCCTTCTTGGACTGTCAGAAGAGGGACAGTTTCAGAAGTGCTACTTTTCTTTTGATGCATGCAAGAGGGGGTTCTTATCTGCTTGCAGGCCTATCATTTTCCTTGATGGTTGCCACCTAAAGACACAGTATGGTGGTGTTCTATTAAGTGCAGTAGGAATGGACCCCAATGATTGCATTATTCCTATTGCTCATGCAGTGGTGCAGTGTGAGGACACCAAAGCTTGGAGGTGGTTTCTAACTGCATTGAAGCAAGATTTAGGAATTGAGAACATTGGTTTATGGACAATCATGTCAGACAAGCAAAAAGTATGTCTTTAATTTCTGTCAAATAAATTTGTTACTATAATTATGTGATTTATTTCTATCAAATCATTTTCTTCATATAATTCTGTGATACATTTTTGTCAAATTATTGTGTTCATAAAATTATGTGATATAACTCTGTAATATGTTCCATGCAGGGTTTAATAAAGGCAGTTAAAGAGTTGTTTCCTCTATCACCTCACAGATTTTGTGTGAGGCATTTGTGGCAGAATTTCAACAAGAACTTCAAAGGAGAAGCTTTGAAAAATCAACTATGGAAGTGTGCCAGGAGTACTACAGAGGGTAGATTTAAGGAAAATATGAACCAGATGTTAGTGCTAAGCCAAGGGGCTCATGATTGGCTTGCAGAGTTGGACCCAAAAACCTGGGTTAGGGCTTACCAGAATGATTTCCCCAAGTGTGATGTGTTGTTAAATAACAATTGTGAGGTGTTCAACAGATATATTTTGGAAGCTAGGGAAATGCCAATCATAAGCATGATCTAAAGGATCAAAGGGTAGAATATGGGAAGGAATTTTGCAAAGCAGCAAGAGAGCTTGAAGTGGCATGGTGCTATATGTCCAAAGATAAGAAAGAAACTGGACAAGAGTGTGGAATTTTCTAGAACTTGTCAAGCTGCACTAGCTGGCAAAGGACTGTTTGTAGTGAATGATAGAGGAGTGGATTTCAGTGTGGACACAAGGAGGGAAATGTGCAGTTGTAAAAGATGGGATTTGTCAGGTATACCTTGTTGTCATGGGGTTTCTGCTCTTAGGTCTACAGGAAAAACTTGCCAGAGCAGACAAAAGAAGAGAAGCTATGGAGGAAAAGAAAAGAATTGCAGAAGAGGCAAAAAGAATAAGAGCAGAAGAGAAAATGAAGATTGCAGAAGAGAAGAAGAGACTTTGTAGGACTGCATATGATGCAGAAGAGGCCATGTTTCTTATAAATCAAGCTGAAGAGTTGGAAAGAAGGCAAATGTTTCTACAAACACAGGAGGCATCAAGACAAGAAGCTTGGGAGCAGAAGAGAAATCAGCAGGAAGAAACAAGACTTGAGGCAGAATTGCAAGAGAAAAGCAATAAGGAAGCCCAACAAGCAAGAGCTGCAATGGCAGAGGAAGAGAGAATGATTGCATGTCAGTCGAAACCAACACAAATGAAGAGAGGTGCAACAACTTCAAGTGCAAACAAGAGAGGATTTAAAAAACCTAGAAGGGTGAACATGTTTGATGAATTGAGATAGGAAAGAAGATGGTTTCATTTTGTGTTCTGCTTATGATCAGCTGTAGAACATGTTAATGAACATGTTTTGTTCATGATCATGCTCCAGATCATGTCGTCAAGTCTTTTGTAATATGATATTAGTACTGGATTTAAAACCTCTATTATGCACTGTAGTTTCTGAGATCATGTGGTTATGACTTCTAAAGTGCTTTGTAGTTTGTGATGCTCCAGAAAATATAATTAAGTGGTTGCTCTTGTGTGTGAAATGCTCTTGTTTGTGAAAATATAATGCTCTTCTCTGTACAATGTGGTTGTTGGATTATCATGTCGTCAAGTCACTCGACATACAATGTGTGTGAAATTTATTTCAACATCAAGAACTCATACATAGCTTCATACATAATATCACAATTACATACCAAGTTCATCCATAGATAATATGTCAACTGAATATTACATAGCAAGTTGACAAAAGGCCACTCGACGTACCAAATTCAGAAACATATAAGGTCACTGGACATACAAAATTCACAAAAGGCCACATTACATACCAAATTCATACTGCTTCAGAAAGTACATAGACCAACTAACAACTTCCATAGCTAAACTACACAGATAAACTAGATAGCTCAATAATCGTAGATAGTGCCGTCCACTTTGCCAAGCACTGTGGTGAATTGGTGCTTGCGGGTAAGATCATCCCCTTCGTTGGGCAGCCATTCATCAGGAAGGTCTTCAACGAGCAGCGGACCACGATCAGTTACCTCCTTCATGTGACAGATCACTGGATACACAATCGTCTTCTTCTTCCTCGGCGACGATGGTCCGTACTCACTAATGCTTTCACGCGCAACAAACTCTTCCAGAGACTGTGTAGGCGGATCTGTGCACAACGCAAGCTTTGGCTCGGGTATCTCCATGTCAACACCTTGCCAACTTTCGACGGGTCACGGAGCCACGCCATTACCTCAAGCTCACGCCTGTTCTTCGGCGGTATAATCTCAATCAGCTCGCCGCCCAAGTCCTTCAGTAAGCCTTCGACTGAACGCCTCAACCATGCTTGGTCGGGAAGGCCTTCAAAACTTAACTTGGACTTGTACTCCAGGGCACCCGGACTGCCGCGGATCTCTCTCACCCACCGCTCAAACTTAATCCACCGGCGGTTGCACTTGAGCTTCATTGATGATTGGAGCACCACCGTGCACTTCTCCTCTGTTGAGAAATGCAACCACAAGTCATGTGGGGGCACGCAACCTCGATGCTCACCTCCGGCGGCAGCACGCCGCAGCGCTCCTCGATGGCGGCCAGCAGCGCAGCCGGCGTCACAGCCTCCTTGCCGTCACCAACCGCAGTGGCCAGCAGGACCAGACCACGGTACCGAGCCTCCGCTGCATCCATGGATGGAGTGCGGGCGAGCAGGACATGGCTCCTCTCCGGTCGGAGACACGGCTCGCCCCGACGCCAAACCTCCTGCGGATATGCCCTCGCAAGCAAACTAAGCCTCGATCCATCGCCGCCGCCGAGCGCCGCCGACGAGCTACCGCCGTCTTCGGTCGCCGCGTCGATGGACATGGTGGTGGAGGTCACGCTCGCGCCGGCCATCGGAGAAAAACTAGGTTTGCGGGATGCGGGTGTGGGAATTGGGGATTTTTTCCCTCGACGAAACAGAACATCGCCTTATCCAGTACCACGGGTGGGCCTCCAGCTGACGGGTGGGTCCAACCTGACGTGCGGGTCCCGGGCTGACGTGGCATACGGCAGAGTACGCTGTACGTAGTGCACGTGTAGAGCCAGGACTAGCGCCTCAACCTCAAGGACCGTATCGATGCCATATTTTCATGTACCGGAACCGTATTGGAGCAATACGCAAGCTCCAGGATTGAAGTGGACGTCGCCAGCGAGTACGAGGACTATGTATGCAATTATCTCCTTCTCTCCCCGAGCGAACCGCACAAAAAAAAAAAACAGAGCATCTTCTCTCCCCGTCTCCCTCCGCCGCCGGCCTCCTTCGGCGCTCCCTCTCCGCCCCCGCCCCCTATCCGGCTAATCGTCCGCGGCGAAACTCTCCTCGACCTCTCCAAGGTTGCTTCTCCCCCTCCCTCTCTCCCGCCGTGGGCACTTCTCTCTAGCCCTTCCCGTGGAAGACAATTTCGCGTTTTTACCTCTAGCGGTTCTCTGAGCGTCGGATCTGTGGTGGGGAATCGGGGGATCTGTATGCATGTATGTCTCATGTGGTGGTTGGTGAAGCTGCAACCTTGGTGATGTAACTGTTGATGGTTGCTGTTGCTCGTGTTGAACTATGCAAAAATTAAAGGTTCTGTTGCTTATGTCGAAATCCTGTGAGGTTCTGCAAACTAATTCTTGAGAGACCGAACCTTGAGTGGGCGGAACTCTCACTTCCACGCGTACATCATGTTGACTAATTAAGAGCCTAATGATTTGATTCTGCACTTATGTGTACTTATATGTACCTATGTGCGGTAGCGTCTTGAGGAACAGTTTCTTGGGAAGTAAAGCTTTTCTGATCCTGCAGGAAATTAACAAGGAGTTCGGCTCTGTCTTATTTACCCTTGAGATTGACAAGGAGTTTGCTGCATCACCGGTGAACGGCTCCCCCCAATTGGCGAGGTGAGCAGCCTACTCTTTAAATTCTCCATATTCTTTTTCTTCCATTTTCTTTTCTTGCTGAGGAAATCAAATCCTCCATTTTCTTCTTGTGCTAGCGGACTGATTGTGGCGAGCAGGAGTTGGAAGGTGCAGATGGATCCTGTTGAGATTCCTGGGGGGTACGTAAGATTCGGTTTCTTTAAATTCCCCACATTGATATCACGCACTCAACCTGCACGTACGTACGTGCTACTTCCCATTCATCTTCACTTTGATTGTACTGATTGTCGATGCTACTAATTTCAGGGTCGATCCCAATCCCAACACACCATGTGTGTATGGCAAGATGCAGACGCATTCCCAATCCCCGCCGTTGCAGGCAGCAGACTCCGTATCCAGGGTGCTCGACGACGATGACCTCCTCATCGAGATCATTGTCCGACTCGGCCTGCCCACCACCCTCATCCGCGCCATCCTTGTCTGCAAGCGCTGGTTCTTCATTGTATCCGATAAGGCCTTTCTCCGCCGCTTCCGCAGCCTCCACCCGCCCCGTCTCCTCGGCTTCTATTTCTCCACCAGGTCAACTGATGAGCTCTCACCAGTCCTGCTCCGCCCGCGCTTTGTCCCGATGCTGCCTCAGCCCCTGGAGCTTGCCACTGCTGTCCGCCTGGCTGAGAACTACAGTCTGGAGGCCTACGACGAAGAACTTGCATGCGTTTGTGAGTGCCAGAACGACACCATCCTTCTCCATGGCTTCCAAGACAAGAGCATCTTGTTTGGAGTGCACTGGCCGCTGTGCCCGGAGAGAGGCGTTGTTGCACCGCCAATCACCCCATATGAAGAATTTGATGGCACTGCAGCCACTTGTGCCCACTTCCTCTTGAAGGAAGAAGGTGACGGTAAGAACCTGACCTTCATATGGTTCTCACTTGGTTATCTCATAGAGGGAAAAGATTATTCTATAAAATACAAGGCGCACATATATATGCTACAAGATGGTCTTTGGTACTGGCGTTCCTCAGCAGCGGCAGTGCTCCCTTCTCCGCGGCCGGATCCACATCCTCTGTTGTCTGGCAATAAGATCTATATGGAGCACTCCACGAGCATTGCTGCATTGAATTTGACGACTTCAAACTTCTCCACTATTCCGCTCCCCGAAGGAATGGAGCGGTATGTTTGTGAAGATATGATGCTATCACGGGCCAATGATTCAGGGGTTTATCTTGTACATCTTGAGAAACTGCAGCTTCGCATCTGGCTCCACACGGGGGGCAACAGTGGCGGCATGAGAAACTGGTTGCTTTTGGATACAATTTGCTTGCGTGAGATGTTGGATGCTTTGGGGATGGCTGATAATGAGCAGCCTACTCTTTTAGACACATTCCAAACAGGGGATAATCTCCAGTTTGTGTTCTTCAAGATAGGCCAGTCTGCACTTCACTTGGATATTAAACGCCGGGAGCTGCGTAAGGTGTATGAAGTGACAGAAGATGACCGAACTTTAGAACGGATTTATCCTTTTATGATGACATGGCCACCCACATTTCCTGTGCTCAAGAATGATCCTGCAAGGTTTGTCTTTTGCCTTTGGGTGATCTATACATGTTGAGAACTTGAGATAATAAAAAAATTCACTGTGTTTTCTATTATATTTTGTTTCTCATATACATTATACCTATTAGTGGATGGATTTGTAGTTATGATCAATACGTCATCATAATTTTTTTGTTCCTGGATATAATAGGCTGCATTGATCATGCTTCATTACTTTTGTAAGTGGTTCGTCTCATATTCCATTGCACTTTTTCGTAGAACTGTTGAACATGTCGGGTACTATATGATTAATTCCATACGCTATTTTTGGAATTCCAGTGTTGTGCACCATATGATTGATTCCATGCATAGGATACATTAGGAACTCTAGTTAAGCAGCCTTTTAATTGATAAACTATGAAGGCAGAATATTTCTGTTCTGTAACTTGTCATTTAATCTATATGCTGGAACATATATGTCATATTGACTTGTGGTTTCCACATAATACTATTTGATTACCGTTGTACTACCTTGTCTCTTGTGTTTGACTCTACCTTCTCATTCCTGATAATCTTATTTGTCCTGATTACTTAATTTCCTTTTTCTTTCTAGTCCTAATAGAGCTGTCCTATGAAGAACAAGGGCCTCATGAAGAGTTGTATGGCAACTGGCAAGGGCATGCCTGGCATCATGGAAGAGCAGAACGACGTAGTAGTACCGCCAAGACCTGTTTTCGAACTGGTATTGCTACCTTCTTTTTCTTAGAAAATGATAAATCACAAGTTATCTAGAGATTGAAAGGATTGGTATGTTTTTTCAAAGTTTATGTAATAATAATAATCATATTCACTTCGAAAATCAAAATGTTTGAAGTGTTCATTCAGAACATATACTAAATGCTTTGATATCACTCCCAAACGTACCAACTGATTGTGGAGGGGCAAAGCTCACCCAGGTAATGTACTTGTTAGATTGGATTTATTATACACTAGTTGTCATATAGTAGAACTGTTTCGTGGAGATAAAATCAACAGCGATATGCCATGATTTAAGGAGACTAACTGGAAGGCAAATGATAAGCTTGAGTAGCTTCAGAAAGAACCATGACAAGAGGCAAAAAAATTTATTTTTACCATCGATAAATGGTAGAGGAATAAAATATAGATGAGCTTGCTTCTTTACATGAAAGTAGGTTATGCATACCGCATAAAAAGTTAAAGGTGTACTGCAATTAATAATCTATGCCAAAGTAATAATAAAAGCTAAACAACTACCCGGTGAAGTTAGTTAGAAATAATAAAGAGGTAAATGACTATCTAAACTCAAGATGGACCTCATGGTGAAGTCAGTTACAAGCAAAGATGTAAGGTAAATGATTCATTTCGCCGAAACTTCCACCGCCTTATCAGCTCAGGTGTCGTTGTCCTCCACACTTTTCTCTCCTTCCCCTGAAACGCCATACCTTGTTAACCGCATCATGCGCGTTCATGTACTGGTCAAGTGCAGTCATCTCCTTCTGTTTTTAGAGAAGAGGCCATTACAGGCCCTGCTATTTTGTTGAAGCAAAGGTTCAACGCTAACACCAGTAACACCAATAGCTCCGAAGCCAGAAAAACAGAACCAGCGGCACAGGCAGAACGCGCCACCAAAGAGCAGAAACACAGCAACAACTTCTGAATGAACGTTAAGTTATGATGATTTAGATCCATAGCTCTCGAGTTAGAAAAGTACATAATTCAAAGAAAAAGAGCAGAAACATGCACAACAAGCACACCAAGGCGCTAACAGCCAGACCACGCCCACGCGCACACAGCCAGAGCACACACACATGCGCAAACAGGACACAAATCATACTAGGAGGAAGAACCATCAAGTTCCAATGCGCTTATTTGGTCAAGAACCTCCGCTGCCTGGTGATGATTCATGGCTTCCACCACCTGGCCGGGACACCGTTGCCAGTTTGGTGGTCTCATCAATCGCTGGCTTCTTCAGAGCTTCGTTCTCTCTCTTCAGCAACATGTTTTCTTCTTTAAGTACCCTAATCTCTTCACGCAGCCTATCATACGAAGGCAATAGGCTAGGAGGTATGGAAGTTAATGGCTCAGTTCTTTCATGGCTTCCACCACCTGTCCGGGACACCGTTGCCAGTTTGGTGGTCTCATCAATCGCCGGCTTCTTCAGAGCTTCGTTCTCTCTCTTCAGCAACATGTTTTCTTCTTTAAGTACCCTAATCTCTTCACGCAGCCTATCATACGAAGGCAATAGGCTAGGAGGTATGGAAGTTAATGGCTCAGTTCTTGCTATCCTGTATGTGAGAAGGAAGCACATGCATATAGTGTTTTTGTCAGACCATATAGGAAAAAGCAAGGATTGTGTTTTTGCATGTATGAATAGCAATGTAGGGATACCAAACTGGAAAAAGCAAGGATTGTGTTTTTGCAAGTATGAGTAGCTATTAATGTTCTTATATAAAAACAATGGGATGAAAGGCTTACCACTCATGAATGACATCTGAGATGTGCTTCGCAACCATCTTTCCGGCGGTAAGATGTGGTAGGTGGCCCTTGGTCTTGACCTCTACTAGTGTGATTCTAGCATTCTTCATCTGCTGCATCATATAGTTTTGAGCAAATGTTGATGCAACAGTATTGGCACTTGTGCTAATGATGGTGCATGCAGATGTCACAAGTGGCAGCATGGGGCGCAGGTCTGTGTTGAATACCATCGTCGCCATTGATTTAACAACATCTCCGGTCGTCCTCGACAACATGTGTTTAGTTTCAGCTTGGCGCTGTCTTTGGTGTTCCCTGGAAGTGCAATCTCAATATATGTTTCCACAAATTTCTTGTAATCCACTTCCATCAATTTAAGCCTCTCATCTGCCCTTTCCCTTGAATACCCTATCATGTAATCAGGGAATTTGTCTAGAGCGCTGCATCGTGTGCATAAAAATAGGATCAGCACGCAGTATTCACAATGGAATGCTATTTATATGGCCAGGAACAAAATGTGCATTGGTTACCTACCAGGGGGCAGTGCCGATAAGGACGAGTTGGCTAAACAGGTCTCTGTGCCGAATGGAAGCTTGTAGGCCTACCAGTCCAGAAGTTGAATGGCCAACAAAAATGCATGTATGGATACTGTAGTATTGGAGGATAGATACAACGTCCTCTACATATCCATCGATTGTTTGGTATCTATCTGAATATTTGTGGTAATAATCCTTACCAACTTTTCCCGAAAAGGCAAGATCATACGTAAGAATACCACTATGAATTTCTGAATCTCTCAAGTTAGAAATCACCTTGTGCCAAACAGACTTGTCACAACCAAAGCCATGTGAGAGGACTAACAAGGGCTGAGCCCCTGGGGTATACTTCACGTTCAATGCTTTTATGAGTTCGTGCCCCTCCAGTCTTTGCATGCTTCTCCGATCCTGAGAAATGGGAGTAAGTCTATGAGTCATCATACTGAATTAGTTACTTAATACATAGAAAAGTAGTTATACTGTAATTCTAGTTCCAACAATAATAGAAGAAACAATATGATACAAGAGAGAACTAGTGATTAGGAGCAGTGTATATTGTATAATACTTACTATGGCGGGAGTGAAATCGTCTCCTCGCACGTCACTTCCATGGAATGATGATGATGATGGTTGAGACATCGTGGAATCTGAAGCATGAGAAAGTATGTGTTAAAGATCATATGGGTTAATTAATATGTGGTACTTCTGGTCTAAGATCTGCATAAATTGGTCATGACAGCTGATAAATTTAGTTTCAAGGAGAAGCAGTCACCCGGATTTGAAGAAAGTATTAGGGTAAATACAGTGACATATCACATATGTGGAAAATTGTATTTACCGCATTAGGGTAATCATTATAAAATATATTTCTTATCATATAAATTACATGAAGGAAATAATATCAGCATACACACTAAATCTGAGGAACCAAAAATTAAGAGGTGGTTAGTAGGCATTGGTTAGAGGATTTCATTGTTACAAGGGTGCATTACACACATTTTTTGACGGGCCAAGGCGGAGAAGCCTCATGGAGCAATTTGTTTTTATGAAAAGTCCACAAGAACCACACATGCATGCAAGATTTCCTGCTATCCTAGCCTTCCATCGCATTATTTGTCCTATCGATATGATAATGCTTGCACATATGTGATAATTGATTACACTAGTAGCTAACTCATAGCCTCAAAGGTGATTGGACAAGCAACGTACAAGTCTATGGACAAAGCCACAAAATACTAGCTTCCTCATGCTGTGATATTCATGCCCAATCAAATCAATCACGTTCAGTTACGTTCATTCACACCATGTCTCTCTAGCTTTTTCTTTACTTTTCTTTTTGTGTGCGTAGGGTCTTTCATATCCCGTCTTTCCTGTCAGTTCAAGTTCCCTGGACGTACATATGCTTTTACTAAGCATCTGTTTTATCAGCTTAACTTTAACTATTAACCATCGCAACTCATCGCGGGCTGAAGGGCACAACAGCAGTGTAGCCAGCTTAATCAAGCATTTCAGTCAAGTAGTCAGCCTAATCAATCAACTGGTCAACAATCTGTGGTTCTAACTAGAGTGTAAGCTAGTACGAAATCAGTGTGGTTTTAACAGATCCTAGCATGCATGCTAATTAATCAACCGTACCAAACTAAACTGAAGTTATTGATGATCGATTCAAACCACAATAGAATAGACTACCTTAGCTGACATGTATAGTTGGTTAAAAAGACGAAATTTAATACTACTAGGCAAGACCTTCAGTTTTGATAGAAACACAAGACCTTCAGTTGTGATATCACACAAGATCCACAGATGTCCCTGGACCCTGGGTCTTACCAAAACAGCTAAAGAAGGACAAGAACAGAACAACTTATAAGCTGGATCACAGAGCACGGTGCGTTGGACAACCGGTGGCGGTGGTCGCATGTGTAGGTGGAGTGTAAGCTAGTATGAAATCGAAAAATGATCTGCCAAGAGCAGACCCTAGCATGCTAATTCATTAACGGTACCAAACTAAACAAAAGCTATGTAAAATCGACTCAAACTACAATATAATAGACTACCTTTAGCTAACATGCATGAAGTTAGTTACAGAAAACCGAAATTTAATACTACTAGGCAAGGTCTTCAACACACAAGACCATAGATGTCCCTGGACCGTGGGTGTTACCAAAACAGATAAAGAAGGACAACAACAACAACAACAACTGATGAACGGGAACCCTCCTAGCTAGGAACACGACCACGGCGTGTTGGACAGCCGGCGACGGTGGTCGTATGCATGTGTAGATAGCAGGTACCCCGATTAACCCTCGGATTTGAGTGAAGGGAAACCAAATAGTGCCGAGGGGAGTCTATAATCTATAGTGAGAAGGAATAGCTCTATACCTGTCTAGACAAGAATAACCGAGTCTCGAAGGGGTTGCCGGAGCCGGGGAAGAAGCTCCGAATTCGGGGTTGTGGTCGCTGGATCAGTTCAGTTCGCCTTGCTCCTGGCCCGAGATGAGGTTCGCCTTGCTCGCGGCGGCCTTCGACGGCAGTGACGGTTTGGGCGTTAGTGGTGTTCGTGTGGGCAGGAGGGAGAAGGGAGTAATGCTACACGTACAAACGAGTTACAAGGTTTTATAAAAAGGGTTAATTTGATTGCGTGTAACTCTTTATATATTTAGCATTATTGAGGAGAAGGGGTTGGGTTTGGCTGTGTGTGTGTGGGGGGGGTGTGTGTGTGTGGGGGGGGGGGGGGGGGGGGATGCTGGGGTGCGGGGCCTCTTTTATTAGCAGGTCGAAGCCTCGAAGGACATGAGATCATGCATCCGACAATTGTATTCAAATTGTTATTTTTTCCCAGTTTTGCTAAATGGTCAGGTGCCTAATTTTTTAGTTTGCGTCAGTAAAATTAGTTTCCTCTGTAGCAGGCCATGTAAAGGCATCGGCCTGTACTGGCGGGACTGGAGCCCACTGACTGATTCAAGTATGTGTTCGTGTGCTTCTAGAAAAAGAGTGTGTGTTGTGTCTTGTGCGTGACACAGATGTGTGCATGCATGTGTTGTGTGCGCGTGTGGGTGCGTCCGTCCGTGAGTGTGTGCATGATAGAGAGGGTTGTGGGAGGTGTCGTCATTGATACAAGATGTAATTTAATTTTGATGCATCAAGAGATGATTAATCGTCAACATTATTATTTTGTTGTTCGATCACTGAGTATAACATAGATGTAAAAATATGAGTTACACTACTAGTTGATGATGTATTTTGTGTGCAAGTTTTTATTTGTTTCTTTTTCTAATTTCTTTCTTCTTTTAGGTAATACCAATGCCTTTAATTTATTCATCCTTAGAATAATTCTTCTTTATGTTTTTATTTTATTTTCTGATTTTTTTGGGCAACACCATTTTCACTTTCCTCTTCAGTTGAAATTTATGTTTCTGAATTAAATTTTTTATCTTCATTATTTTTTATGTTTTTAAATGTCTATGTTTACAAATAATAATACAAAGTGAGTAGAACAAATGAACCTTTTAATTTTGTCGCCCATGTTAATAGCTTTGCTTGATTTTTGTTGCTTGGTTAAATTTTGGGCGATTGAATTTCGCATATGTTTATGCATGTGGCAACGGTTTGATGTTGCAATCATGTCACATTACTTAAATTTGTGTTATGACCTTAAAATGAAATTCATTTTCATTTAATATACTTAAATCATAATTACTATTAAAGTTGCACTAGTTTACACTTATTCTTGCAAGTATAGAAGAGTGCAAACTTTGTGTAGTTTGTGTGCAAGTTTTGCGCACAATAAGGAAGAGTGCACGTCTTTTTTACTTGTTTTATTTTTTATTTTCTTTCTTCTTTTAGGTAATAGTACTAATGTCCTTATTCATTCATCCTTAGTTTATTTTTTGGGTGTTACACCATTTTCACTATTCTTTTCTCTTTAGTTGATTTTTTAATGACATCAATTTTATTTTTCTTAATTTACGTCTTTGTATGTCTTTGTTTACTAATAAGAAAAAGTGGGCAAAACAACGAAATATTATTATAATTTCCTCGCTCATGCTAATAGCTCCTCTGGTTCTTTAGTTGCTAAGTCGACCTTTTGATCCTGCAATCCTGTGACAGTACTTAAATTTATGTTATGAACTTAAATGCAAATATCTATTCGGCTCCCGAGCTCATCTACACCATGTGAATAGTGAATTTTAAAAAAAGTTCTATTTTTTGTGGTGAAAGATACTTGAGTGCACGATGTTCATGCCAAGTTTCAGCTCATTCATGAGTAGCTCTCAGTAAAAAAACTTGAACTATTAGCATGGCTTCCGCTTGACGCGGTAGCGTGGCGGGGACGCCGGCTCCTCCTTGACCGCATGCGGCGGTGAGGATTGCACCGGGCCCATATGACGGAGCAATCGCTCCGTTATGATCTCCATCTGACGGATAAATTCTTTGTCCATCAGAGCGACCTCCGCGAGGAGGCGGGGCTGCTGCTGCTCCTGTGGTGGCACCCGATCCTCCTCATTGTCACAGGATATGACGATCTCCTTGCCGGGAAAACTGACCTCTGTGGATATTGAGGGGCCCGGAGGACAAGGGCGGCGACGCCATGATCCACCTGACAAAGAACTGCCGCCACCTCCACCCGCCGGCTCGGTGAACAACCAGGGCTTCGACATCGCTGAAGTTGGAGATGCTCGGTGAGGAAAAGGGGCTCAGGGAGGAGGAGGGGCTCGGAGACGATGTAGTGCAGATGTATGCATCACCAGCGCATGGGTTAAATAGCCACGACCAAGCCATGCGAAGGGCCGGTCAGCCCGCTTCAATGCAGCACAACGGCCGGAGTTGGTTTCTCAATACAGGGCATCCGCATTGAAGTGGCGGAGCCCGAGATGCCATGTCCATCAATGTCGCTGCATGCTCCGGGCCAACATGAATGCGGCACCGCAAGCGGCGCGGGCGTTGGATGAAAAGCGCGGGTGGGCCATGATTGCTAGATGTGGGCGTGGCAGCGATGCGGACGCATGTAAAGCCCCTTCCCCCCACCTAGTTTGTCTCAAGATTGTGGGAAAATGTGTTCAGATCGGTCGGCGGACCGATACATAACCGCGTTGGATGGCAAAACACGCGCGGTCCGAACGGTAGCAGGTGGTTTAAGGGTCCGCGTTGGAGGTGCCCTCAGAGCATCTCTACCCGATCCCCAAAATCTGGTTTTACTGGGACCTAACTGATCCCCTAAATGCTATATCGGAACATATTTTACTCCACGCCGTCCTGAGCGAGTAAACTTAATCGACCGCTCACTCGCGGAGTAAAGTTCTCCGCACCTCTCTGCCTCTCTCCCTCCCAATCCCTTGGCGCCCACATCTCGCCGGTGACCCTCCCCCCAACCGATCCTGCACCCCTGCCTGTGCCGCCATGGCCGGATCCCGTGGCCGCCGCTCTTCCCACCGCCCATCCGTAGCGCAGATCCGCGCCGTCATGAACGCAACGCCAGCGCATCTTCCTCACACCGGAATTGCGGCACTTTCTCGTGCGCGGTCCCATCTGCCTCCCGCGGCAGGCTCGCCGACTTCCCCGACCTTCCCATGCCACCGCCACCACAAAGGCCATACCTCGTCATGCGGTAGCGGGCATGGGGGACCCGGGTAGCCATGATCACGGATTGGAACACCCACAAAAAACTCTATCTTGGATCCTTCCACTCCGCCGAGCAGGCCCAGCCCCCCTCCCCCCAAGTAAGACATTTGGTCGGTCCGGTTGCACGGCGCCGAGGGCTGCCGGAACTTTGAATGGGGTGAGATGTCGCGGGTTGGCCAGGGGTAGTCAACGCGCGGGAGGCAAGGGAAAGGCTTGCGGCGGAGGCCTCCGATGAGGTGTACATGGCAGAGCTCTGCCACCTCTACCCAAAACTAGTGGAGGCGGAGCACCGCCTGTACGAGCGGCTGGGCTGGCGGAGTTCATCATGCTGTCAAGCGACTATGAGGACAATGACGGCAACAGAGGCAACGGAAGTGGAGGCGGTAACGAGGACGGCCTCAGGACCGAATGACGAAGAATCTTCTGTGACGACGAGGGCGACGTCACAGGCCCTGACCCCATGGTCGGTGGGATGTCCAGGGAGACGTGGATGTCGCTCGTGCATGATACGGATAGTGACTTGATTAGTAAGTTATAGTCTCGGTTAAGTAGACTATGCTTCGGTTGATGCCTATGTGAAACATTATGATTATGTGTCGAATTATGGCTATGTTTAATTGAATTTGTGTTCATCTTTGGTTTTACTCTAATAAGATCCGCAATGTCCAGTCAAAAAAAATAGTGAAGTAGAAATAGTGCATGAAAGTTACTCCGCTATCTTTTAGGGATCGGCTAGAGATGTTGTTAGACCCTGTAGACATCCAGCTCCAGCAGATACGGACACCACACGACGGCGCGTGACTGATGCGCGGCGCACTACGTGCGGCCGGCGACTTGAGCATGACCGCGAGGAGCAGGCGTATGCGAGGCCCCGGCAGTTGAGCAGCCAGCTTGGATCCCGCGACACACGACAGGCAGCACCTGTCATGCTCCACGCGCGAGACTCCAAGCCCAAGCCCAGGCGCAAGTCAGCGGCGGCCGGTCTCCGACGAGAGGCGCGGAGTCAGATGGTCGGGCCGAGGCGTCTCTCTCGGCGGCGCAGAGGAGAAGCGGCTTCACCCGGCAAGCAACCATCAGCCACCCTAATCCTAACCCTATCATTCTGTGAAATGGCAGACTTGAACCACCCTAATTATCAGGCCCCGGCAGTTATTCCACCCTAATCTTGGTCGAATGGCAGACTTCAATCATCATGAATCACCATTCTGTTGTCTCCTCAACGTCAAGAACTGCCGGTGGTGAACAGTCCCTTTTTCTTACCCGGATGTGCTTTAGCAACCCACACTGACATGACGAGAGACGCGATGCGAATAGTGGGCGATCCACGCCAAGTGAATCTATCGATCAAGACCTCACAGCTAGCTAGGTTCCTTTACGGTGATGCGTGTCGATACAGTGGTGGCTCACAGAAATTCGCTCTAGCAATGGTTTTCCTTTACCATCGGTCGAGGACGGCAACAAGACCTCTCGTCTCACAGCTTAATTTGTTTCTACTCCTTGTACAACATTATTTATAAATGAATGTCTTCCCTCTGTATTACACTGAACCTTTTATTTGAAAATGCCATAACTTGTGTGGTTTCTATGCTAAAACTATATTCCTCTCTAAGTTGTCTTATGCCCGAACAAAAAAGTTGCATCATTAGTTCATTACTCGATCGGGGATGCACAAATTGTTGATGAACAGATTGTTTCTATGTGAACCCATTGCGTAGTCACCAGAGTGAAGTTTCTGTTTTCCAAAAGGGAGATTTTATAGCTTTCGGCCCGGGCACCAGTACTACAACTAACCAACTAGAAGTGCGATTTGGCAATGTTTTATAGCTATACCTAACAACGGTAGCATATTTGATATTTTGTGTTGTGCATGGAAAGAAAAAGAGATAAGCAATTCACTGTTGTGGAAAATAAGTTTTGAGCTAGATGTACGTGCATGCAATTGAAAATTTGAAATGCCCCGGTTTCTTCACAATTACTGAAGAAAGAAGTCTCAATTTGGACGGCAGCAAATGGAAGCCACCGGAGTGGACGCCGACGAAGTCGCGCGTGCCCTAGGAAGGTGGCGGCGGGGCGTCTCCCTTCGGTTGGCTGCTAGTATCTCTGAGTGCATCTTGCGGCGGCCGGTGGTGCGCATCGGTCAGGAGGTCGGTGCTGCTTGCGAGGAGGCGTCCTTCTTAGCAGTAGGGTCACCCTGGGCTACGCTGGATGGTGGCCTCGCGGCAGCCTGTGGATGGCCCGGATCTGGGTGCCTGCAGAGGTGGTTTTGGCGATGGTCGGCCACGGTGGATGGGCTTGGGCTCCTCCAGGTTGGCCATGGTGAGCGGTGGAGCCATGGATTGGGGCCCCGGCGCCCTGATCATTTCGGTTGGGGCTGTGTTGCTCGATGGCTTGGTGGCGGCAGATGACGTGCTTCGAAAGCTGTATTTTTTGGGTGGTGTTCCTGGCTGGATTGATGGTGGCGGATGATGTGCTGCGGGATGCAGTGGTTTGGTAGTGGTGTTCCTGGCTAGATTGATGGTGGCGGGTAATGTGCTTCGAGATGCGATGCGACTCCTCCCGGTGCGGTGGCTAGCATGCTTGAGCAGCTCCGATGGACTTTGGGCTCGATGATCGTCTGTTGGGAGAAATCCCTGCTTCATGATGGCTGAGGCTGACAACGACGACGCCCTTGGGCAGCGTCCCCTCCCTAGAGGCGTTGTTTTGGCCCTGGTCTGACTCACTTTCTCGTGCTTGGGGGAAACTTTGGTCTGGCTTCCAAACTAGGTGGCGGCGGTGTCATCATGTTGTGCCTTTCTTGGAGGTGTCGTCTTGCTTTCTCGAGGAGTCCGGTGGTGCGGCTTGAATCGGTGTCGGCTACTGCTTTTGGGGTGGGTCTCTGGGCCTCAATGTACACCATCGCTTGTGCTCTCTCGGCGGCGCCTTCTTAAGGTGCGCCCAGGCTCTGCCGTTCACTTGTCGACTTTCTCTTGGCGCAATGGGTTGTATACGTTGGTCTGTGTTGTTCTCGAGTCTTGGTCATGTTATAGATGTCTCCGGCGTTAGTTGTGACACTTGGTCGCTATGTGGCTCGCCTCATCGCCATTGGCATGAGGTTGGTCTAGGTGTAGCATGTTTCGTAGTGCTTGTCCATGGGTGTGGCTGCTAATCCTTGTGATTAGCTTATAATGACCGAAAGACGTTGTATTCGGCTTCTTTGCCGCTTTCATCTTAATGCAATGATACGCATG
This sequence comes from Triticum urartu, assembly GCF_056163025.1. Lineage (NCBI taxonomy): Eukaryota > Viridiplantae > Streptophyta > Magnoliopsida > Poales > Poaceae > Triticum > Triticum urartu. The sequence goes on along the minus strand of NC_141874.1, from coordinate 43,050,747 downwards.
TTTATGCATATTATTTCTTGGACTGTTCATTTCTTGGATTTCAATAAAATTGTCAGACACGACCACACCCGGAGTGGAAGTGACCTAAATGTAATTGTGGAAGTGACCTAAATGTAATTAATTTCTAGAAAATAGGGAAGGGGTGAGCATTCTTTTTTTCTTCTTTTGTGAGGGAAAGTGGGTGAGCAATCAGGGTCACTGTGTGTCTAGTAAACTCAGAGAGTCTGGCCTCTTTTTATCTTCGGTGCCCTGTAGTTTCATACTATCTTGAGTGCGCTGTAGTTTCGTGCTTTTTTGTGATCTGCCTTGTGCGCTTTTTCGGTTTGCCGAGTGCGTACGTATATCTGCTGCGCTTTTGGAAGGACTTTTGATCGGATCGATCCAGCCAACAACGATAACAGCACGCACGCAGCACACCGGATGGATTGCAACCTGGTTATTCTCTACGTATTAATCTTCACTTGGGACTTTTCTCCAACCATCCTAATATGTATTTCAGTGATTTGCGAAAAGATCACTAGTCCTTTTTCAGTCACCCATATGTGTGAGATGTTAAATTATTGTATAAAACAGGCATTCTGCTGATGCATGAACGATTCATGCCACTAGTTCCTTTTCAGTCTATCCCATGAGAATATTACAAAAAAAAAATCACGTGCTTAAAAAATCATTGACTTTTAAAAACCCACAAATTTTAGAAAAATAATGAAATTTTCAGTATTAGTGAATTTAAAGAGTTTTAAAAATATTCATATCTTTCAGAAATATGAAAGAATTTTGAATTTACAAAATATCATTGAGTTTAAAAATAATCACAAATTTAAAATAAAAAAACTAGAAAACTAAAATACAAATAAACAGAAACCTAAATAAAACAGGGACGAAAACACATAGAAAAAATAAAACAAAAAGACAACAGAAAAAGAACTAGTGATAAAAAGGCTGAAGAAAAATAGGAAAAAGAAACCCCGCTATTTGGTGTTGTGATCCAGTGCAAGGTAAGGAGAGGCGAAAGAAAGAAGGCCCGAGAATCTCCTTACAGCTAGTAAGCTCCCTTTGCCTGGAATAGAGGCCTAGAAGACGAAATCACTAATTAAAGAGTACTCGTTGCAAAGAGCACTCCACTTCCGTAGGTCGCGACAAGTGGCGCACATACAGCGTGCCACTTGTCGCAATCTGGGAGTTTTCCTTTTTTTTGTAGATTCGTTTTTTCAAAACGTTTTATCTCTTAAACCGTGCGTCCAAATCTCGAACCGTTTTCACCGTTGGATTCCTCGCATCGAGATCTTCAAAACTAGATTCCATGTTGATAGGTTTTACCGAACTTTTTTTTTTCACAAAAAAACCGGATGAAAAAAACCGGGTGAAAAAACCGGACCGGAAGCATGGTTTTTTTCCCTTTCCAAAAGAGGCACGTCCGTGCCTCTCGCGAAATCACAACCGTACCTCTCGTGAAAGCAAAACCGTAACTCTCGTGGAAGGAAAAAAAACAGAAAACATGTTTTTTTTCCGTTTCCGAGAGGCACGGCCGTCACTCTCGCGAAAGCACAACCGTGCCTCTCGCGAAAGCAAAACCATGACTCTCACGAAAGAAAAAAAAATAGAAAACGCGTATTTTTTTCCCTTTCCGAGAGGCACGGCCGTGACTTTTCGCGAAAGCACAACCGTGCCTCTCGCGGAAGCAAAACTGTGACTCTCCCGAAAGAAAAAAAACAAAAAACACGTTTTGTTTTTCCCTTTCCGAGAGGCACGGCCGTGACTCTTGCGAAAGTACAACCATGCCTCTCGCGGAAGCAAAAGCATGACTCTCGCGAAAGAAAAAAAAACAGAAAACGCGTTTTTTTTCGTTTCTGAAAGGCACGGCCGTGACTCTTGCTAAAGCACAACCGTGCCTCTCGCGGAAGAAAAATCGTGACTTTCGCGAAAGGGAAAAAACGCATTTTTTTGTGCAATTTTTTTTTGAAATTTTTTTTGATCGAAAAGCTAAGAAAGACCGGAGGAAAACCAAAACGTCGAAAAAACCCGAAAAAAACAGTTTAAAAAGCCGAAAACACATGCGAAAAAATAAAAAATCAAAATCCAAAGGGAGCGTCCGGAGCGCGACACGTGGCAAATGATTGAGAGCGCGCCAAGTGGCGCTGATCGTTGCGAGGCTCCCGAAGGAGCGCTCGTTAACTAGTTGCTCCCCCTAGAAGAGCTCCCAAGTTTTCCTCCTCGAAATGAACCCTGGCTGTAATGGTCTAGTCGGGTCATCAAACCCACACAACATTGTCAGAACTGACATTCCACTAAAACACTTTTAATTTTTTAAAAAAATAGGAAGTATGTTCTTTTTATGAATTTCAAAAATGTTGATAAATTCTTTAAAACATTCTTGAAATTAAATTTTTTCATAAATTTTCAAGTTCTTCACTAATATGATTGTTTTCATGAATTCTAACTTTCTTTCATGTGTTTTATAATTTTTCCATTTTTCTAAATGTTCATGAACTTTTTTTAATAGTTATCATAGATTTTAAAAGTTTAAATTTTAAAAATGTACTTGCTATGAAAAAAGCATCACGAAATTTTATAAATGTTTATTTTTTTAAGAATATATTATTTAAATTTATAAAATGTTCAAGAATTTAAACCGTATTCTCAAATTTGGAAAATATTCATGAATTAAAAAATGTAAATAAGAAGGAAAATAAAACATTAAAAAACCGGTGGAGAAAAAACAAAAGATAAAACTGAACAAAATCTTCCCAGACCGGAAGCACCGGCCTACATTGTCATCCCAATAGCACCCGTGAGGGTTTGCGTTTGCTCGACCACCTTCGTAGTGCATGAAACGTGAATTATCACAATATGCTTTGGAAGAAAAATATAATTGATTCCAAACTGAAGAACACTGCGGTATGAAAAGATTTTTCTCAAAATGTCATGATTTCTACATTCATTAAGAAGAAAAGAGTTGTCTAATTAATTAGGGATAACAGGACGAAAACTCGAACCAATTAATTACGAAAAACTGGAAGAATCTTAACAACGCAACCCTTTGCGGAGCCTTTTGCACCGACTCACGGATGCAAACAACAAACACGCCGACCCCAAGACCATGCAATAGGCGAGCCACCCGAGCAAGCTGGAGTTGACACCCTACAACCAAATCCAAGTCGTTGCTTTGACATACACACCGACCCCAAGTTCACGCACCAGACAAGCCGCATGCTCTGCTACCCGAGCAACCGGAGCCGCCCTGCAACCATCTTCAGAGCGGCCTCTCATACGTACAAACGAAAACAACAGACACACCTACCCTGAGGCCAAGCACCAGGCAAGCCGTCTGCTCTGTCCAAGCAACTGGAGTTGACACCGTGCAACCATATCTAGAGCCACCGTTCCGACATCCATGCTAGCCACAAGGCCGTGCACCAGGCCACCAGCCGACGGCACTGTTACCCAAGTGACCAATGCCGGTGCCCTTCCATGACGATGAGATCCGGAGCCGCCGCTCCGAATTCCACGGAGAATAGAACACAGGAATCCCAAGTAGTCTTTGCGAGGGGCATGTGCACACACTAATCGGTGGGACTGGGCCAAGTGTGCAGGGATGGGCTGCCTGCTGCTGCGGGTGCCTTGGTGCTTCCTTTCCCCACTAGAAGTTGCTAAGAAAAGTTGCTAAAAAAAGGCAGACGCATATCAGAACCAAGCTTGATCAGAATTCAGAACACTGTACTGATAGATGATTTTTCTTTTCTTTCTTTGAGATGTTGTAGTGATAGATCTAGTGATGGAGGATAGCTACAACACTGTGCTTATTTGGCAAAGCTCTTGATTTAAGGGCGTGGTACTCTACATGCACTGCTACGCAAAGGCATTATTGGTTTTTCTCTTTTTTTTTTGAAAATGGAGGTTTACCTCCGGCCTCTGCATCATAATGATGCATGCAACCATCTTATTAAAAGTTTGCAAAGTTGCACAAAGTCATAAAAGTATTACAGCTCGCAAGCGGAGCAACACAAATGAAAAAGAGAAAAGTACACGCTGACAATCACTATCGGGCCGATAATGTGTATGATAAGACTCTTAGAGTTCTATCCTGCTATGTGACCGCCATCCGAACCGGTTGAATATAGCGCGTGCTACCATCTCTCACTGGTTGCACCCAGCAACCAAAGGCTCCCTGGAGTTTATATGAGTGAGTAAGGACCACGTACGGATACAAACAGTAGCTCTGAAGATGACCTGCAAGAAAGTTACATTGTATTGTCTGTTAAAAATAAAATCATTCCGACAGTTCCATATAGCCCACAAAAGCGCACATATTCCAATCCGAATATGAGCCGCAATAGTATGTTCAATCCCAGTTAACCACGTTCCAAACAACGACTCAATGTCAACAGGAGGGTTAATGTTGAAGGCTATATGAATCATTCTCCAAAGCAATTTGGCGAGTGGGCATTCAATGAATAAATGTTGTATTGTTTCATCATGATCACAAAAACAACAGCGTGAACTACCTACCCAACGCCTCTTAATTAAGTTGTCCTTGGTGAGAATAACTTGCTTGTGGACAAACCACATAAAGATTTTTATATGCAAGGGAACCTTAATCCTCCAGATATGCAACGATCTTGAGATTGGACCAGAATTAATCAAATCCATACAAAATGATTTCACCGTAAAAATCCCATTTTTAGCTAATTTCCATTGCGTTGAATCTGGCTGGTCGGAGAGTTGAACATCTATCAACCTCTGAACCAGGTGCATCTAGGTTGTCCATCGCTCACCAACTAGCGCACGTCCGAACTGGATATTCAAGGGGATCGTTTGGAAATTGTGCCTACGTAATCCTCCTTACGTTGCACGATGTTATAAAGGGTTGGATATTGGATGGCTAAGGGCGTCTCTCCCAACCACGTATCCTCCCAAAATCTGGTTGACATCCTATTGACAACCAAGAATTTGACCCTACGAAAGAACAAATCCTTCGTCCTCATAATCCCTTTCCAGAATGGTGAGTCAGTTGGTCTCATGGTAACCTGGGCGATTGCAAATATTTATTGCGCAAAATCTGTGCCCACATGCCCTTCCGCTCTGTCTCTAACCTGTAGAGCCATTTACTCATAAGACATTTATTCTTCATTTCTAAATTTTCAATACCAAGACCACCCTGGTCTTTTGGTCAGCAAAGGATATCCCATCACGCGAGTCGGTATTTCCTCTTGACCTCATCTGACTGCCGGAAGAACCGAGATCTAAAGAAATCAAGTCGCTTACGTACCCCTTTCGGAATTTCGAAGAACGATAATAGGAACATCGGCATACTAGTCAATACCGAATTAATCAACATTAACCGACCCCCATAAGACATAAGCTTACCCTTCCAGCAGCTTAGTTTTTTCTCAATTCGGTCTTCGATACACTTCCATTCTTTATTAGATAACTTACGGTGGTGAATCGGTATTCCCAGATAACTAAATGGTAAAGATCCTTATTCACACCCGAACAATTATCTATAAGTATCCTGCTCGTCTTTGGCCTTCCCAAAGCAGAACAACTCACTCTTGTGAAAGTTTAACTTTAACCCAGACAATTATTCAAAGAGACATAATATGAGTTTCATATTTCGCGCTTTAGCAATGTCATGTTCCATGAAGAGGACAGTGTCGTCAGCGTATTGTAAGATGGATACTCCTCCATCAACCAAATGAGGAACTAACCCCTCCACTTGACCATGCTGCTTGGCTCTGCCAATAAGAATAGCCAACATATCAGCCACTATGTTAAACAACAAAAGAGACATGGAATCACCCTCTCTCAGACCCTTGTGTGTCTGAAAATAATGGCCGGTATCATCATTAATCATGATTCCGACACTACCCTTCTGGACTTGAGAACCCACCTGGTTCCGCCAAGCCTCACTAAATCCTTTCATGCGCATTGGTTTTTCTCTAATCAGATCAGAGCAAGCCGCAGGGCCTACGTCATTTCAAACCCAAACCATCATTCTTTTGAGCAAAAGTGCATCAAAATTTTGGGGAAATTCAGCATGAGACAGTTGGTTTTTCTGCAGTAACAAACAAACATGCTGAAGCATCTTGGGTACAGTAGATATGGGAGGAAACTTGGAACCAGTCTCCACAAAAAAAATTAAGCAATAGGATGGGACACAAATATGTGGCCACAAAAAGGATGCACCTTTCGGAGAAGCTCTGACGAGTATTTTGACCAAATTTGAGAAGTTGTCAGAGAAATTAAAAAAACATAACATCAACCATATATGTGTGAATAATCTGGGAAAGACTCATCAAATTTGGATCACGGGTTTGACGGTTCCATGCATTTCAATTTTTAGCTTAACTACATTGACAAAATGTTGACCAAATTTCGAAAATTCTCAGAAAAACTGTATGACAGCTATTGTTAGCTGCATACACATGGAGTATATAAGAAAAATTCTCAGAAAAATTGTATGACAGCTATTGTTAGCTGCATACACCAGGAAATCGAGTCCATGGAACACCTACTGACGGGCTGTCCTTTCTCGAGGCAGATTTGGCATAGCTGCCTTGCTTGGTGCACCCCCCAGCTCATGCGCCGACCGCTAGCTCTCGGTTCCTTGATTGGTGCCACACTACCACGTCAAACGCACCGCCGGCACAAAGGAAGGGCCTCTCCTCAGTGGCGGAGCTAGCTCCCGGCGACCTGGGGCAGCTGCCCGGGCTGCTCCAACCATTCTTCACTAAACAATACAAAGAAACCATGATTAACATTACTAATCACTTGGGCAAATGTTGGGCAACGTCACAGTGTAAAGAATTTGCCCCGGCTCCTTGAGCTGGCTGGCTCCGCCACTGCCTCTCCTCACTCATCTTGCTCATCGCCTAGTCCATTTGGAAGCACCGTAACTATTGCGTGTTCGACGGTGGCACCCCCTCAGCCACCCAGCTATGCCTAGACATCTGTGAAGAAGCCCGCTGTAACACCCCGAATATGACTTTCCCAATATGTATTCCAACTCTTGCCGTTTCCGGTGTTAAGTTATTTTATTTTCTCGGGTTCGGGTTTTTGTCTCCGTGTGTTGTTGTCGTTGTCATGCATCCCATATCATGTCATCATGTGCATTCCATTTGCATACGTGTTCATCTCATGCATTCGAGCATTTTCCCCGTTGTCCATTTTGCATTCCGGCGCTTCGTTCTCCTCCGGTGGTCATTTCTACCTTTCTTTCGTGTGTGGGGATTAAAGATTTCCGGATTGGACCGACACTTGCCAAGCGGCCTTGGTTTACTACCGGTAGACCGTCTGTCAAGTTTCGTACCATTTGGACTTCGTTTGATAATCCAACGGTTAACCGAGGGACCGAAAAGGCCTCGTGTGTGTTGCAGCCCAGCACCCCTCCAAGTTGGCCCAAAACCCACCAAAACCCTCTCCATCATCTAGAGCGTTCGATCACGATCGCGTGGCCGAAAACCGCACCTCATTTGGACTCTCCTAGCTCCCTCTATGCCTATATATACCTCCCCCATTCCAAATCTCGGATCCCCTCTTCAAAACCCTAAAAATCTGTCTCCGCCGCCGCCGGACGTGTCCGGACGGAGCCGGACAACGTCCGCCCGCCACCGCCGCCCAACCACGTTTCGCCACGTGGCTCCCCGCCATCCGCCGCCGCCGAGGCCCGCGCCAGCCCCCGAGCCCACGTCGCCCGCGCGCCGCCATCCCGCGAGCACCGCCGCCCTCCTCCGCTCGCCGGCGCTGCTCCGGCCACCGCCGCCGACATCGCCACCGCGCCGCCCTCCTCCGCTTGCCGGCACCGCTCCGGCCACCTCCACCGCCGACATCGCCGCTCCGGCCCCGCCTTGCTTCGCCTCTTCCCCGTGCCGGCGTCACGCCACCTCACCGTCGCCGGCCAAGCCACGCCCGCTCCGGCCACCTCCACCGCCGTCTTCTTCGTCGTTTCCGGCGAGCCCGCCGCCGCGCTACAGTGTTCCGGGCCGGATCCAGATCTGGGAGTTCATCTCGGTTGACTTTTCCTCCCGAAACCCTAAACATTTTGCATATTTCATCGTACCGTAACTCTGCAACCGTAACTCCGTTTTGGGCATATAGCATATCAGAATGTTCGGCTCAGAGAGTACATCATTTCATTACATTGCATCATTTTCATTTGAGTTCATCTTGATGCCCGAAATGCTGTTAGAAGAGGGCTGCTTGAGATAATTGTCAGATCTGCTACTCCATTTAGATATTTGTCACTTTTGCCATGATTATTGCGTGCATGTTATGCCCTGGTGCTCTACATATGTTTTGTTAAGGGTTTTGCCATCTTTCCAGAGGTGTAACCCATGTATTTTTGGGATGTGTGTGGTGACTAGCACGAGTTTGCAAAGTGAGGCACTTGGTAATGCTGATTGCAGGGACTTAGCATTTCCACTAAGTCCTTGATCTGTTTATTTCATATGGCCATATGTTCATGTTGCTTCCTAGTGATCCGTGCCTCTTTTGAGGTTGATCAGTAAGGATGTTTTGTTAATCTTGTAGTGCTCTATCCATCCATGTCTTTGTTTGCAATTATGGAGCATCCTAGCTTGAGTCAATCGAGCTCTACTTTTGCTACTTCGTAAATCTGGGCAGATTGTCTACTTGTTAGCGATTTTGCCGAGGATGTTGTAGTTGATCCGTGCATGCTATGGTGTTGTTCTTGCCATGTCTATCTTGAATTTTGTGTATTCTTGATGGGTGTATGCTTAGATTATCATGACTTGCTCCGTAGTGAGTGCATCGAGCTCGTAAACATGCCTACTTGATATCTGTTTTCAGCATGCTCCAGTTTTCACTAAGTCTGAGAGCTGATTACTATGAAACCAGATGCAGGGCCTGATGATTCCGCTCCAGGTGACGCGCTTGAGCTCAAGTGGGAGTTCAACGAGGACTCTTAACGATACTACGTGTCTTTCCCTGATGATCAGTAGTGGTGCCCAGTTGGGGGTGATCGGGACCGTGTCGCATGTTGGGTTATCTTTTATTTTGGCGCCGTAGTTGGGCCATGAGTGTTTGGATGATGTAATGTTATTTATGTACTTGATTGACGTGGCGAGTGTAAGCTAACTATGTTATCTCCCCTTTTATTATCTATATTACATGGGATGTTGTGAAGATTGCCTAACTTGCGACATATGCCTTCAATGCGATTATGCCTCTAAGTCGTGCCTCGACACGTGGGAGATATAGTCGCATCGAGGGTGTTACAAGTTGGTAATCAGAGCCTTCCCCGACCTTAGGAGCCCCATTGCTTGATCGTTTTTAGCGGCCGAGTTGTGTCTAGAAAAATGTTTTGAGTCATTTAGGAATTATATATCGGGCGATGTCCGGGGCTACCAGGGGCAACTCTGGGCTGGCCTACCCGACGTCTTGCTCATCCGGTGTGCCCTGAGAACGAGATATGTGCAGCTCATATCGGGATTTGTCGGCACATCTGGGTGGTGTTGCTGGTCTTGTTTTAACCTGTCGAAGTGTCTTGAAGAACCGAGATACCGAGTCTGATCGGAATGTCTCGGGAGGAGGTCTATTCCTTCGTTGACCGTGAGAGCTTGTCATGGGCTAAGTTGGGACTCCCCTGCAGGGATTTGAACTTTCGAAAGCCGTGCCCGCGGTTATGGGCAGATGGGAATTTGTTAATGTCCGGTTGTAGATAACTTGAACCTTAACTTAATTAAAATGAATCAACAGTGTGAGTTATCGTGATGGTCTCTTCTCGGCGGAGTCCGGGAAGTGAACACGGTGTTGGAGTAATGCTTGCGCAGGTTGTTCTCTAGTTTCTCGCTCGCGCTTTGCCTCCTCTTCTCGCTCTCTTTTGCGGACAGGATAGCCACCATATTTGCTAGTCGCTTGCTGCAGCTCCACATATTTACCTTGCCTTGCCTTACCTATAAGCTTAAATAGTCTTGATCACGAGGGTGCGAGATTGCTGAGTCCCTGTGGCTCACATATTACTATGAAACCAGATGCAGGGCCTGATGATTTCGCTCCAGGTGACGCGCTTGAGCTCAAGTGGGAGTTCGACGAGGACTCTCAACGATACTACGTGTCTTTCCCTGATGATCAGTAGTGGTGCCCAGTTGTGGGTGATCGGGACCGTGTCGCATGTTGGGTTATCTTTTATTTTGGTGCCGTAGTCGGGCCATGAGTGTTTGGATGATGTAATGTTATTTATGTACTTGATTGATGTGGCGAGTGTAAGCCAACTATGTTATCTTCCCTTTTATTATCTATATTACATGGGATGTTGTGAAGATTGCCTAACTTGCGACATATGCCTTCAATGCGATTATGCCTCTAAGTCGTGCCTCGACACGTGGGAGATATAGTCGCATCGAGGGTGTTACAAGTTGGTAATCAGAGCCTTCCCCGACCTTAGGAGCCCCATTGCTTGATCGTTTTTAGCGGCCGAGTTGTGTCTAGAAAAATGTTTTGAGTCATTTAGGAATTATATATCGGAGAGTTTAGGAATTCTTTTTACTTCCGAGTCTCCTCATCGCTCTGGTAAGGCATCCTGACGTATAGTTTTGACTCTTCTCTTCTCAAATTTCACTAATTTTTTTTTAGGATCACGCGGGTATCTTGGAATCGTTCCGATGGTTTTATGATGAGAACATTGTCTTGGTGCCTCCTGTCAGGGGTTTTGTGGAAGTGTCCCGGGGAGTTGAGCTCTGAGGTGTTGTCGTCATAATTTTATCATTGCAGTTCTGGAATACCTGAGTTTAGTACGCCGACATCGAAAATCTCTTTTATGCAGTTCGTTGGTGAGATAACCTCGACGCCACCCAGTACCGGGGCAGGAGTTCGGGAGTATCGCCATAACTTGTATAACGGATGCTTTTCGAAGGTTGAGGCAGATGGTTTCCGAAGTTTTCTCGGTTATGTGTTGAAGGATGGATACAGCTGGATGTAGGATTTGCTAGATTTGGTTGAGATATTATGCTTCCCCTGTATCCCCAACACCTGATTGCATAACCGGAAAGGTTCGGGAGTTTCATAGGTGGGAATTCTTGTAGCTCTAGTTCTTCTTCCACGAATATTTGGTTTGAGATTGGGATTTCTTACCGAGCATTCTTTCTTGATCCGTACCTTGTTGATTTATTTCTCTACCTTAATTCTACGTGGCTTCTCAATTTATGGATATGTGACCATTTCAAGAGGAATGCATTCGTTCATTTTGTTCGGATGTGAAGACTTTATGTTGCAATTTTCATTCCGTTGGATTCAGCTTCATTTTATCTGTCTATGTGCTAATGGTGGTCAACCTCTTCAGGATGGCTCCCACTAAGAGCACCAGTCAGAATCAGAATCAAGATCCGCCACCACCTACCCCTCCTCCGGAGGCATGGCAAGCTGTGATGGTCGCAACCAATGCAAACACACAGTTGATCATGCAAATTCTTCAAGAGCGCAATCAAGGCAACCAAGGGAACCAAGGCAACAATCAGAATCACTTTGCTACACTCAACCAGTTCCTTGCTAACGGGCCAAAGACTTTCAACAATTGTGTTGAGGCAACCGATGCTGATGATTGGCTCGTGGATCTGTGCAAGCATTTTGAGTGCAGTAATGTCAGGCCTGAGGACTTCGTCAAGTTCGCTTCCTTCCAACTCAAAGATCAAGCTGCAGAATGGTTCCAGCAGTACAAGGATTCCAGAGGTGGACGTGTGATCACTTGGGATGAATTCCGTCAAGATTTCAGAGCTCATCATATTCCTCAGAGCGTGGTTGAAAGCAAGCGTGAGGAATTCCGCAACCTGAAGCAAGGCTCTTTGTCTATCTATGACTACAACAAGTTGTTCCAGAAGCTTGCCCGCTTTGCCAAGCAGGACGTCCCTGATGAGAAGAGCATGATATACCAGTTCAGGGGTGGTCTCAGAGAAGAAATTCAGCTCGCTCTTGTTCTCTTTGAGCCCGTGAGGTACGATGAGTTCTACAACATGGCATTGAAGCAAGAGGCCGCTCAACTGAGATGTGATGCTTCCAAGAAGCGAGTCAGAGATGCTACTCCTTCTTCCTCTACTCAAGTGGCCAAGCAGCAGAAGTATTGGCTTCCTCCTCCTCCGTTCCGTCAGCCGTATCAGCAGAAGAGCAAAGGTGGTAGTGGATCTTCCCACCCACCCAACCCTGGCTTTCAGAACAAGACTTCATATCAAGCTCCAAGATCGAGTGCTCCGTATCACCGTCCGCTTTCAGAGGTCACGTGCAACAAGTGCCAACAGAAGGGTCACTATGCCAACAAGTGTCTCAACCAGAGGCGTCTTCCTCCTCCTCCTCCTGTCAGATCGGCAAGTACAACTATGGTCAAGCATAACACCAAGTCCGCCAAGGTCAACTTGCTGAATGCAGCTCAGGCAGAGGACTCGCCAGATGTGATTATGGGTAACCTTCCTGTTAATGACATTCCCGCAAGAGTTCTTTTTGACACTGGTGCATCTTTATCATTTTTATCGAAGCCTTTTGCATCCATGCATGATGTGCATACTATTGATTTGCCTAAGCCGATAGCGGTTTCTTCTCTGGGTTTGTTCATGAACACTAAAATGATGGCTCCGGACGTTACTATCACCTTGGGTGACTACAAGTTCCTTTCTTCTCCTATGGTTCTTGGTAACTTGGATATTGATCTTATTCTCAGGATGGATTGGCTTTCTAAGCACAAGGCGCATCTTGATTGTGCTGCAAGGCAGATTCAATTGACTCATTCGTTTGAGGATGTAATTGTCTTTGCCGCTCGTGATGATACTATCCGTCTGTTTTCTCTCAATGAGAAGGGTGAACTGGATGCTATCTCGCAAATTCCAGTCGTTTGCGAATATCAAGACGTCTTTCCAGAAGAGCTTCCAGGAATGCCTCCGCACCGGCCAGTTGAATTTGTCATCGATCTTGAGCCTGGCACGGAACCTGTGTGCAAGCGTCCTTACAAGCTCGGACCTGAAGAGTTGAAGGAGCTGAAGAAGCAACTCGATATTCAAGAAATAATGGGTCTCATCCAGCCTAGTTCTTCTCCGTGGGGTTGTGGTGTTCTTTTTGTGAAGAAGAATGATGGAACGAACCGACTTTGTGTTGATTACCGTCCATTGAACAAGAAGACCATCAAGAACAAATACCCACTTCTCAACATCAACGAGCTGTTCGAACAACTCAAAGGTGCCCAAGTATTCTCCAAGATTGATCTCCGTATGGGTTATCATCAAATTCGAATCCGTGAGCAAGATATTCCCAAGACGGCCTTCAGGACAAGCTATGGTTCATATGAGTACACTGTCATGTCTTTTGGCCTCGTCAATGCTCCTCCGACTTTCTCTCGCATGATGAACTTCATCTTCAACACCTACACCAATGACTTCGTTTTGGTCTATCTCGACGACATTCTGGTTTTCTCGAAGAACAAGGAAGATCATGCCAAGCACTTGCATTTGGTACGCGATAAGCTGAGGGAACACAAGTTCTACGCCAAGTTCTCCAAGTGCGAATTTTGGCTCGATGAGGTTCTTTATCTTGGTCATATCATCTCTGCCAAGGGCATTGCCGTGAATCCTGAGAAGGTGTCTGCAATTGTGAATTGGGAACCTCCTCAGAACGTGAAGCAACTTCGTAGCTTCCTCGGTCTCGCAAGCTACTGCCGAAGATTCGTTGAAAACTTTTCCAAGATCGCGAAGCCTCTCTCAAATCTTCTCCAGAAGCATGTCAAGTACGTTTGGTCTCCGGAGTGTGACATTGCTTTCAACACTTTGAAAGAGAAATTGATCACTGCTCCAGTTCTGACTCCGCCTGATGAATCCAAGCCGTATGAGGTCTTTTGGGATGCCTCTCTCCAAGGTCTTGGCGCAGTGTTGATGCAAGAGAAGAAAGTTGTTGCTTATACCTCTCGCCAGTTGAAGCCCAATGAGAAGAACTACCCCACTCATGATCTCGAGTTGGCGGCAGTTGTGCATGCTCTTGTGACTTGGAGACATCTCTTATTGGGAAGAAAAGTGGACATCTTCACTGACCACAAGAGTCTCAAGTACATCTTCACTCAACCTAATCTCAACCTCAGGCAAACTCGATGGGTCGAAATGATTCAAGAGTATAATCCGAGTATCGAGTATACTCCAGGCAAGGCCAATGTGATTGCTGACGCATTGAGCAGGAAAGCTTATTGCAACAGTCTGATTCTCAAGCCTTATCAACCCGAGCTTTGTGAAGCTTTCCGGAAACTTAATCTGCAAGTTGTTCCTCAAGGTTTCCTCGCCAACCTTCAAGTCTCTCCTACCTTGGAAGACCAGATTCGCCAAGCCCAGCTTCTTGATGCTATGGTGAAAAAGGTGAAGATTGGGATTGCCAAGAGTCAACCCAAGTACAAGTGCTACCGCCTTGATGACAAGGACACTCTCTTCTTCAAGGATCGTATTGTTGTACCCAAAGGTGACCTCCGTAAAGTGATCATGAACGAGGCTCACAATTCTCTCCTCTCCATCCACCCTGGGACTACGAAGATGTATCAGGACCTCAAGCAGGCTTATTGGTGGACTCGAATGAAGCGCGAGATCGCTCAGTTCGTGAATGAGTGTGATGTCTGCAGAAGAGTGAAGGCAGAACACCGAAGACCAGCGGGTCTCCTCCAACCTCTTGCCATTCTAGAATGGAAGTTTGACCACATTGAAATGGACTTCGTGATTGGGTTTCCAAAGTCTAAGTGTGGCAATGATGCTATATTCGTTGTCATCGACAAACTCACCAAAGTGGCTCATTTTCTGCCTATCAAAGAGTCAATCACTGCATCTCAATTGGCGGAACTCTATACCTCTCGAATTGTCTCTCTGCACGGTATTCCACAAGTGATCTCTTCAGACCGTGGCAGCATCTTTACCTCCAAGTTTTGGGATTCTTTTCAGAAGGCCATGGGTACCAACATCCGCTTCAGCACAGCTTTCCATCCTCAAACTAGCGGTCAAGTCGAGCGTGTCAACCAGATTCTTGAAGATATGCTCAGGGCTTGTGTGATCTCCTTCGGCATGAAGTGGGAGGATTGCCTTCCATATGCTGAATTCTCCTACAACAACAGTTTTCAAGCAAGTTCGGGCAAGGCCCCATTTGAAATTCTGTATGGCAGGAAGTGCCGTACCCTCTCAACTGGTCCGAAACCGGCGAACGTAACCTTTTGGGTAATGACTTAATCACAGAGGCAGAGGAAATGTGCAAAGTCATTCGAGATAACGTCAAAGCAGCCCAATCCCGCCAGAAGAGCTACTATGATAGTAAGCACCGTGATTTGGCTTTCGAGATCGGAGATCATGTTTACCTCCACGTCTCTCCTATGAAAGGTACTCGTCGCTTCGGTATCAAAGGGAAGCTTGCCCCCAGATACGTGGGACTTTTCAAGATTGTCAGCAAGAGAGGTGATCTCGCCTATCAACTCGAGCTTCCTTCAAACTTTGCAAATGTTCATGACGTGTTCCATGTCTCTCAACTCCGAAAGTGCTTCAAGACTCCTGACCGCACCGTCAACTTCAAGGACATTGAGCTCCAAGAAGATCTCTCTTATCGTGAGCACCCAGTTGCTATTCTTGAAGAGACTGAACGCAAGACTCGCAACAAGTCAATCAAATTCCTCAAAGTCAAGTGGTCACACCATTCCGACCGTAAAGCTACCTGGGAATGCGAGGATCACCTCCGTTCTGAATACCCGGCGTTCTTTCAGTCCTAGATCTCGGGACGAGATCCTTTCGTAGTGGTGGAGTGTTGTAACACCCCGGATATGACTTTCCCAATATGTATTCCAACTCTTGCCGTTTCCGGCGTTAAGTTATTTTATTTTCTCGGGTTCGGGTTTTTGTCTCCGTGTGTTGTTGTCGTTGTCATGCATCCCATATCATGTCATCATGTGCATTCCATTTGCATACGTGTTCATCTCATGCATTCAAGCATTTTCCCCGTTGTCCATTTTGCATTCCAGCGCTTCGTTCTCCTCCGGTGGTCATTTCTACCTTTCTTTCGTGTGTGGGGATTAAAGATTTCCAGATTGGACCGACACTTGCCAAGCGGCCTTGGTTTACTACCGGTAGACCGCCTGTCAAGTTTCGTACCATTTGGACTTCGTTTGATAATCCAACGGTTAACCGAGGGACCGAAAAGGCCTCGTGTGTGTTGCAGCCCAGCACCCCTCCAAGTTGGCCCAAAACCCACCAAAACCCTCTCCATCATCTACAGCGTTCGATCACGATCGCGTGGCCGAAAACCGCACCTCATTTGGACTCTCCTAGCTCCCTCTATGCCTATATATACCTCCCCCATTCCAAATCTCGGATCCCCTCTTCAAAACCCTAAAAATCTGTCTCCGCCGCCGCCGGACGTGTCCGGACGGAGCCGGACAACGTCCGCCTGCCACCGCCGCCCAACCACGTTTCGCCACGTGGCTCCCCGCCATCCGCCGCCGCCGAGGCCCGCGCCAGCCCCCGAGCCCACGTCGCCCGCGCGCCGCCATCCCGCGAGCACCGCCGCCCTCCTCCGCTCGCTGGCGCTGCTCCGGCCACCGCCGCCGACATCGCCACCGCGCCGCCCTCCTCCGCTTGCCGGCACCGCTCCGGCCACCTCCACCGCCGACATCGCCGCTCCGGCCCCGCCTTGCTTCGCCTCTTCCCCGTGCCGGCGTCACGCCACCTCACCGTCGCCGGCCAAGCCACGCCCGCTCCGGCCACCTCCACCGCCGTCTTCTTCGTCGTTTCCGGCGAGCCCGCCGCCGCGCTACAGTGTTCCGGGCCGGATCCAGATCTGGGAGTTCATCTCGGTTGACTTTTCCTCCCGAAACCCTAAACATTTTGCATATTTCATCGTATCGTAACTCTGCAACCGTAACTCCGTTTTGGGCATATAGCATATCAGAATGTTCGGCTCAAAGAGTACATCATTTCATTACATTGCATCATTTTCATTTGAGTTCATCTTGATGCCCGAAATGCTGTTAGAAGAGGGCTGCTTGAGATAATTGTCAGATCTGCTACTCCATTTAGATATTTGTCACTTTTGCCATGATTATTGCGTGCATGTTATGCCCTGGTGCTCTACATATGTTTTGTTAAGGGTTTTGCCATCTTTCCAGAGGTGTAACCCATGTATTTTTGGGATGTGTGTGGTGACTAGCACGAGTTTGCAAAGTGAGGCACTTGGTAATGCTGATTGCAGGGACTTAGCATTTCCACTAAGTCCTTGATCTGTTTATTTCATATGGCCATATGTTCATGTTGTTTCCTAGTGATCCGTGCCTCTTTTGAGGATGATCAGTAAGGATGTTTTGTTAATCTTGTAGTGCTCTATCCATCCATGTCTTTGTTTGCAATTATGGAGCACCCTAGCTTGAGTCAATCGAGCTCTACTTTTGCTACTTCGTAAATCTGGGCAGATTGTCTACTTGTTAGCGATTTTGCCGAGGATGTTGTAGTTGATCCGTGCATGCTATGGTGTTGTTCTTGCCATGTCTATCTTGAATTTTGTGTATTCTTGATGGGTGTATGCTTAGATTATCATGACTTGCTCCGTAGTGAGTGCATCGAGCTCGTAAACATGCCTACTTGATATCTGTTTTCAGCATGCTCCAGTTTTCACTAAGTCTGAGAGCTGATTACTATGAAACCAGATGCAGGGCCTGATGATTCCGCTCCAGGTGACGCGCTTGAGCTCAAGTGGGAGTTCAACGAGGACTCTTAACGATACTACGTGTCTTTCCCTGATGATCAGTAGTGGTGCCCAGTTGGGGGTGATCGGGACCGTGTCGCATGTTGGGTTATCTTTTATTTTGGCGCCGTAGTTGGGCCATGAGTGTTTGGATGATGTAATGTTATTTATGTACTTGATTGACGTGGCGAGTGTAAGCTAACTATGTTATCTCCCCTTTTATTATCTATATTACATGGGATGTTGTGAA
Source organism: Triticum urartu (assembly GCF_056163025.1). Classification (NCBI taxonomy): domain Eukaryota; kingdom Viridiplantae; phylum Streptophyta; class Magnoliopsida; order Poales; family Poaceae; genus Triticum; species Triticum urartu. Next base: position 43,032,815 of record NC_141874.1, on the reverse strand, counting down.
GATTGCCTAACTTGCGACATATGCCTTCAATGCGATTATGCCTCTAAGTCGTGCCTCGACACGTGGGAGATATAGTCGCATCGAGGGTGTTACACCCGCTCCTGGATCAAAGTAGGAGCGACCGAGTTAGCCGCCATAGCACCATAGGCGCTAGATGAATGTACTAGGGCTGAGTATATCCATTCTCTATCATGCTCGCGCTAGCAACGACGCCATCCCTGTGTACGTAGCACTCTAGCGCCCCCTCCTTGCACGCCCTTTTTTTAACCTATCAATGAATGATACGCAAGCTTTGCATATTCGCGAAAAAAATAGTTTGACCAACTAGCTGTAGAACCAAAAAAATCGTACAGAATCTTTTGTGAAAGGCACATTTTCAATTGAACCAGAAAACTTCCAATGATGTTGTGCACCTTCGCAAGGTTCACGTTGTTCTTCCTCAGCTACTTTATCAGATTTCTGCTATACACATCAATGTGCTTGTGCAATGAATTGTCTCTCCAAAATTCAGCTACAAGAAATGCCTGTGCCTCTCCCTATCCCTGTGCTCGGCAATGTACAAGCCATCGTCCTCTGTGTCCGCATCAATCTTATCAGAGCCGGACACTCACAGCCGCAGGACCTTATGTTCTCCATGCCTGCTTTACCCTGCAGTTGTGAGCACAAGTCAAACCGGCACATGCTACTGTTTTCACATTCACATCGGTAGTGCGACAACAATCAAGAGATGTACCGAGAAAAAATTAATACATATCATCAAGAACTGACAATATTGTACTTGCCGAACATCCACACATGATCTTCTGCGTACACTTGGCTCTCTCTACATTCAATCTGCTCTTCTCGTATCTGATCCCAAACCCCTTCTCACATGAATAAATATCATACAAATCATGCGCCTCTCCCAGCGAGTCAAAACTTGTCCGAAGCAAAGGAATGATCATATTTTCGGTTGGATGGTCTGCAAAACCGGGCAGTGCCTTCTCAAAAGCACTCACACTTCAGGGGCAAGGCGTCCTGCTTGGGGCAGCAGCTCAAATCCTCACCCTGCAAGGATTTCACTGAACACTCAGAACCATCGTCCATCACACACCATGATGCAAAGAAAAGATTTGGTGCTCTATGCAACCATATATAAATGTTACGCGATTAGGACACTGTGTTCTCCCCGGAGCGGTGGCACCAGTCCTTACTATGCTCACATTTTGCACAAGAGAATGTGAGCACTAATTAAAATGCTAAGCAGGCAGCGTCGGTAGTTTAAGTAAGCTTCCAATTTCCCACAGTGGCTAATAGTTATGATGACAAAATGTCTGCAGTCATTTAAGCCTGAAATTACTCTCACAACTAATTCGCTACAGGTTTGCAATACACAAGGTAGCTAGAAATTGGTCTAGTTCTAAATGTAGGCACATTGTTGCACTAAAATATCACACTACCAGCACGACTAGTATGCGATGCAGCGCACCACTTATTCGATGTTTCTTGATAGACTACTTCACTACATCCATGATAAAGAGCACACTGGCAATTCAGCTAATTTATCAAGAACAAGCACACTGATCTGTCATACTACCTCCATGGTAAAAGAGCACACAATTTATGGAGGCGGGCGTTTGGTCTATGGGGACATATGTCCTCGATATCCACAACGTGCATAGGTGCCTCGTGATTAGTAGGTAGAATAACGAATATGGATAAACGATGAGCTCACTAGGATGGTAAAGCAGTTATACGCTGCTACAACAGTGTGATATAGACAACCGTACAGGCTGGAACAGGATCTTCGGCGGTGTATTGATGCGGTCCATTCTGACACCGGATTAATGCCACTCTATTGAAACACGCCTTATTCTGTTCAAAGGTGGCTTGTGTCAGAATCTGTCACCCGACAATGTGGACGACTAGACGTTGGTAAGCTGCACGGTACTTTTAATACATCTGGCTAGTTTAATTTACATAATTAATCAGTCTTAATTTGGTTAAGATAGATGATTATGATGGATGACTTTTGTTGTTGTTGTTGTTCCAAGCAGTCCATGCAAAAATGAAAGTTATCTACAATTTTTTAACTGTGTTTCGGTGGCTAGATAATGTTTTTCTATGAAACAATCTTAGTCTCACGCATGGTATTCTTGGCTTGGTTAAGCACAAGTACATGAAAACAACGAAGACACGGCAAAAATAAATAATGTAGTACTCCCTCCAATCAAAATTAATTGACGCGGATATGGTTGGTTTTGTTTTGTTCCACCGAAAATATTATGAAAGTTATTCCACCAAAATAATTTTTTTATCCTAAAGTTTTTGGATATATATATATAAACACTATTCTGATCACGGGATCAGAATAATATTCTGATCACAACCTGACCTGCCCCGCTAGTAGTACGTTGAACTTCCGTGTGAACTAGGTTGAACTTCCGACAACATTGCCGAAATGGGGCTTGCGATATACCGTTGGAAAGCTATGGACACCAATATCATGAACCAACTTAAATTTTTGGCAAAATATAAGCGGTTTAAGAGCAGTTTTGAAAACCGTTTTTTCTTCGCACAAAAAACGTGAATCGTATTTTCGATCGCATTTCTAAACCGTTTATCGGAATGAGGCATATAATATGGCGTTGGAAAGCTGCTGCAAAAACGCTCCTTCCACATGTTGAAAGTTTTCTCTAATTCCCTATGGTTAAAGAGTAATTTGAAAAAAACGTAAAATTTCGTAAACCGAACAGCTGAGTTCGTTTTTTCGATGTCATTTCTAAACGGCTAATCCAATGGAGGCATATGGTATGGTGTTGGAAAGCTTATGAAAATGCACTACTTTTTCATCTTGAAAGTTTTTTTTCTAATTTTGAATGGTTTAAGAGTAAGTTAGAAAATGGTCCAAGTCCTACCGAGTTCGTATTTTCGAGCTAATATTTTAACCGTGCGTCCGAATGCAGCAAATGATATGGAGTTGGAAAGCTTGAACAAATGCTAAACTTTTTGGTATGTATTGTTTCTCCCAATTCTTTACGGTTTTAAGTCAGTTTCGAAAATGGCGAAAAACATATTTTCGCCGTAATTTCTACAAACTTTATCGGAATGGGGCAAATAATATACCGTTGGAAAGCTACGGAAAATGCGAAACTTTTTCATGTTGATGGTTTTCTCTGATTCTTAGCCGTTTTCAAGTAATTTCAAAAACGGCGGGATCATTCGTTCTGCCTCTATCGCGAAACAGATTCTTCGAAAATGCACCGTGTGAAGAACTTGAACTTCTCAGCATATCTACCTGAACTTCACTCTGTTTTCGACGTGCTTTTTTTTTGCTCGCAGGTCTCCATCCACTGCTCGTAACTCTCCATCCATTCACCGGAATTGAGCAGGTGATATACCGATGGAAAGCTGCTGTAAGCACGCAACTTTCCCGTGTTGATGATTTTCTCATACTCGCGACGATTTTAAAAGTTTTTCATCTGAAATTCATTCAGTGCAGTAGGTGAACTTCCTGCTGTTTTCACGTTGAACTTCTGTGACGTACTTTCGTTTATAATTTTCTCATCCATTCGTTAGTGTTACACAAATGATATTCTTTTTGTACAAATCTCTCTCACAATTTTTTTAACTTTCTCCGACCGAGGACTTGAACTTATAACAACAAAAAATTTGGACCTTGCCTTTTTATCCATTTTTCTCATATTAAACACACCATGTAGTACAAGAACTTTTTACATTTTTATAATTTGAATTTTTTATTTTCTTTTTGAAATCAAATTTGTCCCAAATAATAACTGAACTTCTTTGTGGATTGAGAGAATTATTTTAAAAGGCAAAAAACAATTTCTTTTTTGTGTTTACGAACATGGAAATACAAGGTGAACCTCTCTCACAAGAATTTTTGAACTTCTCCCGACAAAGCACTTGAACTTCTTTCAACAAACCTTTTAAGCTTTTATTTTTCTATACTTTTATTTTCACCTAAAATGCATTCCTTGCAGTAGTTGAACTTCTCGTTGTTTTCACTATGAACTTCTGTCGCATGTTTGTGTATACGTCGAATTAAACGCAATTGAAGGTGGGATGTCATTTGTTGCCATTTTAAAATATGTAATTGGAGGTCGGGTGTCCCGCAATATAAATTGTGAACCGTGGATGGAGGAGCACGTGAACTTCTTGCAACAAATCAGAGTTTTTTATATACTTCGAACTTCTCTGTTATTTTGAATTGAACTTATTAGTCTTATTCTTAGAAAAAAAATTGTTTTCAAATAAGCATCAAACATTTTTTTTTAAAATTGAACCTCGCACATTTATTTTTCCTACAAATGGAATGAATTTGAGTTTTCTGTAAACATCAAACTACTCCTTTTATTTTAATTTGAACTTCTTTAATTTTCTTCTTTAGTAATGAAGAGAAACCTGTCTTTTTCTATAAATACTAAACTTCTCTACTTTTATAATTTGGAATTCTTGGTTTATGTGAAATACTTTCTTTTGCCATTTGGACATCTGAATACACGGTGAACCTCTTTCAGAAGAATTTTTTAACTTTCCCGAGCCGAGCACATGAACTTCTAGCAACAAAACTTTTAGACTTTACCTTTTTATTGTATTTTTCTCATACGAAACACACATCATGCAGTACGTGAACTTCCGACAGTTATCACTTTGGACTTCTCTTTGTTTTCTCTTTAGTAATGGAAAAAATCTGAGTTTTTATAGACATCAACCCGCTCTAACTTTTTACAAAACAAAAGTATAGTTTTTTCCACTTCCTGTGATTTGTTTTTTTTGTCTCGCGACACTTTTAGGTATTTTTTTGTTGTCAATGAAATGGGCCAGACGGTCCTTTTTTCATTGATGAATTTCTTCAGTATATGGTACACGTGAACTTATGAATTTCTAAAACATGAACTTCACATTTATATCTAAAACATGAATTTCTAAAACATAACGGTTAAGCTTTTGTTTCGAACAACATGCACCATTTTGTTTCAACTGTTCTTCAGAATAAGAATATTTATGCACCTTTGAAAAATTGTTGAATAGGAGAAACTTTTTAATGTATAGCATTTTTGTTTCAAATTGGCAGTTGGTTGAGAGAATTATTTTAATTCACACACAAAAAAGATTTTTTTTGTGTTTTTGTACATGTAAATACACGATGAACCTCTCTCACAAGTTATTTTGATCTTCCCCGGGGCGACCACTTGAACTTCTAGCAACAATTTTTTTAGAGTTTTTCTTTTTATTTTTTTCCTCAAACGAAACACACACCATGTAGTACGTGAACTTCGGGCTGTTATCAAATTGAATTTCTCTATGTTTCGCTTTTAGTAAGGATTTTTTTTAGTTTTTTATAGACATCGAACCGCTCTAACTTTTTTTAATTTGAACTTCTTTTGTGTATGTTTATAAATGTGAAAATTGGAGTTTTGTTAGAAACATCGAAATTCTTTATTATTTCGAATTGAACTTATTGGTTTTATTATTTAGTAACCGAAAAAATCTGATTTTTCAAATAAATATCATACTACTCCACTTTTTCAAATTGAATTTCTTGGACTTATTCTCTATTAACGAGAGAACCTAAGTTTTATTATATACATTCAACTACTCCATTTTTTGAATTGAACTTCTTAATTTTAATCTCTAGTATTAGGGAAAATATGAGTTTTTTTATAAACATCAAACAACTACATTTTTTAATTACGACTTCTTGTTGTTATTCATTTGTAACACGAAAAGTCCTAGTTATGTAGTAAATATCAAACTGTTCAATTATTTAAAGTTGAACTTCTACATCTTATTTTTAAAAGAGGGAAAATCTATTTTATTAACTTTTTGAACTGCTCGGTTTTTTCAACTTGACCTTCTTGGTATTTGTAATAAACATTGAACTTCCCCATTATTTAAATTTGAACCTCTAGGCTTTTTTGTAGAACGGGGAAATTTCATATCTCTATAAATTTTGAGTTGCTCTATTTTTTAATTTGGTTTTCTTGTGTTATTCTTTATTAATGGGGAAAATCTAATGTAGTAATAACCATGGAATCGCTCCGTTATTTGTATTTCAACTTCTAGGTTTTTTTAGAAACGGGGAAAATCTGTTTTCTAACTAAACTTTTCCGAACTATTTTCGTTATTTGTAGTTTTACCTTCCGTTGTGGGATATTTTGATGGTGTGTTCCTCTTTTATTCGAACTTGTTGCAATGAACAGACTTTTCAGGGAATTTCATTAAATTCATTTTTTTGATTTCATTTACTTCACTTCTTTTGCTCATGAACTTCGTATTTTTCTCTTTTTGAACTTCTTTTTCTGGGTCCGAAATCTCCATGTGTCGTCCTAAACTTCTAATGTACTTTTTGTAATTTCTTCTTGGTAAACTTCTATTGGTTTGTTTTTCTAACATCGTTTTTCTAGGATATGTAAAAGCGGTTTTTGTTCTGTAAATTTCATCATTCTGCATAAAAGTTTCACCAAAATGGATGTGCATATGGAGTTGTGGATGCATGCCCCGGGCCCTCTCTAAACAATGCGTAGCACTATAAAAAAGGTGTAGTATCATGGCGCCCTCTTGTCCTCTTCCCCTAGCATTTTTCTGTTCTGGTACAGTTTAAAGCAAACTGCTCTATCAGTCAGTGGTCTACTAGGCATATCTAGTCCTTAACCACCAACACAGATGAATCCATCAAGCCAATACAGTGCATCTCAGAGGGAGAAACAAGCAAATATTGTACAATAGTTAGCACAAAGATACACCAAAAAGACAATCATCACGAGGCAAGCATTTTCTTCTTGTTTCTGAACTTCTGTAGAACTTTTGGCGCAGAGCCACTGACAGGGCATAATCGAACAAACAAAACTAAAGAATCAGCTGTACTAAACATCTCTCTTGAACTTCTGAACTTCTTTTACTAACAACATGGAGTTCTTACGGTCAGAAACGCCGTGACAGGTCAGGTTGCTGGTAAATGCTGAGTTTCCCCTTCTTTGCTAAGGTGCTGCCATGGAGTTCATGCATGATGCATCCACTGCTTACAGACCTTGCCAAGGAGTTACGGACATCATCTCTGGCTCTCTGCTGCCTAGTTCAACATCAGTTGCTAATTCCTACGCCATCCATATTCTAAGTCAGCAAAACTGGACTTGTGCTCTGTGTGGTGTGGTTTGGCGTTGGCGTGTTGCACAGGCAATTCTCAACCGGACGAACACGACGAGGCACCAGTGGCATTTTCTACCAACCAGGGAAGGCTGCCGGCAGCGCGCGCGTGCGTACCTCGGAGGCCCAGTCGACGACGGGCGCGACGAGGCGGCAGGGCCCGCACCAGTCGGCGACGAAGTCGACGAGCATGGGCAGGTCCGACTGCATCACCTCCGCCTCGAACTCGCCCTCCTCGACCAGCTTCCGCGCCGCGCAGCAGAGGAGGGGCGCCGCTGCCCGAGGGAGCGCGACGGCGAAAGGGAGCCGGCGGGAGGAGGGGAAGGAGAGGGGCGAGCGGAGGGGAGGGGGTGAGGGGCGCGAGCGTGGATGCGGTGGTGCTCGGCGCTGATGCCAATATGGCAAGTGGGTGGCGGCGGGAGGCTCGCCGGAGAATAGGTGCCGGGGACGGGGGGCTGGCCGCCGCATGGTAGCGGCCGATCCAGGGAGGCGTCGGTGGCGACGAAGCCGAGCGGCCGGCGGTGGGAGGCGCGTCGGGATCTGGGGGCAACGGGGCAGGGATGGCCGACGGCGGGATGTGCGCCGACACCAGGGGACGGCGGCGGTTGTGGAGGGTCCGGGGTAGATGGGGATCGGGTGGGGATGGGGAGTGTGAGGGGTGGGGTAAGGGATGGGTGGAGATCAGTTTTCTTTTTCTTTTTTTCCTTCACCGTACCGGTTCGAGAGTTCGGGACTCGGGAGGATACACTCGGCGTCCCAGGTAAGGTGCTCCGTGATCCAAATAGTTATTTTGATTCTGGAATTAGAATAGTGCTACTATATATATTTCAAAAAGTTAATATTCAAATATCCAAAATTATTCATTTAAAGTGTATATGCATCTTATATGGGAATCTTTTGTAGTAATTACGGAAAAAGTCAAAAAAAAACTGAAACTTTTTTTGAAATAAACTTGACCTTCTTTCGTACTCATATAAATAGTTTCATGAAGGAAAAAGTACCGTTGACTTCAGTGCAAAAAAATTAAAGGACAAAAAGTGTGAGTAGTAACTTGTATAGAGTTGATTTTGTTTTGTCTACCAAAAATATCATGAAAGTTATTTCGCAAAAATTATTTTGTTGTCCCAAAAGTTTTTGGATATGTATATTCAAATACCAAAAATTGTTCATTTAAATTTTATATACATCCGATATGGGAATTGTTTTAGTAACTACGAAAAAGTCAAAAAAATCTGATTTTTTTTAAAATAAACTTGACCTTCTTTTGTACTAGTATAAAAAGTTTCGCGAAGGAAAAACTCCCATCGACTTTAGAGGAAAAAAACAAAAATTCTATTACAAAAAGTGTGAATGGTAACTTGTATATAGTGTTAATTTTGTTTTGTCCTACCAATAATGTCATGAAAGTTATTCCACCAAAAATATTTTGCTATCCCAAAAGTTTTTTAATATATATATTCTGAAAATTAAATATTCAAATATCCGAAGAAAAATATTTAAAATGAAGCCTCTTTTTAACAGTGATGTCCCCTTCGTGGTGTCCCAATCAAGTTTTGCTTGGGAGGGGAAGAACAAAGAGGGTCACAAGGCAGGATCGGCTTCTTAAATTATGTTATGCCACTAATCCAGTCATGTAATACATCCATGAATTAAGTCAGGCAATAATGTCTACAAAACAGGAGTGGTAAAAAGACTTGGCTGCTTAGCGAATTGAGTGAGCGTGCATGTTGTAGTTAAGCCACTAATCGAGACATGTAATACGTGCATCCATGAATTAAAGAAATGGTGCGCAGTCCTTAACGGGTAATTGGCATTGACGGACTGGATAAACTGTGTTCAGTAAGTAGAGGACAAGACCATAACCTGGAGCTAGAACGAGCAGAGGACGAAAGGCTATGACGTAGGTGGAGTGTGTAAGACAGTTGGGCAGTTGGCAATTAGCAGACGCGTTCAATGGGATGGAGGGGCCCATTAAACGTAGGAAGCTATACAGAGGAAAATGTCAAAATACATATAGCAGGGGGGGCAGATCATGTCGCAATGAATGGTGAGATTCGGGGGACACATGTCCCCATGAACAATTGGGTATTTCCCCACAATTCATTGCCTTTTCAACTTAGCAGCATACAATGCAGTACTTGACCAAAATTTCACACTAACGAACTGAACGAACTTACTAATCCTAGACAAGTTCCAGGACTACTTTTCAGATGTGTGTTGATGAAATTCAGGAAATGTAGGACTCAACTCTAACATACCTTCTGGTCCATCCAGATCCAGGAACTTTTAGAGTTCATTCGGCCAATAGACGGCTCGGGTGACCTGCTGTGAACCTTCCCTTTCAGCATCTACCACTCCCTGCGACGCACACATATCTGGCCGTCGACACTCGCTGCCTCCATCGGCGCAGCTGAGACAACCGATATGTCCACTGGGTGATGCAGCGGCTCCATCATGATGTCACTGTCATAATAATCCTGTGCAGCCATGCCAGCCAAATTATTGCCCTGCCATTCCCATCATTACATTTAGAAAGAAAGAGAATCATCTCTGTCTTCTTTGGATTTTTTAGGAGAAAAAACGTCTAGAAAAACTAATATGAGCTCCCAGCACTTAATTGTATATCTTGTTTTCTTATGCCACTCTATGGATATGCAAAATAAAATAGTAGGGCATAGGTGTTTCCTGCAAAACTTGCCTAACAGCTAGCTTTTGCACTTGTGTTTGTGATAAAGAAGGAACTAAAAGGGTAGAGATTAGTATAACACTTATGAATTTAGTTACCAACTGAATTTCTGACTGGCCCTCACTGTCATTAAGCAACCAACTGAACTAACCCCAATCCGGGCTTCCTTCATAGATGAATTCCTGTTAACGAAGGGGAAAAATTAGCACACACGTCAAGTCCAATGCCCATTCACCAAGAAAGAGGAATGAATTGAGTAAAAGGACAACACACCCTATTTTCTTCCGGTAGCCTCTCATTAGGTTGCGAAGATGATGGCATTGTAGAGTTACCTTGTGATGGTTGTCCCATCTCTGGCAACTGGTACTCTAGGGCTTCACGCTTTCGCTTTAACAACATGAATGCTTAGGGTCTTACATTATCCTGCTCCAACGCCCCATGCAAACCCAACAACCTCTCATACAAACCCAAAGGTACTACGATATCCATGGGTGATAGTTGATGTTCACTTCGCCTATATGACTCCTGAAGAATGTTACATATTTCGTTGGCAACCCTCCCTCCATCTGTTAGGTGTGGAAAGTGCCCCCTACTCTTGATCTTTGATATCCTGGCGCTTGTATTGCCCATGCTCTCCAACAAACAATTCTGTGTGTACGCAGATGCAACAGTATTTGAAACTGTTGCGACGATTGTGCAAGGTGTTGTTACGTTTGTCAGTATGGGTCGCAAGTCAGTGTTGAATATAGTTGCCGACACTGATTGACAGACATCAGGTGCTATGTCGCACAACATGCTGTTCAGTTTTGCCTTCATTTTCTGTTTGGCTTGAGGGAGCGCTATTTGGATATAAGCTTCTACAAACTTGCCGTAATTTGTCCCTATGAGCGCATTCCTCCTACTGGCATGTTGCCTAGAGTACAGGGTCGGCCCTAGCATTACGGAGGCCTTAGTGCAGTTTAGAAACAATGAACATTAACATTAGCAATATATATATATATATATATATATATTCAACAATATATATCATATATCATGAAAAATAGAAAGGCATTAACATCTTATATCTTATAATGTACTTAATTATAAATAGTTATTGAGTAAATGGAACATGATAAAATGCGTCGAGGAGGGGGGCATATGTGAAGGAAATATGCCCTAGAGTCAATAATAAAGTTATTAATTATTTCCTTATATCATGATAAATGTTTATTATTCATGCTAGAATTGTATTAACCGAAAACATAATACATGTGTGAATACATAGACAAACAGAGTGTCACTAGTATGCCTCTACTTGACTAGCTCGTTGATCAAAGATGGTTATGTTTCCTAACCATAGACATGAGTTGTCATTTGATTAACGGGATCACATCATTAGGATAATGATGTGATTGACTTGACCCATTCTGTTAGCTTAGCATTTGATCATTTAGTTTGTTGCTATTGCTTTCTTCATGACTTATACATGTTCCTATGACTATGAGATTATGCAACTCCCGTTTACCAGAGGAACACTTTGTGTGCCACCAAACGTCACAACGTAACTGGGTGATTATAAAGGTGCTCTACAGGTGTCTCCGAAGGTATTTGTTGGTTTGGCGTATTTCGAGATTAGATTTGTCACTCCGATTGTCGAAGAGGTATCTTTGGGCCCACTCGGTAATGCACATCACTATAAGCCTTGCAAGCATTGCAACTAATGAGTTAGTTGCGGGATGATGTGTTACGGAACGAGTAAAGAGACTTGCCGGTAACGAGATTGAACTAGGTATTGAGATACCGATCTATCGAATCTCGGGCAAGTAACATACCGATGACAAAGGGAACAACGTATGTTGTTATGCGGTTTGACTGATAAAGATCTTCGTAGAATATGTAGGAGCCAATATGAGCATCCAGGTTCCGCTATTGGTTATTGACAGGAGACGTGTCTCGGTCATGTCTACATAGTTCTCGAACCCGTAGGGTCCGCACGCTTAAAGTTCGATGACCGTTATATTATGAGTTTATGTGTTTCGATGTACCGAAGGAGTTCGGAGTCCCGGATGAGATCGGGGACATGACGAGGAGTCTCGAAATGGTCGAGACGTAAAGATCGATATATTGGACGACTATATTCGGACATCGGAAAGGTTCCGAGTGATTCGGCTATTTTCGGGAATACAGGGGAGTTACGGGAATTCGTATTGGGTCTTAATGGGCCATACGGGAAAGGAGAGAAAGGCCCCAAAGGGTAGCCGCACCCCTCCCCATGGGCTGGTCCGAATTGCACTAGGGAGGGGGGTGCCCCCTTCCTTCCTTCTCCTTTTCCCTTTCCTTTCCTTCCCTCCTACTCCTACTACATGGAAGGGCTCCTAGTTCTACTAGGAAAAGGGGAATCCTACTCCCGGCGGGAGTAAGACTCCCATAGGGCGCGCCATAGAGAGGGCCGGCCCTCCCCCTCCTCCACTCCTTTATATACGGGGGCAGGGGGCATACCAAAGACACAACAATTGATCTCTTGATCTCTTAGCCGTGTGCAGTGCCCCCCTCCACCATAATCCACCTTGATCATATCGTAGCGGTGCTTAGGCGAAGCCTTGCGTCGGTAGAACATCATCATCGTCACCACACCGTCGTGCTGACGAAACTCTCCCTCAACACTCGGCTGGATCGGAGATCGAGGGACGTCATCGAGTAGAACGTGTGCAGAACTCGGAAGTGTCGTGCGTTCGGTACTTGATCGGTCAGATCATGAAGACGTACGACTACATCAACCGCGTTGTGCTAACGCTTCCGCTTTCGGTCTACAAGGGTATGTGGACAACACTCTCCCCTCTCGTTGCTGTGCATCACCATGATCTTGCGTGTGCGTAGGAAATTTTTGAAATTGCTACGTTCCCCAACAGTGGCATCAGAGCCAGGTTTTATGCGTAGATGTCATATGCACGAGTAGAACACAAGTGAGTTGTGGGCGATATAAGTCATACTTTGGTTCGACGGTATTGTTGGATGAAGCGGCCCTGGCCGACATTACGCGTACGCTTACGCGAGACTGGTTTTATCGCCGTGCTATGCACACAGGTGACTAGCGGGTGTCAGTTTCTCCAACTTTAGTTGAATCGAGTGTGGCTACGCCCGGTCCTTGAGAAGGTTAAAACAACACTAACTTGACAAACTATCGTTGTGGTTTTGATGCGTAGGTAAGAACGGTTCTTGCACAGCTCGTAGCAGCAACGTAAAACTTGCAACAACAAAGTAGAGGACGTCTAACTTGTTTTTGTAGGGCATGTTGTGATGTGATATGGTCAAGACGTGATGAGATATAAGTTGTTGTATAAGATGATCATGTTTTGTTGAAGTTATTGGCAACTGGCAGAAGCCTTATTGTTTCTTTATTGCATAAGATGCAAGAGCCAAATAATTTCTTTACCTTATCGCTATGCGATAGCAATAGTTGCAAGAGCAGTAGTTGGCGAGATGACCATGTGACGACACATTGATATAGATCAAGATGATGGAGATCATGGTGTCATGCCGGTGACGATGGAAATCATGACGATGCTTTGGAGATGGAGATCAAAGGCACAAGATGATGATGGCCATATCATGTCACATATTTTGATTGCATGTGATGTTTATCTTTTATATATCTTATTTTGCTTAGTTCGGCGGTAGCATTATAAAATGATCTCTCACTAAATTTCAAGATAAAAGTGTTCTCCCTGAGTATGCACCGTTGCTGAAGTTCGTCGTGCCCAGACACCATGTCATGATCGGGTGTGATAAGCTCTACGTCCATCTACAATGGGTGCAAGCCAGTTTTGCACACACAGAATACTAAGGTTAAACTTGACGAGCCTAGCATATGCAGATATGGCCTCGGAACACTGAGACCGAAAGGTCGAGCGTGAATCATATAGTAGATATGATCAACATAATGATGTTCACCATTGGAAGCTACTCCATTTCACGTGATGATCGGTTATGGTTTAGTTGATTTGGATCACGTACGTGATCACTTAGATGATTAGAGGGATGTCTATCTAAGTGGGAGTTCTTAAGTAATATGATTAATTGAACTTTAATTTATCATGAACTTAGTCCTGGTAGTATTAGCATATCTATGTTGTAGATCAATAGCTCGCGATGTTGCTCCTCGTTTAATTTTTATATGTTCCTAGAGAAAACTAAGTTGAAAAATGTTAGTAGCAATGATGCGGATTGGATCCGTGATCTGAGGATTATCCTCATTGCTGCACAGAAGAATTATGTCCTTGATGTACCGCTAGGTGACAGGCCTATTACAGGAGCAGATACAGACTTCATGAACGTTTGGCTAGCTCAATATGATGACTACTTGATAGTTTAGTGCACCATGCTTAACAGCTTAGAATCGGGATTTCAAAGACGTTTTGAACGTCATGGACCATATGAGATGTTCCAGGAGTTGAAGTTAATATTTCAAGCAAATACCCGAGTTGAGAGATATGAAGTCTCCAACAAGTTCTATAGCTAAAAGATGGAGGAGAATAGCTCAAGCAGTGAGCATGTGCTCAGATTGTCTGGGTACTACAATCGCTTGAATCAAGTGGGAGTTAATCTTCTAGATAAAGTAGTGATTGACAGAATTCTCTAGTCACCATCACCAAGTTAGTAGAACTTCGTGATGAACTATAGTATGCAAGGGATGACGTAAATGATTCCCGAGCTTTTCATGATGATGAAATTGAAGAAGGTAGAGATCAAGAAAGAGCATCAAGTGTTGATGATTAACAAGACCACTAGTTTCAAGTAAAGGGACAAAGGGAAGAAAGAGGAACTTCAAGAAGAACGGCAAGCAATTTGCTGCTCAAGTGAAGAAGCCCAAGTCTGGACCTAAGCCTGAGACTAAGTGCTTCTACTGCAAAGGGACTGGTCACTGGAAGCGGAACTGCCCGAAGTATTTGGCAGATAAGAAGGATGGCAAAGTGAACAATGCTATATTTGATACACATGTCATTGATGTGTACTTTACTAGTGTTTATAGCAACCCCTCGGTATTTGATACTGCTTCAGTTGCTCAGAGTAGTAACTCGAAACAAGAGTTGCAGAATGAACAGAGACTAGTTAAGGGTGAAGTGACGATGTGTGTTGGAAGTGGTTCCAAGATTGATGTGATCATCATCGCACACTCCCTATACTTTCGGGATTAGTGTTAAACCTAAATAAATGTTATTTGGTGTTTGCGTTGAGCATGAATATGATTTGATCATGTTTATTGCAAAACGGTTATTCATTTAAGTTAGAGAATAATTATTGTTCTGTTTACATGAATAAAACCTTCTATGGTCATACACCCAATGAAAATGGTTCGTTGGATCTCGATCGTAGTGATACACATATTCATAATATTGAAGCCAAAATATGCAAAGTTAATAATGATAGTGCAACTTATTTGTGGCACTGCCGTTTAGGTCATATTGGTGTAAAGCGCATGAAGAAACTCCATGCTGATGGGCTTTTAGAATCACTTGATTATGAATCATTTTGATGCTTGCAAACCATGCCTCATGGGCAAGATGACTAAGACTCAGTTCTCCGGAACAATGGAGCGAGCAACTGACTTATTGGAAATAATACATACCGATGTATGCAGTCTGATGAATATTGAGGCTCGCGGTAGGTATCATTATTTTCTGATCTTCACAGATGATATGAGCAGATATGAGTATATCTACTTGATGAAACACAAGTCTGAAACATTTGAAAAGTTCAAAGAATTTCAGAGTGAAGTGGAGAATCATCGTAACAAAAATAAAAGTTTCTACGATATGATCGCAGAAGTAAAATATTTGAGTTACGAGTTTGGCCTTCAGTTAAAACAATGTGAAATAGTTTCACTACTCACGCCACCTAGAACACCACAGTGTAATGGTGTGTCCGAACGTCGTAACCGTACTTTATTAGATATGGTGCGATCTATGATGTCTCTTACCAAATTACCACTATCGTTTTGGGGTTATGCATTAGAGACAGCTACATTCACGTTAAATAGGGCACCATCTAAATCCGTTGAGACGACACCGTATGAAATATGGTTTGGCAAGAAACCTAAGCTGTCATTTCTTAAAGTTTGAGGTTGCAATGCTTATGTGAAAAAGTTTCAACCTGATAAGCTCAAACCCAAATCGGAGAAGTGCGTCTTCATAGGATACTCAAAAAGAAAATGTTGGGTACACCTTCTATCACGAATCCGAAGGCAAGATATTCATTGCTGAGAATTGATCCTTTCTAGAGAAGGAGTTTCTCTCGAAAGAAGTGAGTGGGAGGAAAGTAGAACTTGATGAGATAACTGTACCTGCTCCCTTATTGGAAAGTAGTTCATCATAGAAATCTGTTCCAGTGACTACTACACCAATTAGTGAGGAAGCTAATGATGATGATCATGTAACTTCAAATACCGAACCTCGTAGGTAAACAAAAGTGATATCCGCACCAGAGTGGTATGGTAATACTGTTCTGGAGGTCATGTTACTTGACCATGACGAACCTACGAACTATGAGGAAGCGATGATGAGACCAGATTCCGCGAAATGGCTTGAGGCCATGAAATCTGAGATGAGATCCATTATAAGAACAAAGTATGGACTTTGATTGACTTGCCCAAAGATCGGCGAGCCATTGAGATTAAATGGATCTTCAAGAGGAAGACGGACGCTGATAGTAGTGTTACTATCTACAAAGCTAGAATTGTCGCAAAAGGTTTTCGACAAGTTCAAGGTGTTGACTACGATGAGAGTTTATCACTCGTATCTACGCTTAAGTCTATCCGAATCATGTTAGCAATTGCCATATTTTATGAAATCTGGCAAATGGATAAACAAAACTACATTCCTTAATGGATTTATTAAAGAAGAGTTGTATATGATGCAACAAGAAAGTTTTGTCAATCCTAAAGGTGCTAACAAAATATGCAAGCTCCAGCGATCCATCTATGGACTGGTGCAAGCATCTCGGAGTTGGAATATACGCTTTGATAAGTTGATCAAAGCATATGGTTTTATACAGACTTGCGGTGAAGCCTGTATTTGCAAGAAAGTGAGTGGGAGCACTACAACATTTCTGATAAGTATATGTGAATGACATATTGTTGATCAGAGATAATGTAGAATTATTCTGCAAAGCATAAAGGAGTGTTTGAAAGGAGTTTTTCAAAGAAAGACATCGGTGAAGCTGCTTACATATTGAGTATCAAGATCTATAGAGATAGATCAAGACGCTTGGTAAGTTTTTCAATGAGTACATACCTTGACAATATTTTGAAGTAGTTCAAAATGGAACAGTCAAAGAAAGAGTTCTTGCCTATGTTACAAGGTGTTAAACTGAGTAAGACTCAAAGCCCGACCACGGTAGAAGATAGAAAGAGAATGAAAGTCATTCCCTATGCCTTGGCCATATGTTCTGTAAAATATGCCATGCTGTGTACCAGATCTATTATATACCCTACACTGCTTTTGGCAAGGGGTACAATAGTGATCTAGGAGTAGATCACTGGACAACGGTCAAAATTATCCTTAGTGGAATAAGGATATGTTTATCAATTATGGAGGTGACAAAAAGGTTCATCGTAAAGGGTTACGTCGATGCAAATTTTGACACTGATCCAAATGACTCTAAATCTCAATCTGGATACATATTGAAAGTGGGATCAATTAGCTAGAGTAGCTCCGTGCAGAGCATTGTTGACATAGAAATTTGCAAAATACTTACGGATCTGAATGTGGCAGACCCGTTGACTAAACTTCTCTCACAAGCAAAACATGATCACACCTTAGTACTCTTTGGGTGTTAATCACACAGCGATGTGAACTAGATTATTGACTCTAGTAAACCCTTTGGGTGTTGGTCACGTGTCGATGTGAACTATGGGTGTTAATCACATGGTGATGTGAACTATTGGTATTAAATCACATGTCAATGTGAACTAGATTATTGACTCTAGTGCAAATGGGAGACTGAAGGAAATATGCCCTAGAGGCAATAATAAAGTTATTATTTATTTCCTTATATCATGATAAATGTTTATTATTCATGCTAGAATTGTATTAACCGGAAACATAATACATGTGTGAATACATAGACAAACAGAGTGTCACTAGTATGCCTCTACTTGACTAGCTCGTTGATCAAAGATGGTTATGTTTCCTAACCATAGACATGAGTTGTCATTTGATTAACGGGATCACATCATTAGGAGAATGATGTGATTGACTTGACCCATTCCGTTAGCTTAGCACTTGATCATTTAGTTTGTTGCTATTGCTTTCTTCATGACTTATACATATTCCTATGACTATGAGATTATGCAACTCCCGTTTACCGGAGGAACACTTTGTGTGCCACCAAACATCACAACGTAACTGGGTGATTATAAAGGTGCTCTATAGGTGTCTCCGAAGGTATTTGTTGGTTTGGCGTATTTCGAGATTAGATTTGTCACTCCGATTGTCGAAGAGGTATCTCTGGGCCCACTCGGTAATGCACATCACTATAAGCCTTGCAAGCATTGCAACTAATGAGTTAGTTGCGGGATGATGTGTTACGGAACGAGTAAAGAGACTTGCCGGTAACGAGATTGAACTAGGTATTGAGATACCGATCTATCGAATCTCGGGCAAGTAACATACCGATGACAAAGGGAACAACGTATGTTGTTATGCGGTTTGACTGATAAAGATCTTCGTAGAATATGTAGGAGCCAATATGAGCATCCAGGTTCCGCTATTGGTTATTGACAGGAGACGTGTCTCGGTCATGTCTACATAGTTCTCGAACCCGTAGGGTCCGCACGCTTAAAGTTCGATGACCGTTATATTATGAGTTTTGATGTACCGAAGGAGTTCGGAGTCCCGGATGAGATCGGGGACATGACGAGGAGTCTCGAAATGGTCGAGACGTAAAGATCAATATATTGGACGACTATATTCGGACATCGGAAAGGTTCCGAGTGATTCGGCTATTTTCGGGAGTACCGGAGAGTTACGGGAATTCGTATTGGGCCTTAATGGGCCATACGGGAAAGGAGAGAAAGGCCCCAAAGGGTGGCCGCACCCCTCCCCATGGGCTGGTCCGAATTGGACTAGGGAGGGGGGCGCCCCCTTCCTTCCTTCTCCTTTTCCCTTTCCTTTCCTTCCCTCCTACTCCTACTACATGGAAGGGCTCCTAGTTCTACTAGGAAAAGGGGAATCCTACTCCTGGTGGGAGTAGGACTCCCCTAGAGCGCGCCATAGAGAGGGCCGGCCCTCCCCCTCCTCCACTCCTTTATATACGGGGGTAGGGGGCACCCCAGAGACACAACAATTGATCTCTTGATCTCTTAGCCGTGTGTGGTGCCCCCCTCCACCATAATCCACCTCGATCATATCGTAGCGGTGCTTAGGCGAAGCCCTGCGTCGGTAGAACATCATCATCGTCACCACACCGTCGTGCTGACGAAACTCTCCCTCAACACTCGGCTGGATCGGAGTTCGAGGGACGTCATCAAGTTGAATGTGTGCAGAACTCGGAGGTGTCGTGCATTCGGTACTTGATTGGTCAGATCGTGAAGACGTACGACTACATCAACCGCGTTGTGCTAACGCTTCCTCTTTCGGTCTACAAGGGTACGTGGGCAACACTCTCCCCTCTCGTTGATGTGCATCACCATGATCTTGCGTGTGCGTAGGAAAATTTTGAAATTACTACGTTCCCCAACAATATGCCCGCTGTCCATGTTGATTTTTTTGTTCTGCAAATATATTTTTTGTAATTTATGTATAAGATATATCATGCCCTTATTTAAGATGGGCCCTAGGCCGCCGCACCTTTTGCCATGGCCTAGGGCCGGCCCTGCTAGAGTATCTTATCATGTAGTCTTTTTTTCCCACCATGCTGCATTAATTGTATACTTGTGAATAAGATTAACACGCAGTAGTAGATATCTATCTCTAACTAGTAGAATGCCCGTGCGTTGCCACGGGCTTGTGAAATAGTCATAGATAGAGACAATATAACACAATCAAAATTGCATAATAATTGAAGTCCACTTCATTTGGAATCAAAAGTGATAACAAAGTAGCAAATTAACAATGTATACGTATAAGTGATGATCCAATTAAAAATTTATTGCAAAGTATTGAGATCTACTTGATGCGCTTAAGAAATTCTCTCACAATATCAGGCAAGTTGTCTTTAGGTTCATTCACACGATGTTTGAGCAAGCATAATAAAAATTGCTTTCTCAATTCATACCCATCCTGCACAAGCAATATACGTAGTTAGCATGAATACTTCACGTGGAAGGTTTAAGAACATGTGTAATGCACATTACTCACCGCACAAACCGGCTTCGCCAGGTTTTTACCGTCCCACAAAAGCATAAAATAAAAGACAAAACAGCCTAACAAATCCTTGCAATTTCCTAAATTGTTATTGTATTAAATATGGTGATAAAAAAATAAATGTTTATATTCTAAATTTATTACCCGTCTACGCTCGTTGGAATACCATCAGGAGATAAACATTGCCATTTTGATATATCAGAATGCCATCCTGGTTGCTTTATTTCCAATGCTTCTTTGAATTTCCGTGCAAAACTTTTTAATTTCACTAAGTGCCTCAGAATTTTCATCTCCAACAATTGTGTTGTATGAATAGGGTCCAAAATAAATACACAACGTGCCTCTTTGTCGATGACATACAAGATGTATCGGCCGATGGATTCATATGGAAGATAAATCTACAAGTCGTAGATATTACAGACAATAATAAACCACGACAAACAATGGACAAAAGACCTTACTTACCATGTTGCACGATGAGATGTTGTCTATCCCAGGCCAGCTATCAAACAAATTTGCCAACTTCTGAATAGTTTCCTTATCGCAGAAATTTTGACCTCGTGTTGAATCCCGCATCATGGACTGAGTAAAAAAACATCGTCATATACATGGATAATGAGGCGATACCAACCATATCTTGTTGTAGATAAGTATTAACATGTTGTACAATGTGATGATATTTTGATGGGTCAATGTCCGTGTCTCCGTCTTCTTTCATCTGGCCAGAAACAAACGTGCTAATAATATAGACCTTTTTACCCACCCTGTCTCGTAGATGGTCGTGAGCCATCATGCAATATATGTAAGCATTTATCACCTGTAAGTCCACGTTTAGATCATATCTTACGATATTATATGTTCTTTATATTATTAATTACAAATTTTATGCAAATTGGTCTTGCATCATCGTGTAAGAATATATCATCCTTCATAAGGCACTCCAAATTGTCGTTTGATAAGAAGGCATCTTCAATGTCCACGAACATGGTTTTCTTGGGGGCAGACATGATTGATTCAATGACTGTAATATCTCTAGGAGTACAAATATAGTCTATCGACATGATACAAAAACGAGCCAAATTAGTATAAAAAATTAGACAAATTGGTTGAATACATAAAACAATATGTCGAAGGAAAGATCGATAATAACATTGAAAATAATACCTTGTGCAATAACATTTACATTGGCATTCTTTTTTGATTTTTTATGAGATATCACCGCCCTCACATCATTTTGTTTTAAAAAACTCAGTGAGTTTTCGGCCCCTTTCAGCGTCGCCGCTTCAGAACCCTTATCGATGTATTCTTTTTGTGCATCTCCAAAATCCATATCTATGTCTCATATATTCTGAAAAATAATAATATGTAAAATATAAACATTTTGTATTATCATATATAAGACACAGACAAAGAATAATTAGCTATATACCTCTTCTCGTGGTGTTTCAGTCTGGTCTGTCATCGTTGCATCCAGCCTGGTTATATCAGTGTGTATGTCGGAACCCATCACTCTTTATCTACGATGAAATATAAATGATATTTTCTACTACATGATATAAACATATACAATATATAATAAAAGTAAGAGTGAAACAAACACAACTGTTTTATTTTGTAAAAACGAAAAACTGTTTTTCATATTATTAGTCAAAGATGTTGCATTTATTTCGGAGGAAACAACCAACTATAATGTGCATATATAAATAATATATCATCTGAAATTTCTTAAATCATTTTAAACTATTTATATTTTTTAGTAGAAGAGTTTAATTTTTTATGCAGGCTAAGGAAAATTGTCCAACAAAAGATAAAAACATGCAAGCAATCCAACATAAACCAAGTATATTCGGGTTTTTTCCCTACAATTTTACTTTTTTGTGTTACTTTGAATATATGTAGTAAGTATAAAAAAATTATTCATTTTTTTGAGAAAACAACATTTATTCGTATTTGTTTTTGAAGGTTAAAACATTTATTCATATGATCCATGTATATACTTTAGTGTATTTTTTTTCTTCGGAGAGAAAACATTGTCGATCAAAGGCCCAAATTGGCTATACAGCACGGCCCAACAAGCACCCAACCCAGCAGTATTACAAAAAAAAAATTTACTCAAAAAAAGAAAAGCACCCAACCCATCCGGCGACCTCATCCACTCCACTCACTGGATCTCACCCACTCCCCTCCCTCCCCTCTCCCCCCACAGCTGGCGACCTCATCAACCACGGCCGCCGCCCCTTCTCATCCCTTCCCCTCCACAAACCTGACGGCAATCAGGTGAGAGCTTGTTGAGGCTCCATTGTCTCCCACCGCCGCTCCATCCCATCCCCTTCCCTCCCACTCATGAGACCCGAGACTTACTGGGGAAAAACGTTTGTATTGATTACTCACCGGGGGGAAGTGCCAATGAGAACGAGGTGGCTAAAGAGATCTCTACAGCGAATTGAGGCTAGAATACCAACTAAGCCAGACGTAGAACGTCCAACAAAAACGCATTGCGAGATGCCATAATGTTGAAGGGAAACAATGAGGTCCTCGACGTACCCATCGAGCGTTTCGTACCTATGCCTGTTGGCATTATAGTACTCTTTGTCGCCTTGACCCGAGAAGGCGAGATCGTACGAAAGGACGCTGCTCTCCTTGAACCGTACATCTCTTCGTACACGGGCAATTGTATTGTCCAAAACAGACTTGTCACAACCAAACCCATGCGAGAGAACCAACACAGACTGGCGCCCTGGCGTGAGATTCACATTTAATACTCATACGAGTCTGTGTCCCTCTGCTCGTTCCATGTTTGTCTGGCCCTAGACATGAAAGTTGGCACAACTATTACATACAGTACTACCCAACAAGACAACAAGAACTAGCTAGCTTGAACATGAAACTAAACAAACATGAACTGGCTTAACATGAACAATATCGTCGAAGCCATATATAGTCGGTATTAACCGTGTCTCCGCTAATCAGCACCAGAGATCCACCCCTCAAAAAAAGCACCAGATGCAAATTGGGGGGACAGAAGGGGGGGGTCATATCCTAACCTGAAAAAACCTGTGGCAGATGGAGGCGGGATGCCGGTGGTGGTCGCTGCCCGCCGTCGTCGTCCCAGTGCTCGTCGGACTCGCAAGGCGCCGCCTGCTGGTCTTGCTGTACCCAGAGCAATGCTAGCTGCAGCGGCATGTGCTAGTTGCAGGCGTACGTGCCGCTCGCTGTTGCTGTAAGAGATTTTGAGAGATGAGAGTGGTAGTTGGGCTGGGAAGAGGATTTCCACGGAGTATCTCGCTGCTGCTATTGCTGTTGCAAAGGACTTGCAGAAGAGATAGTGCTTCCTAGTAAAGCTGAAATCTTTTTGTGAACTGATGTTTCTGCCTGGATGCATGGATGTTTGTGAGAATTAAATTTTGCATGGGAGTATGTGTTATGTCACCGGAACATACACTTAGTCTGGGCCGGCCTTAACATCATGGAGGCCCTAGTGCGATTGAGGCACAATGAACATTAACATATTAACATATATACTTTCAACAATATATATCATACATCATGGAAAATATAAAGGCATTAACACAAAAACATAATTTTAGCTAGCAAATAAAGTCAGAAGACACCATCTCTATGTGATTATACGATAAATAATGATTATAATGTACTCAACTATAAATAACTATTGAATAAATACAACATGCTAAAGTGCACCGAGGAGGGGGGCATGTGCGCCCTGTCCATGTTGGTTTTTTGTTCTGCAAATCATTTTTTGTATTTTATTTAAGTATGTAGACCGATATATTGGGCCCTTATTTAAGATGGGCCCTAGACCTCCAACAAACAATTCTGTGCGCACGCAGATGCAACAGTATTTGAAACTGTTGCGATGATTGTGCGGTAATCCTACGGTCATCCCCATGGACCTACCTATGTTTCCCCAAGTGCCAAGTGGACCGATGACACGAGCACGTGCAAGAGCCCTCGAGACCGAGGTGACATCTCTCCTTTGTGATATTCCGTATGACCCACGTGAGACATGGCTACTACCTAAAGCCGGAATGCTATGTGTGATTAGGTATGGAGAAGACCCTCTCGGAGATGCTCGTGATGAAGGAAAAGTCCCCAAGCACATGGACGAAGGAGCACGACTAGAGGAACCGGAGAAAGGTTACAGGACCCAGACATCCGACCCCTGAAGATTTCAACCACAGCAGCAACCTAGACGCCAAGTACCTACAGGCACCGGACATCTGGCCCAACCCCGGACATCCGCCCGACGACCCGGGACATCCAGCCCCTGCCCGGAAATCCGGCCGAAGACTACATTACCAAAACCCACAGCTGCCCCGGACATCCGGTCCATGTCTGCACACAGTGTAACGGGCCTCTGGCCCATGTATCCCTCCAACTCGCCTCAACTTGTACTAGCACTATATATAGACCTCCCCCTCCTCCATCTAGGGTTAGCAAAGGATTAGCTCATTAGAGATTGAGCTTTGCTCATCCACTTACCCCTACTCCTTGGAGTTCAAGACCTCCTAGGAGAAGATCCCCCAAGCGGATTCAAGACCCCTTCTAGGGAAGATCCTCTACGGATTCGAGACCCCACCTCCTCACGGATTGGGATGAACTAGCTACCGTGTGTATCCTCCCTTATTGACTTTGGATTGTGAATCTCTCCGTGTGTATGTGGATTTAGCACATGTGTGATTCTGTCTTGTCTATTTGAGTGTTTCCTCTTGTTTCCCCCTCTCGTGTTCTTCGTGGGATCCTCTCCAATCGTGAAAGATCGACACCATTAGGGTTCCACCCTACATCACATAGTGGAGGAAAAATGAAGACTTTTGATGACTTATGGAGTTTGATCTTCAATCACTCGAGAAAAACTCATTATAGCTTCCTCATCTCCTTTTGATAGTATCGGCATGCCTAAGAGAACTCGATGTGATCTTGGATCACTCAAATGACAATGGCAATTCTTGAGCTTGACTAATACTTGTGATCATGTTGATTTGTGGGGGTCACCTTCCATTTCCTTCGTTGAAAACTTTCCCGAAATAATCTTGTAGCAGGCATTAGTTTCTTGAGATATGTTGAAATTAGTCACCAAAATTTACCTTGGGGAATGGATGAACATTCAATCGCCCGAAGAGTTAGATGCGCCTTCAATTATCCTTGTTGTATAAGGAGTTTTCTGCACATTTAACACACATGTACGTATTTATGCTATGACTATGGCCTATTGAAAATACAAGTTGCATATTTCCTCACTCTTAACAACTGTAAAACACACTGATAATAGAACTGATATAATTCGTTGTGCATGAGCAACTTACCATGAACTAAATTGCTAAAGTACTGGAATGTGCAGTATAGGCCACACTCACTCTATTAAGGTGGATATTTTTGTAAGATATCTTTCGTACTTATAAATGTTTGAGTTGATAATGAGTTCACATACCAAATAAACAAAATGTACTTCTACCTACATGTGGGACTAGCAGCCTTTTAAGAGACATAAATAAACAAATATAATTTTACTCGTCTCTCATATCTAACCCAAATAAACAAATACACACTACCCTAATTGAGAGAATAACACTCCTGTAAAAAACACAAGTACAAAATTCAAGTGTGTGACTCTTAACTGTAAATCATAATCATGATTTTAGTTTCTCTTTCCATCCAGTTCTTGCAGTTCCACATCTGATCCGGTCCTTGTTGGCTTTAGAACGCTAGCTCGATTCACCCAGATGCAGCACATATACATGCAAAGCTAGCTTGATTGATTTCGTGCCTAGCCACAGTACATGCGTGTCTTGCCATATGTATACTTGAACTAGAGGCTAGCTTCAACTTGGCAGAACGTCCCGTGGCGACTCGCATAACTTGCGATGGGAAAAAACAGATCGGAGATTTTTGGTTAGCTTCAAATGTGTATACTTGAACTAGATATTGGTAGTTTAGCTGCTATTTATACCTATGTAATCCCACATTGTAAACTAGATCATCGAAGCAATGAAGAAAAAGCGAGGAGATTTTTGGTTAGCTGCAAATGTGTATAATGAGAAGAGAGAAAAGTATGACTGCCATGCATGGGTATCTGTCTCACAAACATATTCGCCAATAGAGCTCTTGAGGAAACTATTTAAGGAACTTCATCGTGATGGGGAAACTGCTCCCACCGAGATCACTACAATGGACTTGATCAATATAAAAGGCAAACTCAGCAAGTTTCTAGAGCAAAAGAGATACCTGATTGTTAGGAGAACTTGCCCCAAATACTTGCCCCAAATACTAAAGGAAGCAGAATAGTCATTACGACGCGCAATGACGATATAGCTCGGCTGGCGTCCAAAGGACGTGCACTAAAAAGTGAATGCTTGCCAGATGACAAGGCATGGTTACTCTTCCGTAGGAAAGCTTTTCGGAGGGAGGAAGATTATGAATGCCCTACGGAGCTGAAGGGCCACTCAGAGCAGATAGTGGCCAAGTGTGTAAAGGCTTGCCTCTTGCTATTGTGTCAGTTGGAAGTCTCTTGTTTGTGCGCGAGAAGAATCCAACAGAATGGAAACGAATCCATGACCAGCTAGGTTGGGAGCTGGCGCATAACCCGGGGCTTGATGATGTGAGGAATACTTTGTATTTGAGCTTCATATACCTTCCTACATACCTGAAGAGTTGTTTTCTGTACTGTTCCTTGTTTCCGGAGGACTACATTCTTCACAGGAAGTCACTCATCAGACTATGGATTGCAGAGGGGTTCATTGAGGAAAGGGGTCATAGTAGTACACTGGAAGAAGTGGCAGAAGGCTATTTGAACGAGCTTGTCCACAGAAATATGCTGCAGCCTGCGGAATGCAACTCATTTGGCAGAATAAGATCCTGCAAAATGCATGACATTGTTCGTGAGTTGGCAATTGATTTATCCCAGAAAGAAAGTTTTGGTCTTGCATATGAGTATGGGAATCATGGTATTCTGGACACAAACACTCGTCGCTTGGTTGTATCTAAATGCAGCAATGATATTTTGCCACATTTACAGCTACCTCGTCTTAGATCTTGCATCATATTTCATAAGGCCATGCCATCATCCAGAATACTTGATTCTGTAGCAGTTAACTCTAAGTACATCGTAGTCCTAGAACTATGTGGCTTGACCATCGAGGAAGTGCCAAGTGCTGTTGGAGATCTTTTTAATCTGCGCGATTCAAAGGTGAAGATCCTCCCGAAGTCTATTGAGAAGCTCTCCAACTTGTTGACATTGGATATTTTCAACAGTGTGATACAAGAATTGCCTCATGGGATTGTCAAGCTGAAGAACTTGAGGCACTTACTTGTTGAGAGAATTGTAGATCGGTCACATCGATCTTTTATATGTCGCCATGGTATGCGCATCCAGAAGGGTCTATTAAAATTGACAAGTTTGCAGACACTGAATACAATTGAAGCACGAGAAGATTCTATTAAAGAGCTGGGGGAGCTAAAGCAACTAAGGAGCTTGAGGATAAGTAACCAGAAGGAAACCCACTGTGCGCTTTTTTGCAGGTCCATCTTGAAGATGCAACTCTTGAATCAATTACATATTACCATGAGTGACAAGGATCAAATTCTTCAGTTGAATGAGCTGAAAACCCCACCCCTCAACCTTCAGAAACTCATTCTGAGAGGGAGATTGGCAGAAGTGACATTTCAGTCTCCTCTTTTCCAGAAAGGAGGGAAGAAGCTATGTGGACTATATCTTGTTTGGTCGTGTCTGCCAGAAGATCCCCTCCCATCCATCTCGGGATTGGATAACCTGACAGAGCTGCATCTTACAGAAGCATTCGTCGGGAAAATATTAACATTCAACAAGGGATGGTTCCCCAATTTGAAGTCTCTGAAACTGCGTGACTTGCCTTCTCTAAGTAAGCTAAAGATAAAGAAAGGTGCCATGGAAAGCCTCCATATTTTGCAGCTAGTGAACCTGAGAAAATTGAAGGGTGTTCCAGCTGGCCTTGAGTTTCTTACATCCCTCCAAAGTCTTAAGTTTTCTCCATATCACTGAAGAGTTCCTTGTGTTGCTTAATGAATATTCTGGGATTAAGGAGATCCCGGTGTGGGATTCTATAGAAGATCAGCCTGTGACAAGGAAATGTAAGTCACTCACCAACTAGTTAGTATCTACAGTTTTTTACAGCACATTTTGTTATAACAGCAAATCTTGTACTGTCTCTGTAACAAAATGTAAGATGTTTTTTAGTCTCGATCTAAACCAAAAAAACGTCTTGCATTTTTAAACAGAGGGAGTAATAAATAAATCAAGTAGCTTAGGATCTAAGGTAGAGAATATCCACACAAAAAATTGCTTCCTTCAGGGTAACGGAAATACCGCCAAACATCATTAATTGAAACTTCACTAGAACCTTTGCTCAGTATGTCCATGGTTCCCGTTCAATAGAAAAAATTTAGCGATACTGAAACTTCTCTGCAACAGATGTGTGATAAACTTAAGAGAAATTTTCCAATGTACTTCCTCTGTACCAAAATAAGTGCCGTTGATTTAGTACAACTTTGTACTGAATCAGCGACACTTATTTTGGGACGGAGGGAGTATATGTAAATCCTTCCCATGGAATATGCAGAGAAAAATTTCGATGGTCCTACATTTATTTTTATGATTAGTCAATATGAAAGTATTAACAAATTCTTCTTCTCAGGATTAACCTGGTCTTCTCAAGCAGAACACCATTATTGCGTAAGTCTGGGCTGCAGCATCCTGCATACGGCCACTTGTCAACTGCCTCGATGATCCTTTCCAATATTGGTGCATGAACAATATGAAATAATTGCGGGGTTCCTGTTATCTTAAGTTCTTGGTGTATTTTGCGTGCAGAATAAAAAAAATCATGTTTTGGTTTGAATTAAATTAATACTTTGGTGGGTATGGCACCCCATTGGCATATACTGTTCCCCTGAATGTTGAATCATTCATGGAGCGAATTGCCCTTCAATGTTACAGCCAAGTATTGTATCATTCAGTGAACAAGGTGTACTGAATGTTTTATTACTGCTTGTGTGTGTTTTCATCTTGATGAAAAGATTAGAAATTCAGGCCTGTCGGCCTGCACTTGTTGTGGGAGTACTTTGCAATATATTTCAGTGATATTTAATTGTACGGACATGAATATTTGATGTAATAATATGAGAGCTAAAACTTAAAATACATATAATTTATAGTGTTTGATTATTTTATAGTTTTGAAATATTTATTAAACATAAATAGCATGTAGAGGGGAAATTCTCGTGCATGTTTGCATGTTGAAGCGGGTTTACTTTTTATTCCCTTCTTTTGCAAAGTTTCTTCAAATTCATGAACATTTTTCTCAAATTCATCAATACTTTTAATTTTGTGATATATTTTTTCAAATTCATGATTTTCTTTTCAAATCCATATTTTTTTCAATCCACGAACATTTTTTAAGTATGATTTTTTTAATCCATAAAACAGATGTGTTAGTTTCCCCCCTAAACAAGTAGCTAGCAGGCGAGTGAACGACTGGTCGAGGGTGCTAATGGGCGGCCTAACCGAGCATGCGCATGAGCACTGATCCACCAATTTGCGCCTTAAGCGATGTAGAGGCAATCCCCAAGCCTAGTCGCCTCACTGTAACTTTGAAAACTTTGATTTTTTAAATCCTAATGTGGATCATATTTAAAAAATAAAACTTTGAGCAATTCAATATAGGTCCTTCTGAGTATTCTGGGAACTATCGGATAATGCTTCCCAACCATTGGAAAGTTTCGATAGTTTTGGAAAACTTTCCCTAAAACATTACACCCAGAACACAAATGAAAAGAATCAACAACTTAGGAATAACAACAGCCAAGCACTTAGGCACGCTGGAAATAAGTGTTGGACATCAGGGTCTGGCATCCCTCTTCATCACGCATCCCGGGGAAGGATCAGTCCACGCGGTCCTCAACAGCTCTCCACACCGGTGGTTCAGCAGAGCCAGGCATTTTAGGAGGAACACTGATTGAGCATTGTCACAAAGCACCTTCCATGGAATTTATAGGCAATAATCCTTCTCCAATCTTTACTAGAACCTTCGAAGTATCTTTTACCCAAGAAGCACGCTTTGGATGAAAATATTTGAAACAACCAAAAATAAATAGCGAGTTGTTGGGCTCGGTTTGAGTTAAGCCCAAAAAGTGGCTCAACTCATTCGAGCCACTCCCATAATCAACGAGACAATAGGACGTCTCGCTGAAGGCACCGCCTGATTGCGCCGCCCAGCGCGAAATGACCTTTAGTGCTTTCTTTTTCCTTCCGTTTATATTCACATTTTTGCATTCCTTTTTTGTTTCATTTTTTAACATTTGCTTGTATTTCAAAATATTCAGAATATATATATATATATATATATATATATATATATATTATAAAATTCACTTTATTATATACAAAAGTTGAAAAATGTTAATCATGCATTTATAAAATATATAATATGTACCATGTGTCTAGAAATGAGTAGACATCAAAGATATGTTTCTAAAAAATTTAATCATGTATTTGGACACTAATAAACATGTATATTAAATATGTTCTGGATATATACAAAAAATGTAGAATGTGTTTGTAAAAAATAGACATGAAAAAATGTGTTTTAGAAAATGTTAGTCGTGTTTAAAAAAATGTTAAACATGTATATAAAAAGTGTCCGTGGTGAATACAAAAATTCATAGTGTATAAAGAAACATACATAAAAAATAAAAGCTGTAAAAAATGTTAATAAAGAATATAGAAAATGTTAAGCATGTATATTATAAATAATCCTAGTGTATACGAAATATGTAAACATATATATGGACAAAGTATAGATCAAAAGGATATGTTCGAAAAAATGTTAATCATGTATTTAAAAATAGTTTGTGCTCTTTAAAAATATATTTATTACAATAAAAAATTTCAGTGGGTATTCAAGAAATGTAGAACGTGTATATTTTAAAGTTGTTCAAAACATTTTTTGTAATAAAAATGTACATCATGTATTTGAGAAATGTAGAATGTGTATAAAGAAAATGTTTCATGTGTACATAAAACATGTACATGGTGCACTTGAAAAACTTAGATATGTGTTTGAAAACAAAAT